>NC_060267.1:153660617-153967754 GCF_021613505.1 Equus quagga | reverse complement strand
CTTCCTTCCTAGAGAGGGTCCAAGATTCATTCTGATCCATCTATTTCATTGGCTTAGACTTGATCACACACTCACCCCTGAAGATGAGGATTGAGTCAACATTCCCAGAATCACACAATTGCAAATGTAAGTAAGGAATCTGAAAGGGCTGAGTGAATGCTTTGGATGCAGCCAACAAGTGTCCACTGTGGTGCACGTTATTAAGGGTCTTGTAAGTCTCATGGGCCAAGGAAGAGGACCTTAAGTCCACTTCCTTTCCATTACTTCTGATTTGGACTTATTTCTGATTGTTAACACATCATTATCTATTCAGTTCTTCAAGATACCCAGAGAAGTCAAATCCTCCACTTTACCCTAGAGTGTGATATGGTATGTCATAGCCAATCATTCACCTTTTTTTTCTTTCTTAACTTAAATAACTGCTGGTGCCGTTGAATCCCTTTTTTTCTTATTTAATAGTCACTGGAGAGAAAGAACAGCTGGCCTAGCCATTCTGTATGATATTCCTAAATCTGTTTTCAGTGTTTTACAATCACGTTTATTAGCTTTGTCTCCTGATGTCATGGTAAGGTAAATGCCCTTGTTTTCTGTGGTCTCTGGCTTACTGATTTGAGGCAAGTTTAACTGATTTATCTGAGGTCATACTCTGAGTTACAGGAGAGAGGCAGTATTAATGGCCACAGCTCCAAAGTTGTAAGAGATGGAAAACAGCAGCCCATAGGTCAAATCCAGCCTGCGGTCAGTTTTTGTTAATAAAGTTTTATCGGAACACAACCGCATTCATTCATTTATATATCATCTATGACTGCTTTCACTTCTATGATTGCGGAGTTGAGTGGTTATGGAAGACACTATTTGGCCTGAAAGATCTAAAATATTTACTATCTGGTCCTGTACAGAAAAAGTTTACTGACCCCTGGATTGAATGAGCCACATTCTTCACTTTAAAAACTATGAAAGATTTTACAGCTAGGTTGTACACTCTTTCTGGATCTTTAAAAGTAATCAAAGAATGTTGGAGGAAGAAACAATCTGAAACAATTCATCTAATCCTAGTCTTTCATTCTACAGAGGAGAGACTGAGTCTCAGAGGCAACACATGAGTTACACAAGGCTCCACAGCATAGTAGAGGTAGACCGGGATGCTCTTTAATTCCTACACCGAGGTTTGTGTACTGGAAGCACCTAAACATACTGCTCCCAAGAAGGGGAAGAGGTCTGAAATATTTTGAGGAGAGTGTCAAGAGGAGCAGTGAAACTATGCCACTTACCGGTTCGGGCAAGTTATTTACCTTAGCTGAATCCATTTTCTTCATCTGTAGAATGAAAGTAACTCTAGTGCATGCCCCCTGAGGTTATGCTATGAGTGAGACATCCAATATAAAGCACATAGGAATAGCTCAATAAATGTTAGCTGCAACTATCATCATCATCATCATCATCAAAATTATCAGCAGCAGGCTACATTAATACTCATCCTTGCTTCTTTCTTGCCTGTCTTGGAGGAAGAGGGGTCATCCTCCTCTCCAAAACTAACTGTTTCAGTTGGGAACTGGATTATTTCCTCTCATGCCCACTCTCAGACCGTATTCTGTTGGTTACCCCATCTTTCCTGTATCTTCTATTGCTTCCTTTCTACTGTGCCTTCAAATAATTAACAAAATTCTTAAGTCTTAAATATTGCAATAAAGTCATTGCTGTTACCTATTTCATCTTGGTAGACTGTCACATTTGTACCCTTACTTCATTGCCCCAGTGGTTCATGTCTTTCCTCACTCAAGTTCCATTCTAAATTCAACTCTTCTAAAACTGTCCTAGTGGAGGTCACAGACAATGCTGTGGGACTATATATAGTCTTCACTGTCCCAATCTTGTGTAGCATTAAAACTCTTGACACTGTCCTTCCTGGGAGACTCTTTTTCCTTTGTTTTTGAACCATGATCATATTTTGCTTCTCTTCCTACCTCCTGATAAGTCTCATTCCCAAATTATTCCTTGTCTGTCTACTTGTATATAATAATTTCTCAGTTTCTATACTTAAAAGTTCTCCGTAGTGTTTGTATACTTTGTGATAGCTTCAGTGATTGTCTATTGAGCTGATAAATGTCTCTATCTCAATGTATCAGTAGAATTTATAACCCCCAAACTCTCCTTTCAAACTACTCCTTTACTTAATTTTTCTTCCTCTTCTTCATTCCCAACATGTTCTAATACCTAATATATATTGAGCACTTGTTATGACCCAGGTTCTGTGCTGAGAGCTTTAAAAGTGGGATATCGTTTTTAAAAAAACTCCCTAAAGTCTGTAATTTATTCAGATTTCCTTAGTGTTTACCTTTTTCTGTTCCAGGATTTCATCCAGGGTACCACATTATATTTATTGCATGTGTCTCCTTAGGCTCCCCTTGGCTATGACAGTTTCACAAACTTTCCTTGTTTTGATGACCTTGACGGTTTTGGGGAGTACTGGTCAGGTATTCTGTAGAGTGTCCCTCAGTTGGGATTTGTATGATGCTTTCCTCAAGATTAGACTGGGATTATGGGTTTTTCGGGAAGACCACATAAGTAAAGTACAATTTTCATCACATCATATCAAGGGTGCATATTTTTACCATTGCTGATGTTAACTTTGAGCACTTGACTAAGGTGGTCTTTGTCGGGTTTCTCCACTGTAAAGTTGCTCTGTTCCCCCTTTTCCATACTGTACTCTTTAGCCACTCTGTGCAGCTCACAATTAACGAGTAGAGAGTTGTGGTCCACCTCCTGGAGGGCAGAGTATCTATGTAAATTATCTGGAATTCTTTTACACAGAAGATTTATCTGTTATTCCCCATTTATTTATTATTCAATCATTTAGTTGTCAATATGAACTCGTGCTTAATTATTTTGTACTTTGGTTATAATCCAATACTGTTTTATTTTGTTGCACAAATTATTCCAGCTTTGGCCATTGGGAGCTCTTTCCGTTGACTCCTGTTTCCCTTTAACATACTCCCATTATTGTGGTTGTTTTTGTTTTTAATTTCTTTTTGGAGCACCTTCTTACTTTCTATCTCTACAAAATGCTCCAAGCTCATCTTGCATATTTCCTACTCCAGTTCTAGAATCAGCCATATCTCCAAGGAGCCCTGGTTCCGTTTATTGGAGAATGATAATAGAAACCAATATCTGGGCACTAGGCATGCTTTCTGTTGCTAGGGTGTCATTTCTTTTAGGCCCTCTTAGCTGACCGAGCATGGACACATATGTGTGGATACTAAACCATGTATATCCAAATATCTATATTTCTATGTGTTACCGTTTGCAACCACATGTGTTACCATATTAAGCTAAACATGAGATCATACTGGTGTCTCCAACTTTAATCCATTACCACATGTATCATTTTTACCTTCTCCCCTTGCTTGTTAGTAACCTCTCACTCCAACAATGGGAAACTTAGCTCCCACCATCTGCCATTTGTTTTCTTAATTGTTCAGTGCCAGTATACATTTATAGCATTAGCAAAATTGTTAATCCGTACGCCTCTGGGAAAAATCTTTATTAACTAGAGTATGGTGCTTATGTTTAGTTTCTATTGCCTTTAGTCTTACAGACTCCAGACATTTCCAGAGTTACTTAGGTTAGCACTGTTTTACCCCACCTGCTGTGAGTCTCTTTCATACATAGGTAATACAGTTAGATTGTTTCATCACTTTTCGCATTCCATCCTGGGATCTCACAACCTCCTAAATGATTTGTTAAAAATTTCTACACATTAAGGTCACATTTTGTGCTATAAAGTTGTATGGGTTTTGAGAAATGCATAGTGACATGTATCCACTGTTACATTATTGTGCAGAATAGATTGACCACCATAAAAATTCATCTGTGCTTTATCTATTTATCTGTGCTGGCAACCATTGATCTTTTTACTGTTACCATACTTTTGACTTTTCAAGAATGTCATATAATTTGAATCATACAGTATGTAGCCTTTTCAGACTGGCTGTTTTTTTCAGTTAGCAATATGCATTTAAGATTCATGTATAGTCTTTTCATGCCTTAATAGCTTTTTTCTTTTTATCGCTGAATAATATGCCATTGTGTGGATGTACCACAGTTTTTTAAATTCATTTACCTGTTGAAGGACATCTTGGTTGCTTCTCATTTTTCCCAATTCTGAATAAAGCTGCCAAAATATTTACATGCAGGTTTTTGCACATATGGACATAGTTTTCAAATCAGTTAGGTAAATACCTAGGAGCACAATTGGTAAATTGTATGATAAGGCTATGTTTAACTTTGTAAGAAACTGAGAAACTGTTTCCAAAGTGGCTGTACCATTTTGCATTCCCACCAGCAATAAATGAGTTCTTCTTACTATGCCTCCTCACCAACTATTGGTATTGTCAATTTTCTGGGTTTTAGTTATTCTAATAGGTGTGCAACGATATCTTGTTGTTTTAATTTGCAATTTCCTAATGACGTATGATGTGGAGCATCTTTTCATATGCTCATTTGCCATCTGTATACCTTCTTTGGTGAAGTGTCTGTTCAGATCTTTTGCTCACTTTTTAAATTTGTTTGTTTGTTTTTTTATTGTGAAATTTTAAGAGTTCTTCATATATTTTAGGATGCAAGACCTTTATGTGATATGTGTTTTACAAATATAATCTCCAGTCTGTGGCTTCTCTTTTCATTCTCTTAGCAGTGTCTATTGCAGAGAAATTTTTAATTTTAATAAAGTCCAACTTACCAATTTAATTCTTTCATGGCTCATACTTTTGTGTTTTCTCCTAGAAGTTTTATAGTTTTTCATTTTACATTTAGGTCTATGATCCATTTTTATTTAATTTTCTGAAAAATATAAGGTATGTGCCTAGACTTCTCTTTTTTTCTTTTGCATATGGACAGCCAATTGTTCCAGCACCATTTGTTGAAAAGCCTGTCCTTTCTCCATGGAGTTGCCTTTGCTCCTTTGTCAAAGATCAGTTGACCATATTTGTGTGGGTCTATTTCTGGGCTCTCTATTCTGGTCCATTGATCTGTGTGTCTGTACTTTTGCTAATACCACACTGTCTTGATTACTGTAGCTTTATAGTAAGCCTTGAAATTGGATAGTGTGATAGTTTTACAGGCAGAATATCATTTAAAAATATATTTAAGTCAATTTTTAGTGACATATAGCATTCTTACAGCAAAATGCTCAAATGATAATGTACAGCTTTATACATTTTTATAAAGTAGATGCATTCAGGTAGGCAGCACCCAAATCAAGAAAGAGCATCGCTAGCATTTTCAGAGCTTCCATATGCTCCTTCCAGTTACTAACCCTCCACTTAATGATAATCATTACCCTAGCTTTTGACAATATTTCTTAATTTAGCCTATTTCTGCATGTTATTTAAATAGAGTTATACAATCTGTACTGTTGATGTCTGGCTTCTTTTCTCAATATTATATTTGTGAGATTTGTCCATCTTTTTGTGTGTGGTTGTTCACTGCTTGTGCTTATTACTGTATAGTTTTCCATTGTATGAACACACCACAATCTATGTATCCATTTTTCTGGGCCTGGAAATTTGTATTATTTTCATTTTTTTATTATTACAAATAGGAACAATATGAAATTCTCATATATGTCATTCAGAGCTCATAGGTACACAGTTCTGTTGGGTACGTTCCTAAGAGCAGATTCACTGCATCATAGGGTATACAAATGTTCAACATGAATAGATTTCAACAGTCAGTTTTCCAAAATGGTTCCCACTACCAGTGTGTGAGAGTTCTTGTTCATGCAGCATATATTATAATCCTCAAAACAGTTCTATGGCATACTTACTATTTTATTTTCCTTTTAAATTTGAATAAATATGAGTCTTAAACAAGACAAGTGACTTGATCAAAGTCACATCATATTGATTTACCCCCAAGGCAGTCTGGCCTCTCAGCTCACATCCTTTTACACACTATCTTTTCCTCCTCTTCTAGGTTAAGGGTGCCATCATATATGGATACTCTTTTGCTTTGACACTTTCAAAGTTTATTTGGATAAAGCTTAATGCCTTCCCAATATATGTCAACTTCTGCTGTGGCCAACAGATGGTGCTAACGGTAGTTTGAAACTTGTCATTTGGGCTTTTTGAACAAATGAACTCAGGAACACCCTCTTAGAAGTAGTCTTTATGTTGGTCTGAGCTGGTCTGAGAGCTAGAAATCTTGGGGTCTGTCCTCTTTCTCTCCCACCCCACCTGGTTGAACCCTAAATCCTATCCATCTTACTCAAAAATAATTCCTGAATATACATCCCCCTCCAGTCTCCCCACCCTCCTTCCTCTGTGTTCCCGTCCCCTTCTCTTCCTGTCTCTTTTGTAGCACTCATCACACGCAGTGATTTGTGTCCCTGCTGTGCCCCGCTATGTTCTGAACTCCTCAGAGCAGAGATTGAGGCACACTTACTCTGTGCCCTGGGTTCTGACATAGTGCCTGGCACAGAGAAGGTTCCCCTGGCAGAAGCCAAAAAGTTCAAAATGACCATTTTTTCTTGTGGTCATATAAGCTCAAAGGACATTTGACTTACCCTGTTTGCTCTGAATGGCCTGGTATTGTATTGTCAGCTATGGGACAACAGAGCTCATTATTGCCCAGATCCCTGACCCAACAGTGTAGCTCATCTGTGTGTCCCATTTCTCTTCTTCTGAAAGAGAGGAGATGATTCAAGCTACAAGGTCATTTTTTGTTGTAAGATGGTTGCCATAGAAGTTCTGGTGGCAGTCTATAGGCATGACCAAATTGTCCATTTATGCTGGTTCAAACTGAATTATTGGTAATTAAGTATTGGGAACGGGGTAGGTCCATTTGAGATCAGGCAGCAGAACCACCAAGGACAAATCTGTCCCTTTATGAAAGATAGATTCCTGGTTTTTGGACCATTGTTTGTGGGTTTTGATTTTAATCACATAGTTTTTTGCCCTTGGAAAAGGGTAGATAAAAACATTAAGCATCTAACATTTAAAAAAATATTTTCTTCTCCTGACCTTCTCTTCCTACCCCCTTCTCACGGTTGTAACTTTTCAAGGTTAGTATTGACATTCTCTGTCATGTTGGTATATTGCTATATTGGGCTGGGAGCCAGCCCGCTTGGATGCAACTCTTGGCTCTGCCATTTACTACATCTGTGATCTTGGGTAAGTTTCTTAACTTCTCTGAGCCTCAGATTTCTCATCTGTAAAATGGGTTTAATAATAGTGCCTTCCTCCTATGATTGTAATGGGGATTAAATGAGTTAATATCTATATGACCCTTAGAACAGTGCCAGCCCATATTAGTCATACTTGGTAAATATTGACTTTTCTTTTTCTTTTTCTTTCTTTCTTTTTTTTTTTTTGGTGAGGAAGATTGGCCCAGAGCGAACATCTGTTGCCAACCTTCCTCTTTTTGCTTGAGGAAGATTGTCACTGAACTGCCATCTGTGCTAGTCTTCCTCTATTTTGTATGTGGGGTGCTGCCTCAGCATGGCTTGATGAGTGGTGTGTAGTCTGTGCCTGGATCTGAACCTACTGAGCTTAAGTGGAGTGCACGAACTTAACCCCTATGCCACCAGGCTAGCCTGACTCTTTTTTTTTTTTTTTTTATCATGCCAGACACAGCTGTTTTGTGTTGTTATCTAGAGCACAGAAAGAATTTCTACAATAACTATGAACAAATTCGTTTATTATTATGTTTCATATTGTGGTAACTTTTATTACTAGGGTGAAAAATGGCCAAGGGTAAATGAACTTATTATATGGAAAGTATTTTTTCTCACCAATTTTACTAGATATTGTCTGTGCTCTTTCTATGATAGACTCCTCTGCTTTCTGTAGATGTCATAAAAATTCCTTATGCTTGTATTGCATCTTAAAGTTTACAAGTTATTTTCACTTACAAAATCTCATTTGAATCAGAAATCCTTGCAAGATGGACAGGGCCTGTGTTATAGTCATTTCTATGTTTTTTAAGAGATAAGAAAGCTGTGTCTTACCATGATTAATGGGATTTTGCAAGATCTCAAGGCTAATAAATGATGGAACTGGGACTACCATCCTTCTTTTCCTTGAGGTTCAAGCTCATTGCAAAGTTCCATGAGTTTGTGGACAATCAAATGCTATATATATGTCCATTGATAAAATGTGTACATACAATGACTTCTACCTAACCACAGAAATTAGGTGTTAAAAACCCTCATAGTAGGAGAATTCACATCCTAGAGCGTCGCATTTGAAATAAGGGCGGGCACTGGAAGTCCCAAATGAGTCTATGAAAGCTTTTGAAATTTTGTGTTCACTAAATAACTTAAAAGAGCACCACAACGCAGGACAGTATTATCGCGAGTTCACACGGTTTTAGTAGGCAGCAAGGTAATTCCAGGATCTCCTTCCCAACAGTGGCAGCAAGTGGCTTGTATGGTTTTTTATTTATTTGTTTATTTTTACAGATATTGTGCATACTACACGATTTTTTTTTTTTTTTCTGGTCTGCTTCACCATCCAAATGTGCAATGCTTTTCTGGTTTTATGACTCAGAATTATTGATTTCTGCCTTCCTGGGGCCCACACCTGTCAGCCCCTTTAGAGGCCTCTCAGCTTTCCTCCTTGCCTCAGACTTGGCCAGAATGCAGTAGAAGGCTCCATTTTCCCTCCCCTCCCCTTCTTTATCTTACCTAAGTCTTCCTGTAAGACCCCTTTTCCTTTTCTGCTATTTCCATTACCTCCTGTTTTCAACCTCAAACCCCAGGGCATCTTTATTAATTTACCTATAAAAGATTGGCCTAGCATATTCTAGAACTAAAACCTTCACTTTTTCAGAATAAAAGTATGAGTGCCCTAATTTTGCATAAGATTTCATTCAATTCAGCTAAACAAATATGCATCCAATTTCTATATCTGCTATCATCGGTCCTCAGGAAAATTCCATTTGAGGGCCTGGAACTTCATGATTCATCCAGATTCATTCTGATTCAGTCCCCTTCTCATGGGAAGCTTGTGGACTGAAGAAAGTATAGCTATTGTTTGTTGTTCTTAGTAAGGGCCTCTGAAGTTTTCCGTGTTTTCACAGCCCTCCTGCCCAAAGCTGCACATGCGTGTTAGCTCTTTAGATGTATCCCTATAAGAATGTTTGGGAGAAATCTGTCCCATGATGTTGTCAATCACTTGAAGAAAAGTTGTGTTTGATAAGCACCCCGGGCCCATGAGTTCTGGCCACGAGAAAGGGATGGAAGAATCAGAACCTCTCTCCCTCTCTTCTGCAATCAAGTGGTGGATGCTCTGCTGTGCCCCCTAAACGCCCCCTTCAGGACCCAGCTGTTCTTTTCCCCTGCTGCAGGCTTGTGGGCCCCTGACAGCCCCCGGGTCTCATTCTCTGTCCCTCATTGCTCGCTGCCTAACAGAGTCGCTTTGCTCAAGGTTGCGATTGCTCCCAGTAGGGAAGGGCAGACAGCGACCAGTGACTTTTCCTCTAGAGCACTAATGCGTGGGCCCTCTGGCCTCGGTTCAGGACAAAGTCTAAAGGGCCGTCCAAGCTCCACAACTGCCTCATGGGATCAAGAGACCTCTGTTGAGAGTGATCACAGGTCAGCTCCTCCTTCTGCCTAACCCTGCTTCTTTCCCTTCCCTCCACGGTTGGTCCCAAGAGCACTTCCCATAAACCTCTTGCACACAAATTTCAGAGTCTCAGAGTCGTTTCCCAGGGAACTCAACCTCAGACAAATAGTCTGGTTATCTGTGCAGTGGGTTGGCTGGAAATTGAGGGCAAAATCCCTCAGTGTCCACCGCCTATTGCCAAGCAAACCACACTGGTCCAGAGCTGTTCCGACTCTTAAAATCCCGCATATGGCAGTGAGCTGAGGCAGTCCTCATGACATCTGGATGTTGCTTGGTGTGGAACTTCATAAGGAAAACTGGGAGTATGCAATTCTTTGAGATCTCTTAGTGAAAATTCCTTCTTGTTATGCTCAAAGTAAACAAAGAATGGTTTAGCCTACAGGGACCCCAAATTTGCACTCTTTAAACACTGTCCTCAGTGTTGAGGTTGGACATGCAGTACCGAACGTGAAAATGTGACCCAGTCCTCATGGGGGAGAGAGAGGCCAGTTAGGAGGTGATTACCATATGACCAGACGTGCTGTGACTGGGGCGCCTGTACTGTCCTATGGAAACACATATGAAGGGCAGCTAACCCAGAGTTGAGGAGAGGATTAGAGAAGGCCTTCCTATGAATGCTGAGAACCAGGGATCAGGTTGGTGAGTGAACCACGGGAAAAGGTAGTGTGCGATCTTGTAGTGGGGTGGAGAGGCTTGGGAAGAGACGAGACCCTAGAGGGTCTGAGTTACTGAAAGATGTCCATGGTTCTGGCTGGAGCACAGGATGTACCGGGGCTGAGGTGAGGTGAGAGGAGGGCCTGGCAAGGTCAGCAGAGGTCAGAGCCGGCAGGGCTTAGTAAAACAGGCTGGAGAAGTTGCCCTGTATCCTCAGAGCAATGGAGAGGCCTCAGTGGATTCTAGGAGGGGTGTCAACTGACCATATTTGCTTACTTTGCGAGTTTAATATTTGTGAACTAAATTATGATCATTTATAATATAGATTAGTGTAGTCATGTTGACTGAAAAAAAAAGCCCGAAGCCAGTGCCCCCAAAGTAATCAGCATGAGGGATTATTCTCCTCCGTGTGTGTTGGTTGTGAGAGGCCTGGCTCTAAGGACGTGAGTGGATTTCAAGAATACCAAGGACAGGAAACAGAGAATGTGGCAGCTGAAGGTGGAGGTATGTAAGCCACAAAAACTGAAGCTGCCATTCCTGTGTGTGTGTGTGTGTGTGTGTGTGTGTGTGTGTGTGTATGTGTTTTCTGCTCTCTTTCCAGACATCTTTACTTCTCTTACTTTTCATTGTATCCATGTCTCTCTCTCTTTTTTTTTCCTGACTCTGTGTCTATGTTTCTTTAATTTCTCTCTCACTGGTCTCTCTCTGCCTCTCTGGGCAAAGCAAGCACGGAAAATATGTCCATTAAAGAGATTCCCCTGAAGGCAAGTTCCCTCACACTCCTCTTAGCCATAGCATGTCCCATCTGGGTTACCAAAAATGCCTGGAATGACGTAGTTCAGTGGTTGTGAGCTCCTAGGGTTCGTGGGAAGGGAGTTTTCTGTCATAGACTATTTTAGGACTAAATAGAAGGCATAGATGTTTTTCTTTCTGTTATTTTATTCATGTCTAAGCTTCCTTAATTAAAAAGTAATTATACTTTCCCCTGAGTAAATATTTGATCTTAAACTCAGCCGATGTGCTGACATCAATACTGAACAGGAAGATCTCTCCAAGCTTAAATCTGCTGTGGATGCCCTGACCCAAACACCCCAATGAATCACAATTTTTCTGCAGAAACTCATTCTCTTTCAGCTTGCTGAATTGTGGGGGAGTAACTGAAGGCAGATATTGATCTGTTAAGAACAAATGAGAGAAAATGACCAGAACAAATAAACTTTGGGGAACCAAATCATAGAAATCATTTGTCCCCATCAAAACTCCCACTCCGTTCAGCTGTTCTTTATTTTGAGAAAATAAAAAAAAAGAACATTGATATACTTATTAAGGTTTGGGGTTTGTTTTTGCATGAGGATATTATTGGAGCTGCTGCTTCTTGCTTGATGTTTGTGGTGTATTTTTTTTTTCCCAACTTCATTCTATTTGAAGTAAGATGTTACCTCGCTTTGGCAGTTTGGACTGCCTAATTGATGTTGCCAACGAGGAGGCCTCTCTTGGTTATTCTGTCACTCTTCTGCACTTGGAAGTGTCTCTCATCCCTCTAATGATTATCCTCACGGCATGGGAGCATGTCTGATGCTGAGCGTAGAACAGTGGCTGAGGACACAGAGTGAAATCTTAGCTGGAATGTTCGGGGCCTGGAGTTACTTGAACAGACTGCCTCTTGATTAAGCTAGAATACTCTACAACATGCTATTTCATAATCATTAAATGACGTTTACTTGAACATTTTTTATATAAGTGAACACCTTCCCAATATAATGAGTCTTTGGAAGGAGTGCAAGAGAGAGAAAAAGAGTTGAGAGAGGTAGGCAGGCTGTAGTGCAGGTCTGTGTGCTAGGGTGATGTTAGACGAGTCCCCTGACCTCCCTGGATGTCCTCTGTTAAAGGAGGTCAACTAGATGGTCACTAATGTCCTCTCCACAAATCTAATAATCTGGATGGGTGCATTTTGGGACCTAACCTGAGAAAGTTGTTCTCTCTCTTAAGCAGTTCAGTTCTCCTTCTAAAACTAGAGACTGCAGAAAAAACTAACTCCACGAACTTGGTGGTTCTTATTCCTTGAGGAGGGGTTAATTAATGTGTTTCTCATTTCAGCTGCAGAGAAGTGCTATTCAACATATTATTCCTTTTCTTTTTTCCCACCAAAATGCAATTGGTGTGGGTATGGGTGTACGTTGGGGGAAGGGTGGGTTTGGGGGAGCTAGGAAAGAGCAGTTATACCAGCAGAATATGGTGGTCAGCTTAAGGACCAAGAGGGCCGTTTTCCTCTCTCTTTGCCCGCTCTGCTTTTTTACGTTGGCTTCTATGCAACAACTGCTGCCTTCTAGAATTCCTCTACATCCTCATTATCATTTTCTAGGCCTGCCTGGTAGGAGTTATTTACAAAGACTCCTTTACGTTCCTACAGGCCTCTGTTGCTCATAGTCTCACTCTGTACCCAGCAGGTCCTCAATAAAGACTTGATGAATGAAATTGAATATAATTATGTTTCAAATGTTAGCTCTTAGATGCTGCTAGTCTTTAAGGAACCCCAAGTGTTGATGTCCTTAGGAGTGAGAAAGCCTTAAGCAAGCAAATGGAGTTGCTGGAGGACATCAGTTGTGCTGTCTTTGTACTGCAAGACCTGCTGACTTATTCAATTATTCCTCTTCTAATAGCTCGAAGCAGCGCTGCATTTACTCCCCTCTGCCAAATTTGTAAGGAGCACCTATTAATACTTATGAATTGTTCATGGATTAACGGCTTTCATCTCTACTGTCACCATCCCACTATAAGCCACCATAGTTTCTTGCCAGAAATACGTGGTAACGTCCTACCTAGTGGTTTGCAGGCTTCATGTGCATCAGTGTCACCTGAAGGATGTGTTAAAACAAATTCTGCCCTCAACCGCCTCCCTACTCTGCTGATGACACTGGTCCTCAGACCTCACTTTGAGAAACTGTGCTCTGAATAGTCTCCTTACCTCCTTTCTTGGCCTCTAGACTCATTATCCATGCGGAAGCTAGAGTGATCTGTTAAAAACAAAGTCAGAAAGCTTTGTTCCCTCTCAATACCTCCTCAGGTCCTTGCCTGGCCTAGGAGGCCCTGTGTGTTCTGACTCACAAGGCCACAAGTCTGACCACCCTGACTTTCCAACCTTGCCTACGCATCTGCGTCTCCCTCACCCTTCTACTGTCTCCCCATCCTCTGTTCAGGACCCACCGCACCTCCTGCTCTTTCCAGCCTCCAGTTCTTCCTGTCATTTCTGCTGTCTGTAGAGGCCTTCTTCTCTCCTTTTCCTCACCTGTTAGTACCTGTATGTCCTTTCCTTCTCAGCAACGCTGTCACTTCTTCAGGGAAGCCATACCTGACCACGCAAACAAAGGTCATGTTCCTGCTTGTTCTCATAAAGAGAAGGTTTTTTCTTTTCCTTTATAGTCTTTGGCACAATATTTTATGATAATTGTTTGTGTTTTTACTTTATGAATAATTGAACTTCCTCTTGGATTATAAACTCCATGATGAAGGGCCATGTATGTTTTGGTCACTGCTGAATCTTCAGTACGTAGCAGTGCCTGGCACATGGTAGTCACTCAATAAATATTTGTTCAGTGTTGGATGGATAGAAGGATGGATGGATGGATAAAGTTCAATAAGACTTGAGGGTTGCAGGAAAAACTTAGGAGAGTAGGAAAAAAGAGTACCTGCCATGTAGCACTTGTCAATAGCCGTGTGTACTGGCGTCTCTGTCAATGAACATATCCAGAGTCTGTTTTTGAAATTTTTGTTTGAGGACCCAGAATTGCCTGGTGCCGTCAGCACCCCCACCTACTTTGCTTGCTCAGATCGGTTCACAACGTGTGTCTCCCTTAAAACTCCTTTCTCAGGCAATCTGATTCCCAAGTTAATAAAACCATGTCTGTGACTCAAAGAACTAATCCATATATCTTTATACTGTAGTGCTCTTTACTCACAGTAAAGTTAAAGTTTTGAGAAACATATTTTTGGCTCAAAATAACAGGATTCTTTCAGAAATAGTTTTGTGGAATTTCAAATGCCTTCCTTTTTGGGACTGTCCTTTGTCTTTTATCATGGCCCATTTCTCTGGGGAAATTTTCCCTTCCTGGACTCCGTACCTTACTTCTATCTTTTCTGACCAATCTTCTCTTCCTAAATTCCTTCAATGGAGCTTATGCCCAAAGCATTCCTCAGAGTTCACAGACTGGTAGGGTCATAGCAGTTACAAAACAAAGCAAATTCTGAACTCAAGGCTGCTATTTACTCATCTAATCTAGCACAGCACTAACCTCCCTGCCTACATATTGAATCCCAATTCTCCTACTTAGTTGTGTGGACTTGAGGATTTAGAGAGGAGCAAGTGATCACGCAGGGGCAAAATTGTCAAATTCAGGTACCCTATAGGATCAGGCTAAAAAAGTAGCCAGAATTTTTGAGACAGGAGTTCATGATCTTCATCTGTAGGGGAGGAGGACATTTCCTCTCCCCAAATGTGGGTTCATCTGGCCGGAGAACGAATTAAATTCACATGAGACAGAATAGCAAGAGAAAATTAAACAAAGCTTTATGAGGAACCATGGCCTGGGGCCTTTCTTCCCGAAGGAAGAAAGGGCACCGAAGAAGTGGGGTGCACAGAGTGGTTATATACCCCCAAACAGGGTGTTTTACATGTGATTGAAATGTCCCTCCCACAATAGTCACAAGATTGCCCTGTGGGCACAGGGCTTGATGGACACAGCAGGTAATGGTCTGCTATCTCGGTGGGCGTAGCAGGAGGCAAGTCTATGTCTGGAGCTGGGCAGTCACAGGTGAGCGCAGCAGCAATGGGTTCCTAGCCTAAGGAAAGATGCTTAATCCTTAAGGAATGCCAACGTTGGGAGGGGGAGGGAAGTCAGTTACAGGAGGTTACCAGACTAGCACAATAAGATGCAGATTTTAAGTCCTTGCCTTTGGTATTGATTAAGAGTTTTTAGAGAGAAGGTCATCTCCTTTCTTCTTCCTGGTACAGAGAGGGAGGCAACTTTCACAGATAGAGATTTACCTTACAAACGTAAATGTGTCCTAAGGAAGGGCAAGTTCCATTCCTCAGAGCCTCCTTCGCTGTCCCAGTTTATCAAAAGCAATCAGCCTCAAATAATCCTGATGCCAAAGAGACATATCTTGGGGTGGCCAACCTCAGGTCCCCACAATCACTCACGGTCCATGTGGAGAGGTGGTTTCACAGTGATATTTTTTACCTCCAGGACTTTGAGGTTTTTACAAAGAGATGGGTTTCAGAGAAGCATGTTGCCAGATGGAAATAACTGTCTGAATTTGGCATTGACACAATTCACCCAGGTGCAAAAACAGTGTCAAGTGCTCCTAGCAGGTAAAAGTGAGTTAGGGAGCCAGAGAGGAATTTCGTATACCTGGAGTTAGGATAATACCCCCAAATTAGGGCGGACAGTACTTCTTTTTGTCTGCCCAGGGTTTCCTTTCTGGTGTCAGAGCTTGTTTCCTCCTGATGGAGGGCCACCTCTTCCCATTGTCATCCCTCATGGTTTATGAGCATCTTTTTGGAAGATAATTCTCTATGGGTCTCTCACATTTCTGCACATCTTGTATCAGCTTGGGAGGTAGAGAGGGTCTCTCTCCAGGCAGTGGGTAGGTTTGTTTTCTGAACAGAATAATAAAGATAACGTCTCTCTCTGGGATGAAGGGTAAACAGGTTTGCTAGCAGCACCCAATCTGGATCAAAGCAAATGCAGAGTGCCCCAGAGGAGCAAGATGAATGCCATTGGAAAAGATAGGCACACAAGGAAGGCAGGAAGCAGGGAATGTGGGAATGCTTCAGAGCTCCTGAGGCTATGTTCTATGGTGCTGCAAAGAAATGATGATCGAGTTGAGGTTAGATTATCAATAGTGTATTGTTGTTATTATTATTCAGTGGGAGAGTACTATGGGGTTTAGAGTAACACAGTGAACCCTGGGAGGTGAAAAGATTGGCAGGCTCTTTCCGGACCAGGTTTGTTTTTAAAGGGGAGAATCACTTTTTCCTTTTCTTTTCATTCTCTGGGTGTACACATATGCAGGTGTATTTGTGTGTATGGATATACACATGTACATCTGCGTGCATGTGGGTGCATGCATATGTGTGCATTGTGTGTCTTTGTGCATGTATGTGTATGTGTGTGGATGCCTGTATACGTATATGTATCTAGGCATTTATCTTTCTATTTTAGGTTACAGAATCATAATCACCATCCTGGTGTTTCATTACCGTAATCAACACATAATTTCACATAATCAATAGTGCTTTTATCACCAAATGTCCTCTTACCGTTCCTATAATAGTTTCAAGTGGTGGTTGGAGAAGGTACATAAAGGAGTAGATAAAGCTTACTGGGCAAAGTTGTAGCCAGGAATGTTCGTAGATGGAAAGAGAGAATCAGAGGCAAAAAACAAACAAAAAAGTGAGCAAAGAACCAATTTAAATGCTAAAGCTTTTATGAAATGGACCTATGCAAGGCCACTTCAATTCATTCTCCAGACATTTTTCTGGCTTTTCGTCATGCAAACCATGTGTCAGTCACCTAAACAATGCTCATACTTGTCCAGGCCTCCTCCTTCGCCCTCTGATTTCCTGCCTCTACACTTACATGCACAGTCTGCCTGAAATCACGTGCCCTTCCCCTTCTAGCCCTCTGTGTCTTATCCTACCACGGCCAAACTCACCCAGGGCCTGCATCTAAATGTCCACCAAATTCACAGAATCTCATCATCCTTCCAATAGATGCCGTGACTTACTTTCCTTTTGACCCAAAGGAAGAAGATACGTTGAGTTGTGCTTCTCACTTTTAGCACACACACACACACACACACAGAGGCGTGCATGCGTGCACACACACACACACACACACACACACACACTCCCCAAGTTAATTTTAAGATGACTTTCTTGAGACTGGCCCTGGGACATGTCACCAGTGAGATGAAGATGTACGAGGAGTGCACAGAAGTTGGAGTTCTTTTTTTTAGAGGAATTTTTCACTTGAGAGTAAAATTTTAATTGGACATCTAAACTTCCAGATAAGCTTTTGTTCACCATTTGTCATGAATTTACAGGGGCACGGGGAAAAAAATCAATATTCTACAGTACTTCTTTCATCCCAAGGAGGTTGAAAGACTTGAACTGCAAAGCGAAGAGATCAGAAGAGAAACAGATTTGTGAGAAAAAAAAAACACCCCCGTCTTAACAATGTCATTTGGAAGAACAGACCCTTTCTGAAGCAATTTCTGATCTCCTTTCCAAAGGCGATCACTTTTAATGGGTGACCACGAAGATGAGAGGCAAGAAGAAGAAGGTACAAAGAGAAAAATGCAGAGTGCAATTTTCTGTTCTCTGCAGTTTTAGGGAAAGAGATCCCTGCTGTAAATGTGGACAATTTGCAAACATTTAAGCCAGACTTTCTGCCAACTTGAAATGCCTTTGCCCATCAAGAGACACAGCATCTCTCTGTTATAACTCCAAGCAGCTGGGAGGTAGCAAAGAGGGCTGAACTTCCCAAGCCTAGCTTTAAGGGACCCTTCCTAGGCACACACCAGATTTCTTTGTAGCACAGTGGGGTTTTCCACTCATTGCAGCTTGATGAATATGTTTATGAGTTTCCTGTTGTCTGACTGCTTTGGTATCATACATGAAATGGTCTTATTTTGTTCAATAACTGCTATCAATTTGCTCTATCCAGCCCCTCTTTCTTATTTCTTGTAACATAATCCCACTTAAAGTTTTTAAAGTCTCAGTTATCAACTTAAAATTTCAATCTCCTATTTCATTCGTATTTCTTCACCTTACCCCTCCTTCCTCCCTCTCAACACTCCTCCCTTCCCCCTACCAGGGCTAAACTTGTGGGTCTGGAGGCTGGGAATGGAGGATCTGGGTCATGATCTGTTCTCTCATTCACTTGCCTCTCTACTTTCTTGGAATGACTACTGAGATGTTGGGGCAATGAGGAAGGGGATGAGATGAAAATGTTGCCTTGCCTGTCTCCCCACAGTGGGGTTGCGTGACTCTTCTTCGTTGGTCATAACTGCTGACCTAGTTTATGACTTAGTCCATGGCTCCTTGAGGATGGCTAGTGGCTCCATCAGTCCCTCCTGATAAAGGCCTCACTGCCATGTGGCTTTGTACATGACTCAATCCCATCTTCTAATTGATCCCAAGTTGGAGACATCACATCACTTTGCCTTACCCTGTGCCTGTGCCTGGCATGACTGTAAGACCGTGCTATCTGATGTTGATGTTTCCATTTCTGTGGCCTGCCTGCATGTTCAGATCTAACCTACATAAATTTTGAGAACAGGAAACTTCCCAAGTTTTCTCTTTTTACACCATCTCTACCTGGTGCCCTTTGCTTACCTCCATCAGTACAGGGACTTGCTATCAAGCTCAGTGACTAAAATCACATCTTTTAGGGGCACACAGTGTCATCTGCCTTTGCTAGGCGCCTCCCTCCCTTGGCATTGTTGAGGGAGGGGACAATAGCTTCTCTGAGAAATCGTCCAGTACCTCAGCCTCCTTTCTCTCCGCTTTGTTCTGCTTTGTATCAACACAGTGAGTGTAGGGAGGTGTGTGTGCGGGGGGGGGAGGGTTAATGCTGCTTCTCCTGACCTGTTACCTTTCAACAAGCCCTGTAGGAAGGTGGCTGATTCTTTGACCTTAGAATATGAGACACTTAGTGCATCTTCTCTCAATTACAGGGAAAACAGGGCTCTCTGCCTAGTGTCATCTTTTTATGCTGTAGTTAATGCCTTTTACTGAAAAAGGGAAACAGTGAAAGAGAAAGTGTTGGAAAGAAATGAATATTTTCCTTGTAATGGCCTGAGAAATGGTACAGAAAACCATGTATATGGATTACTGAGATCTTTAATGGGAGGGACTAGTCTCTTTATCCCAAGAGCCCAGGACAGTGCTTGGCACATGCTTACTGGGTAAACGTTGAAAGGAGGTTCCCAATTACCAAGGTGTTAGAAGGCACTCGTGTGATTTTGCTATGAAAACAACTAAGCTGAAGAAAAAGTGACCTTGGAAGAACCATATTCCCAGTTTTTCTCTCCTCCTTCTTTTCAAGAGCTCCAGTGTTTGTGTTTGTTTCCCCTGCCCCACCCACATCAGACTGTGCAGTTGGAAAACTGGAATTGTCTTTGAAGTGACCATGAATGGTGGTGATTGTCAATACTAAATGGCTATTTTGAAACCTTGGATTTAGCGTGGTATGACAAAGTGAGTGCCGTTAAAGCCCTCACTTGTGGAACATGATAGACTTAGGGATATGCACTGAGAAATAGTGGTTCACAGCTACCTGGAGTAAGAAAATAAACATCAAGCAGTATTACCTCTAAAACTAGGCAAAAGGGACCTCTGTCCTGGGCCACACACTTTGAAAGGCCTCACGTTCAACACACACATACACACACACACAGTGTATACGTATATATATACATATACATATTTGATAAAGAATCCATGGTGCCTCTGTTACTCAGGATTCAGCACTCGACACTGGCAGCTAAACATCGACTCTCAATACTGATGCTGTTCAGGCCCCAGGGACATGCTTTCCACGTCTTGCCCAATGTTCTCAAACAAAAGAGGACCGCATCTGAATGCCAGGAGGATCTGTGGGTTGTGCTGTCTGAAACGGGCACTGCTTTGGAGTGTGGGGAGGATTTGAGCAGCAAAAGCACTTAGATAAGACAAAAGACTAATTAAATTGTAAAACCTTTCTCTCAGCATGAATGCAGTAGTTTATTACATAAAAAGTATCATTTTTCAGTGGTACTGAGCATCCATTTTCTGGCTTCTCTTCATGGTTCCGGAGGTCCTTGTGAATTAGTGAGCTCTTTGCAGTAGCTGCACATGGTGGCTGAAGAACATTTTGCAATATGAAACAACTACTCATCTCCAAATCATATGTCCATCAACGGAACACCCAGATGTGTTGCAAAGCAATTAAATTCAGTTGTTTTTGATATTTTGCTGACTTTCAATTATATAAAAACCATAACTCTACATACATTTTAGAAATTTTATAGTTATGAAGTATTTTTCAAGGTAGGAGAATAGAATATATTTTATTTAACTCTTTATTATTTTTATATATAACTTTAAAATACTAAACATATGGTACATAGGCTTTCATGTGTACTCTTGCCCCTGCAAATATTAGAGTTAGGCCTAACGTAAGTTGTCAGGTCATACTAGTTGCCTCATAAAAGTTAGCTTCCTCTTCCCTAACCTCTGTCTTTCATAGTGAAAGGATTGCTGTATCGCTGAGCATTTGTCAACATAGTATCGAGGTGTGACTATAAGATGATGGCTAAGGTTTTTCCAACTTTAAGTAGCGTGGTCTTTTCCCATGGGGTTCAAGACAAATTCTGCATTAGAAATTTTAAAAAGAGGAATGCTATCTTTTAAATGTTCTGTTTTCACCAAGACTGTATGTTAGTGAGAATCAATAACAGGCTGGATTTGGAGCTTGTTACTATGTATTTAAGTATAGTCTTTTCCCAGCATGAATGCAAGCTTATTTGGTTAGACAAAATATACGTTTTGTCTAACCATTTAAGGATCATTTCCGTCTTTAAGAACAGCAGTGACAACGATAAGATTAACTGACTATGGAGTAGCTCTTTACAATGTGCAACGTGCTTATGTATATTTTACCACCTGTTCATAAGTTAGAAAGGAGAACTGTGGCTTCTGACATTTTGATAGATTTAGTTGCAAAGTTAATGGCGATGTGGAAGGGCTTGCACCTCTATTTATTTTTTTATTCTATTAACAAACTAAACCCAGACATGAATTTCCATTAGCATTATGCATTTCAGAACATTTTAAATTTTGTTTTCTTTTCCTGGAGAGGAAAACATAACTATAGCCTTCAGAACATGTTTATGCTGTGATGGTTTATTTTTCATTCTTGCAAATCAATAGCTGACTCTCTGGGGAAAGGATCATTTGGCGATTAGAGTGTTTGACCTTTAATTTTTCAGAAGTCTTTGGGGCATTGCATTTGTTGCTCATAATGGTAGGTTTGGGGTCTATATCCATCTACATAAAGAGAGATCACGGGAATACAAGGATCAGGCAAGGAGTTGAGAAATCTAGGTTCTAGGCCCCCCTTGAACTTTTCTGAGCCTCATCTCACCTGTCTAATAGCAATAATATGTATGCTCCATCTATATAACATGACTGCTGTGAAGAACAGATTAGATGATTGACATGAAAGTGTTTTGAAAGCCACTCAGTAGAGCAAATGAAAGGTATAAAAGTAAATGATATTCTTATAGACTAGGATGGGAAAATTATGGCCTGAGATTCAAATCTGGCCCCCTGCTTATTTTTGTAAATGAAGTTTTATTAGATCACAACCACATTCATTTATTTGTGCATTGTTGATGGCTATTTTCATGCTGCAATGGTAGAGTTGAATAGTTGTGACAGAGAACACTGGCCTGCAAAGACTAAAATATTTGCTGTCAGCCTTTTGCAGAAGAAGTCTGCTGACCCCTGTTATAGGTGTTGACTATTTAGTTGGAATTGTCAAATGTGAGGAAGAAATAAGCATCTTTTGGGAGGAACTGTAGTTCATCTGCAGTTGATGAGGGAAGGCTCTTCTTTAACGAAGAATGGCAAGGAATAAATAAAGAAGTAATGATAGAATTAGAATACTTCCATTTTTACAGTTCCTATGAAATCCAGATAAGGATTGTCAATGGATATTAAAACCTTTGTGTAAAGTGTTGTTTGGAAAAAGTATACTCACATGGTGTGGAAGCATGATGCCACAAATGACTTTCTAATTGTAAAAGGAAGAACATAACATTTCTTGTAAGGGAGAGATTTTATGGTCACTGCTTTATCCGTGTAATCAGACTTATCACTAAAACTGAGACAGATGGATGTGACGTGCCTCCTAATATGATGCAAGCTTTCAAAATACCATTGCCTAAGAAGCATTCTTGTCAGAAATGTGGAAGGTGAATTTAATCAAGATGTAGACATGATTTCCAGTTTATAGAAAATACTGAGAATAAGGAATCAGTTAAATGACACCAAAAGAAAACAATCAGACAAATCCCAAACCAAAAACATTAAGAGGATCCTCTAGATTATTAGAGATATAACAAACAAATGTAATGTGGGAAACTTGATTTGGTTCAGTGTGAAAAAAGGAAAAGTATAAAAGATATTATGGGCCAGGTGGGGAAATTTGAATATGGACTAGGTATTTGATGTTATTAGAGAATTATGGTTAATTGATATCATCTTGTTAATGTGATAATGATATTGTAGTTATGAAATGTATGCTGACGTTTTTTGAGTTACTTTCAAATGCTTTAGGACAACACAGACAGACACATATATAAAATGTGTTTTATATGTTTTAACAAAATGCTAACAATTCAAATTTAGGTGATACGCATATAGGAATTCATTGTAGCATTCTTTTAACTTTTTATATTTGAACATTTTCAAAACAAAAACTTGGGAAACAAATCCAACAAGCAATTATTGTTTGCCTTTTTGATGGAATAAAGAGCCCAGGGAACTGGCAGCTATCGGAGGGAAGACATGGGCTCTTGGACATTTGGTTAATAATGTTGTGCCGTGTTTTTCCTCTAATGTCCCCTGTCCACTCCCTCAGGTGAAAGAATTAGAGATAAACATTTTCTTTTTATGATTTTTTTCCTGTGGATGTTCATTTCTGCTGGTGATTCATCTTCTATGCAGGGCACCCACCCAAGCAATATTTTTCCCTTATAAAATTTCATCTTACTAGTTGTCACCCATCATTCCAGCCTATCAAAATCTTTAGAATTTTGATTCGCTCATTCAGTCTGCTAGTTATCTTTCCCAGTCTTCTGACATCTGAATGGTCGATGACCTCTCTTTCTATGTCTTCATCCAAGTAGGTAATGAAGATATTGAATAGTACCCCCCTCCAAGCCTTCTAGTGCATACTCCCTTCCAAGCTGTAGCAGATCTGCTCCTCAGCTCTCTTTGGGCCCCATGATTCAACCAGTTACAAACACACCCTGCCAGCTTTGCCTCAGAACCCCTTATGTACCACTTCAGATCCTCTTGGTCTCAGCACTTCTTCCAGCTACTGATGTAACCTGCTCAGTGTGGGCTCTCGTTGGGGCTCCATATAGGTGCCTCCTGATTGTGCCCCCACTCATCACTGTCTGGAGACATGCCTGTTGACACCAAGATGTAGGTGCCTGGAGGATCACAATCTTGCCCATGCATGGCCAGTCTGGAAATGTGAGGGTTTTCTGCCCTGTGGAACAAATCTTTGAGCAAAAGAAAACTGAAGCCTGAAGATACATTATTTGGTCTTTTTCTCCCTGGGCATGGTCTGAGTAGCATCAGATAAACAACTGGTAGCATTTGGTGGCTGCCAGGTTAGCGCTCCCACCTTCCCTACTGCACTCCCCATTTTGCTCACTCCTTTTTCCCTTTGACTCAGGCACTGCTTTCTGGAAACTCAGGTAAAGACAGGTTCCCGCTGTCATGAGTCTGCGTGTCCTCAGTGTGTCACCAAGAATGCAGTAAAGGATTGCTAAATGCCTTTCTCAGATCAAGACCCCTTGAGTAGCATTCTCTTGAGTTATCCATCCAGTAATCCTTCAGTGCATACTCATGAATATCAAGGACACATAGTACATATGGGATCAACTATTCCAAAATTTAAGTTAATTTTGCTATATACAAATTATGCAAAGTCAAAATATTTTTGCCAACAATATTGTGGTGGCGACATCTTTTCTATTCTGAGGAGCTACAGGCAAGAATTTCTTCTAAGTCAGTGGCTCATGATGAACTATATGTGCACAAAAGTGCTATTTCAAGTTTCTTCTGGCTCTGCCATTGATTGCTTTACATTGATTTATATGTCCTTTTATTCATCTTTTTTGTGTCATTTTAAACATTTCTAGAAGTCAAGGAATGTGGTTAATGGATTTATATGTTGTTGGTTATACATTATTTTGGGTGTATACATGCCTAACCCATTCATATTTAAAACATAGCATTATGACCCAGTAATGGCTCATTGAGAGGCAGTATGGGGTAGTGATTATGAGCACATATTTTAAAGTAAGATTTTTTGGGTTCACATTCTTTCTTTGCCATTGACTAACTGTCTCACTTTGGTAATTTACTATATTTAACCTCTTTGTGTCACAGTTTCCTTATCTGTATAATAAGTATGATAAGACCAGTACTTATTTTATAGAATTATTGTGAAGATTGAGTGAGTTAAAATATATAAAGCAATTATGAAGGTACCTGGCAATTAGTAAGTACTCAGTAAATATGAACTGATATTATTATTATTATTAATTATTATTAAAATTATTGTTAATATTACTATCACTATGATGGCTTCTTTTCTAGAGGTCATTTTCCCTTTAGCTATACTCTGTAAATATACCTATAAATATAATGTAAGCAAAGATAGTCTTTTGAGCAGCAAAATAGGAATCATAAAATTGTAACACTAAATATAAGCTCCTTACTTAGATCTTCATTCAGATCATATTGACTCTTATGCTGCTTTCAGTGCTAACAAGTTTTTGATCTATTTTTCTGGATTATAGATAACTGGAAGCATCTTATTAGTAAGCTAGGGAGTGGGATTGTTGTTGTTGGGGTATAATGAGAGAAAGCTTTATTACCCATAAAATAGAAGACAGCACATAAGAAAGTTGTAAGAGCCCTAAAGCATGGTAGCTATGAATATTAATTCATCCAAAAAATATTTATTGAGCACTTACTTTGTGCCAGGCTCTGATAGATCAAGAGAGCAGGAAGGCGAATGTGATTGACAAGGTCATGACCCTCTGAAGATTATATTCCATGGCTAGTGTGGGGGAAGATCAGGGGACAAGTAAATACATTTAAACAAGGCTGTTCCAAGCATGGTAAGTTTTAAGACTGAAATAAACAGGGTCATGTGGAAGAGAGCAACTGAGGTGTGCAAAGGGGTGATTAGAAAAAGCCTGGGGTGAGACCTGAGGATGAAATGAAAACAGCCCTGTCAACAGCCAGGGGACAAGTATTCCATGTAGAGGAAAAAGTGAATGTGAAGGCCAATAAGTAT
Source organism: Equus quagga (assembly GCF_021613505.1). Taxonomy (NCBI): domain Eukaryota; kingdom Metazoa; phylum Chordata; class Mammalia; order Perissodactyla; family Equidae; genus Equus; species Equus quagga. Next base: position 153,942,328 of record NC_060267.1, on the reverse strand, counting down.
GAGAGAGTTCAGTGGATTCAAGCTAGAGAAAGAAGACCAGAGAAGCTGGAATGGTGCTGGGGGACAGGAGGTGGGGGTAGTGAATGGTGGATGATGTGAGCTGATATTGGAGAGTTAGGAAGGGGCAAGCTCAACTGAAGTCTTAAAGGTGGTAGCAAGGATATGGAATTTTATTTTAAGAGCAGTGGAATCCTTTGAAAGGTTATAAGCTTAAGAAACAGAGTGATATGATCTAATATATATATTGTGTGTGATTGTCACTGCTAAATATAGAATGTATTGGAAGGGGGCAAGATTGAAAATAGGAGAAACAATAAGTTGGAAGACAATGATGATTTGAACTAAGATGCTGGTTGTAGAAAGAGAAAGAAGTGCTTATGTTTGAGATTTATTTTAGAGATTGACTTGATAAGATTTCTGAAGAATTGGGAGTGTGCCAGGATGGGGGTGGGGCAATAAACAAAAGGCAGGAATCAGAATCAGAGCTGACTGCTGTTCCTTGGCTTGAACAACTGGGATGGTGGTGGTACCATTTCTGTGATGAGGAAGACTAAGCAAGCACTGAAAGGGATGGAGGCAGGCATTTCCTTTGGGCCATGTTTGGTTTAGGAAGTTACTAGACAGCCACATAGAGGAGTCAGGGAGGTACTTGACTATGCAGTTCTATGGAAAGAAAATGAAGGGTAGACGTCTTATATGTCTCAAGAACATGATATACAAGGAGAGCATAGGAATTTAATGAGGCTATCAGCTTTTTGGGATAAATATTGGTGAAAATTGATATTGGTGTGTAAATTTTGAAAACAACTAATTAGGCAAAAATTGATTTTAATATTTATGAAGGCCTATTAAAGTTCTCTCTAAGTGAGATAGGCTTCTTTTATTAAGAAGACAGGGGAAAAATCCAATTTTCTTTCATATGAACACTCTGGTTCACTCTAGGCTCCCTCATTAAAGTTGCCTTTTAAAACTTTTCAGGAGTCCCTAGGCAAGTCCTTTCTCACTTGTGCCTCCCTGTTTTCCTATCTGAAGAACAGTGGCAAATGAACTCAATCATCTCTGAAGGTATACCAGATGCTAATTTTTTTCTAGAAATCTGGGTCTCAAGATCCCATTTAGTTAAAGCAATCACTCTTCAGAGGAACTCAAAATGACTAAAATGTTTAAGGAATGGCAAAGCTCTGAGTTTTATTATGTACACTTGCATTGTGGGTAAAGCTGAATGCCAAGGTCATTTGGCCCTGGCCCAGGGCTATTGAGCTCCATGTTGGCGTGGGGAGTGTGGAGATGCATCTCCCATCATAGCTGTGGCAGCAGAGGCCTTCTCAGCCATGTTAATTAGCAAAGCTGTTCCAGGACCTCCTCTCAATCTGTGAAACCTTTGATCCTTAAGGGAGTTTTGTCTTATTGTTTTTTTCTTTTTTTAATTTAAATTTTACATGATGTTAGCTTCTTAACAAGCAAACTCTGCCTTCCTTCACCCAAAACCATCCTGTAGGACTGCCCCCTGATTTATTTTGCTGGCCAGAGCAGTGATTTTATCTCCTTTCACTATGTGTGGGATGGCTTCATGGCAGTTATGTTCAAACCCCTCGGTGGGAGAGCCTGCTAAATTTGTAAAGGTGCCATTATTTACTCTTTTAATATTCTCAAACAGGGGCAGCTGCATTTCTTGCTTGAAAGAAAGGCATTGAATTCAAGGCTAAGAGAGCTTTGTGTAGGCTATCTGCAGCAAGCAGGATTTGCTGTTTTCAGCCTCCATTTTTTTCTTGACCACTTGAGTCACATGTTAACCTTTTGCTAAATATTGGCTGTTCCTATCAGATGGGGCACATTGCCTTTTGTGCTCATGGTTGAAAACTCCTTGAACTGATCATGTCAGAAATGAAGAGAAGAAAGGAGTTTGCATGATTAAAATAAATTGCAAGATCTTGGTTCAAGTCTCTGAAGTCTGCAGAAAAGATGAGCCAACGTCCATCAGCTCTGGCCAGTAGATGACACATATCTTTCTGCAACTAGCCTGTTGAGCTGGGAATTTGTAGCACATTAAAAAAAAAAAAGTGAGGTTCTCATCAAGATGGCGCTGTGAGCAGACGTTGAACTCGCCTCCTCCCACGAACACAACCAGGTTACAACAATTTTAGGAAGAATCACCCTGGATTGAAAACTGAAAACTGGATAAAAAGAACCCCCACAACAAGGGACAGCAGAAGAGGCAGTAACTCCGGCCAGAGAGGAAAAAAGCCACCTTTGGGAGTAGCGGAGCTTCTCAGCTGGCCAAGCGGGAGCCAACCTAAGGTACGCAGCCCTCCATGGAGGAGTGAGGTCCGGAGCGGGGTCAATACTGCTATAACCATCCTTCGGACTCAGCCCAACTGAGCGGGGGGCGTCTTACTGTCTGGCTTTGCTGGCTATTAACTGCAGCGAGGCCCCCCAAGAAAAGCTATCAGCCGAAAGCCAAAAGGATCCGGGTCTTAAAGGGCCCACGCACAAACTCACTCATTGCAGCAACCTAAAATCACCAGAGAGAAGGCTGACTGTCCCTTGGTGAAACAAGACTCACCTGATTGGCTCTGGGGGCATCTTGGTGAGAGGAGGATCCTCTCCGGAGACTGAGACATTGGTGGGGGCCGTTGTTCTGAGCTGGTCCAGGTGTGCTGATACGGACACCGGTGGGGGCCATTGAGGTGCGTCCCTTGGGCTGTTAGCCCAGGGGTCTGCCACACCCACTAGAGCACAGATTTAATCCAGTTCAGCCAGGGCAGGCAACCCGCCCTAGGGACTGGCCCCACCTAACAGCAAGCCCTCAGGCTACTTTTCAGCCTGCATTGACTGAGTGCCTTGATCCTCTACAGGCAGGCAAAGGTGTCTGCCTCTGTGGGGCAGGGCTTGTGTGAGGACCTGGTGAACTGTGGGGGGCATTGGGGCAGAGGTGGGGGCCTCTGCAGTGTGGCAGTGGGGTACGCTCCAGGGGGTTGAGAAGGGTGCATGGACCAGGACTGTGCTGACAGTGTATGTGGTCCAGAGGGGGGTGAGGCTTATCAGCGGCAGAAGACTTGTGTTTCACAAATAGCCATAAAAAGGATCAGCCCCACCTTCCAAAGCCTGAAACAACTGAGTGCCTCCATGCCAAGGGCTAGCCCTACTCAGCTGCACTCCTAAGAGAACTGACATCAGCCTTGTTGGCCTCAGGCCTATCACAACTGTACGCCCCTGAGCCTAGCAACCAGCTACACCGGGTACCAACCCAATTAAGAGGACAATTGCAATAAGCGTGTGCTAATAGACTTTGTAGCCAACAGTGCTGAGGCCCCTCCAAACTGGATTTGCAAACAGCTGGCCAGGGAAGGAAAGATCAGACTCCCTGGGGACCTGCAGTGGGAGCAACCCTGCCACAGCAGAAGAACACAAGTAGTCCACAAAGGGGTCACTCCTGGTTCTTATGGTCTGGTGACGAGAGGGAAGCACACTGCTGGGCCTCATAATGCATCTCATACATAAGGCCACTTCTCCAAGATCAGGAGACATAGCCGACTCATCTAGTACAAAGAAAATAGCACAGAGAAAGAGGCATTATGAGGAGGCAAAGGGATACTTTCCAAGCAAGGGAACACTACAAAACACCAGAAAAAGAACTAAGTGAAACAGAATCTAGCGACCTCCTTGACAAAGAATTCAAACAAAACAAAATGAGGATGCTCACAGATATGCAGAGAAGAATGGATGAACACAGTGAGCACATCAGCAAAGAATTGGAAGGTATAAAAAAGAACCAATCAGAAATGAAGAATACGATACTCAAAATGAGAAATTCACTAGAGGGACTCAATTACAGAGTAGAGGAAGCAGAAGAATGGATCAGCAAGCTAGACAAAAGATTAGAGGAAATCACCCAAGCAGAACAGAAAAGAGAAAAAAGAATTAGACAGAATGAGAACAGTGTAAGGGAACTCTGGGACAATATAAAGCATGCTAACATTCGGATTATAGGGGTCCCAGAAGGAGAAGAGAGAGACAAAGGGGCAGAAAATTTATTTGTCGAAATAATAGAGGAAACTTTTCCTCACCTGAGGAAGGAAACAGACATCCAAGTTCAGGAAGCACAGAGAGCTCCAAACAAGAGAAGCCCAAAGAGGCTCACACCAAGACATATTATAATCAAAATGTCTAAAATTAAAGACAAAGAGAGAATCCTAAAAGCAGCAAGAGAAGGGCCACAAGTGACATATAAAGGGAAGCCCATCAGGCTGTCAGCAGACAGCCATCAAACAACAAGTGAAGAGAGCAAGAGAAAAAGAAAGGAAGTGAGAAGAACTACTAAAACACTCCAAAAAAAGAAAAAGTGACAAAATGGCAATAAATACATATTTATCAATAGCTACTTTAAATGTCAATGGACTAAATGCTCCAATCAAATGCCATAGGGTGGCCAACTGGATAAAAAAAACAAGATCCATGTATATGCTGCATACAAGAGACACACTTCAGACCTACAGACACTCACAAACTGAAAGTGAAAGGATGGAAAAAGATACTCCATGCAAATGGCAAAGAAAAGAAAGCGGGGGTAGCAATACTTCTATCAGACAAAATAGACTTTAAAACAAAAACTGTAATAAGAGACAAAAACGGGCACTACTTAATGATAAAGGGAACAATCCAACAAGAAAATATAACACTTGTAAATATCTATGCACCCAACATAGGAGCACCTAAATATATAAAGCAATTATTAACACACATAAGAGGAGAAATAGACAGTAACACAGTAATAGTAGGGGACTTTAACACTCCACTTACACCACTGGATAGATCATCCAAACAGAAGATCAATAAAGAAACACTCGCCTTAAAGGACACATTAGACCAGATGGACTTGGTAGATATATACAGAACATTCCATCCAAAAACCACAGAATACACATTCTTTTCAAATGCCCATGGGACATTCTCCAGGACTGATCACATATTAGGCCACAAAACAAGTCTCAATAAATTTAAGAAGATCAAAATAATACCATGCATCTTTTCTGACCACAAAGATATGAAACTGGAAATCAACTACAGAAAGAAAACCAGAAAAGCCATAAAAATGTGGAGATTGAAAAGAATGCTACTGAACAATGATTGGGTCAATGAAGAAATCAAAGAAGAAATAAAAAAATTCCTGGAGACAAATGAAAATGAAAACACGACATGCCAAAATCTGTGGGATACTGCAAAAGCGGTTCTACGAGGGAAGTTTATAGCAATTCAGGCCTACCTCAACAAAGAAGAAAAATCCCAAATAGACAATCTAAAAGTGCATCTAAAGGTACTGGAAAAAGAACAAGAAATAAAGCCCAAAATCAGCAGAAGAAAGGAAATAATAAAAATCAGAGCAGAAATAAACAAAATAGAGACTAAAAAAACAATAGAAAAAATAATGAAACCAAGAGCTGGTTCTTTGAAAAGATAAACAAAATTGACAAACCCTTAGCTAGACTCACCAAGAAAAAAAGAGAGAAGGCTCAAATAAATAAAATCAGAAATGAAAGAGGACAGATTACAACGGACACCTCAGAAATACAAAAGATAATAACAGAATACTATGAAAAGCTATATGCCAACAAATTGGATAATCTAGAGGAAATGGATAAATTCTTAGAAACATACAACCTTCCAAAACTGGACCAAGAAGATGTAGAAAATTTGAATAAAGCCATCACCAGTAAGGAAATTGAAACAGCAATTAAAAACCTCCCAAAAAATAGAAGTTCAGGACCAGATGGCTTCCCTGGTGAATTCTACCAAACATTCAAAGAAGACCTAATACCTATCCTTCTCAAACTCTTCCAAAAAAATGAAGAGGAGGGGAGGCTTCCTAACTCCTTCTACGAAGTAAACATTATCCTGATACCAAAACCAGACAAGGACAACACAGAAAAAGAAAATCACAGGCCAATATCACTGATGAACATCGATGCAAAAATCCTCAACAAAATACTAGAAAATCGAATACAACAATACATTAAAAAGATCATACATCATGATCAAGTGGGTTTCATTCCGGGGATGCAGGGATGGTTCAACATCTGCAAATCTATCAACGTGATACACCACATTAAGAAAATGAAGAATAAAAATCACATGATCATCTCAATAGATGCAGAGAAAGCATTTGACAAGATACAGCATCCATTTATGATAAAAACTCTAAATAAAATGGGTATAGAAGGAAAATATCTCAACATAATAAAGGCCATATATGACAAACCCACAGCAAATATCATTCTCAATGGAGAAAAACTGAAAGCTCTCCCTCTAAGAACAGGAACTAGACAAGGATGCCCACTGTCACCACTCTTATTTAACATAGTATTGGAAGTCCTAGCCAGAGCAATCAGGCAAGAAAAAGAAACAAAAGGGATCCACATTGGAAAAGAAGAAGTGAAACTGTCACTCTTTGCAGACGACATGATTTTATATCTAGAAAACCCTAAAGAGTCCACTAAAAAACTTTTAGAAATAATAAAGGATTACAGTCAAGTTGCGGGATACAAAATCAATGTACCAAAATTGGTTGCATTTCTATACACTAACAACGAAGTAGCAGAAAGAGAAATTAAGAATACAATCCCATTTACAATTGCATCAAAATGAATAAAATACCTAGGAATATACTTAACAAAAGAAGTGAAAGACCTGTACACTGAAAACTATAAGACATTGTTGAAAGAAATCGAAAAAGGCACAAAGAAATGGAAAGATATTCCATGCTCTTGGATTGGAAGAATTAACATTGTTAAAATGTCCATACTTCCTAAAGCAATCTATAGATTCAACACTATCCCTATCAAAGTTCCAACAAAACTTTTTACAGAAATAGAACAAAGATTCCTAAAATTTGTATGGAACAACAAAAGACCCCGAATAGCCAAAGGATTCCTGAGAAAAAAGAACAAAGCTGGAGGTATCACACTCCCCGATTTCAAATTATACTACAAAGCCATAGTAACCAAAACAGCATGGTACTGGCACAAAAACAGACACACAGATCAATGGAACAAAATTGAGAGCCCAGAAGTAAACCCACACGTTTGTGGACAGCTAATATTCGACAAGAGAGCCAAGAGCATACGATGGAGAAAGGAGAGTCTCTTCAATAAATGGTGTTGGGAAAACTGGACAGCCACATGCAAAAGAATGAAAGTAGACCCTTCCCTTACACCATGCACAAAAATCAACTCAAAATGGATTAAAGGCTTGAATGTAAGACCCGAAACCATGAGACTTCTAGAAGAAAACATAGGCAGTACGCTCTATGACATTGGTCTGAGCAGCATATTTTCAAGTCCCACATCTGACTGGGCAAGGGAAACAAAAGAAAAAATGAACAAATGGGACTACATCAAACTAAAAACCTTCTGCACAGCAAAGGAAACCATCAACAAAGCGAAAAGACAACCTAACAATTGGGAGAAGATATTTGCCAACCACATATCAGATAAGGGGTTGATATCCAAAATATACAAAGAACTCATACAGCTTAACAACAAAAAAACCAACAATCCAATTAGAAAATGGGGCAAAAGATCTGAACAGAGATTTCTCCAAAGAAGATATGCAGATGGCCAACAGGCATATGAAAAGATGCTCAACATCATTAGCTATCAGGGAAATGCAAATCAAAACTACAATGAGGTACCACCTCACTCTGGTCAGAATGGCTATAATTAACAAGACAGGAAACAACAAATATTGGAGAGGGTGTGGAGAGAAGGGAACCCTTTTTCACTGCTGGTGGCAGTGCAAACTGGTGCAGCCACTATGGAAAGCAGTATGGAGTATCCTCAGAAAATTAAGGATAGATCTACCATATGATCCAGCTATTCCACTGCTGGGTATTTATCCAAAGAACTTGAAAACACAAAGGCATAAAGATACTTGCACCCCTATGTTCATTGCAGCATTATTCACAATGGCCAAGACTTGGAAGCAACCTAGGTGCCCATCAAGGGACGAATGGATAAAGAAGATGTGGTATTTATACATGATGGACTACTACTCAGCCATAAGAAATGATGAAATCCGGCCATTTGTGACAACATGGATGGAGCTTGAGGGTATTATGCTGAGTGAAATAAGTCAGAGGGAGAAAGTCAAATACTATATGATCTCACTCATAAGTAGAAGATAAAAACGACAAAAAAAAAACACATAGAACAGAGATTGGACTGGTGGTTACCATTGGGGAAGGGGGGGGAGGGCAAAAGGGGTGATTAGGGTCACACGTGAGGGGATGCACTATAATTAGTGTTCAGGTGGTGGACATGATGTAATGTATACAGAATTTGAAATATGTACATCCGAAAAAAATAAAAATTGAAAACAAACAAACAAACAAAATAAAAAAAAACAAACAAAAAAAGCAAAACAGCAAAGTCTGAGGGCAAACTTGATTTGGGGGAAGACTCATGGACTGACACTTCCCTGGAGATTGTTTCCAGGGAAGATCGAGATGACAGGCCTGGTGCTGGTTGCCTGGTGTACATTTTCTGAACCCTATTCACTCATCTTCTTCTATTATTCATACCTCCTGTCCCACCCTGGCTGCTTCAAAAATTTTATTTTTGTATAAAATAAGTGCTAAATCTTCCCTTTTAGTGTTTGCACTCTTGCATGCATTTAGATGGAGGGATACAGTGTGTCTGGGTTTTTATACTGTCTCTACCACTGAGAAGTGTGGGCCTCTCTACATTTCAGTTTGCTCACTTGTGAAATGGAGACAGTGATTGCTACCTCAATATGAGAATTAAATATGAATAGAGGCATCACACACAGAAAAGTGCATGGACTTTTGAGGTAAAACAGACATAGTTTGCATCCCAGTTTTGTCTCTTCTTGGCTACGTGATTCAGGGCAACTTGATTTTGCCTCTCTGAGCCTCAGTTTCCCCATATGTCTAATTGAGATAATGCCTATGTTGTAGAGTGGTTGTAAATGTGATATGGAAAATAGTTAGCACAGTGCATAGCCTCTAAAACATGCTTAATAGGCAATAGCTGCTATCATTGTAGCCTTTTATATACAAACCCTGGGGCCTGACTCTCAAACAGCTTATGATATTTCAAAATTCGATATAAATTGGACTGGCCTTGATCTTGTCTAGACAAAGGTGTATAGTTAGAACCTCATCATATCCTGGTTTCATAATGAAGTTTAATAGTATTGACCCTGAAGCCAACATTGCAGCAGGCCCAAGAATGTGTAGCCATGAGGCTTGCCTCTTGCGCAGAACCCAGCAAGCACCAGGCATTTCTGCTGCAGGCGCATCTTGCTGGAGTTTGGTGTTTTGTGACTGCCAATTCTCAGGGCAAGATCTTGATTCAGTGGAGTCCCAGTGTCAGGACCACGAAGATCAATGTCAACTGAGTATCAGCCTTGGGTATTATTTTAGTCCGTCTTTCACATGTGAGGAGGTAGTTATAGATGGTCCACAATATGAGCTTTGAGGTCCTGGAGTGTCACATCATGCAGACAAGGGACATGGATGTACCAGCTGACCCCTGGATTGTACATGGTTTTCCAATAGAGTAGCATCTACAAACGTGGGCTCTGATTATTGATTGATGTTTCATAAAATAAGGGGTCAGTTGATGAAAAATTGGGGAAATGAAAGGAATGTATCTTGGAATACAGGGATAGATGTGAGTATTAGCTCTAGATTTCCTATCTACTGACTTTCTAGTGTCATAGTAATATTGGAACATTCTATCAGACTCATACCAGATGCCCAGTACTGTGCTTGGCACTTTATACATATTATCTCGCATCCTCCCCAAACCCTGCAGAGGCTGTACTTCAGTGCTCCAGGTGAAACATCTGAAGCTCGTGGCCAGGGCTGCATCATGGCCACGAAACTAGGGGAAGATCTAGGCTTCATTTAAACCTAAGTCATTCTGATGCCAAGTCCAGGCTTCCTGCACTCTTGAGGTGCTGTGTATTTCATTCTCAGGGCAAAACAAAAGAAAAAGCACTGCTTAGAATGATACTCTGAAAACTATAGCTCCACTGGGTTTATATGGGGAATGGTGATCTGGTGGTTTTGCCTGGGAAGGAAGTAACTGTATGATTTATGTACTTGTGAACCACAAGAAAAAGAAAGAGGATAGAGGTGATGTTTAATATTCCTTAAATGGTAAGATGTGGACACCATTTAATCTAAACATCCAGGGCTTAAATCTGAAGCAGGGTCCTGGAGGCCACCTGGTGTGACGGCTGTTAACATTTTACATGCTGAATCATGAGGAGGTATGGACGGTTCCAAGAGAGGCCAAGGGCAGTCAGGGTGGGGGACACCTGCAGGGATTCAGGACAGCAGCTATTTTCCAATGAGTTCAGAAGTTTTGTTTTTTAAGTATTTTGGTGTCAAGCATGCTAATCCAGTTGCTTACCAATTGATCAGCCTTATCAGAGGGGGTAAAGCTGGTTGGAGGCACCACGATGTTTCTTAAATTGCCAGGTGATAAATTGCACACCTGTCCAGAATACTATAAAGCCTTGTTTATTTCTTAGTGGAAAGGGCAGGAAGACAAGTAGCTCTGCATAGGGCATCTTTTGTCCGCCTCAGCCGTTTTCTTGTTTCAAAGCCAATATCTGTAGACGTTGTCCTTTGTTTTTTCAGCATTGTTTACTTTCCAATATTTATATGGAGTTATCTATCATGCCCGAACTTGGAGCACTGTTTTATAAAGGATAACCAAGTTTAGCTCCTTCAGCCTCCCCTAAATTTTAAATATGAGCAGAATTCCGTGTATTCTTTTTCCTTCTACGGTGGTTGATGTTAGAGCCAAAAACTTCTCAGCTCCTCTAATTGTCTTCCCCATGAGTGATTGTTCTTCCAGATTCATAATTTTATGGAAAATGTTCTGCAAAACACATTGCTTTTTATTTAAATTCAACAATGCCCAGAGTCCTGGTTGATAGTAACTTCAATGCTTGGCTGATTTAAAATGCAGGAGGTGCTGCACCTGCTTGATTTGGTTCCCAGATCCCGCTTTTGTCCCAATTCCTTGTCTAACTGGAGAGTGGCTTTAGGGACCCGATCATCCATTATGCTGCTTTCTCTGCTCCACATTTCTGGTGTGTTCTGGTACAAGGGGATTTATTGGAGACTTAGGGACTTTCCTGGATGTGTGGTGGAGAATGTGTGTGAGTGGTATGTTGGGGGGCGAGGGGTAGAAGGAGATGCAGAGATCTATTTTCTATATAATTTTCACTAGTAAGTTCAATAACATTTATAACCAGAATAGTGAAACACTTATTTTTTTCAGGCATCTATGCCTTTCTCTTTTGGCAGAGGGTATACTTTGTGGCTGCCTTACCCAAACTTTCAGAGTAAATCAGTGGCCAAACCAGGTCTTGCTCACTAACCTCAAAGAAAATAACACAAATATGAATTTCGTCTTATTATAATAACTTTCTCATTGAAGCTTCTTCCAACCCTCAACTTCTAGATTTTGTGGTCTTCCCTCCCCTTTTCCAGTCTAATGGGAAGCTCATTACTTGGCAGTTTCCTCTAAACATTGTGATTCTGGAAGGTGACTCTGGATCGATCCCTACTAATCCGATCAGTAGGGACGTTGGGATCAGCCTGTCTCCTTTTATGACCCATTTTTCATCTGAACCAAGTCCTTTGAGGAAACTGGACTGAAAGAGCTGGGACTAGCCAGTGAGCATATAGGGTAGTATCAGACAGGCAAGCGTGTGGTGCCCATTCAGTTTCAGTAGATGCCTGGATTTTCTACTGGTGCTTAGACCAGAGGTAACTAGACCCAGAAGTGCCTTTAATCACTTGGTGACTTCATTTTTAAAACTGGACCTGAGAGACTGGCTAGTCCATCATGTCTAACTCAGCGCTGGGGCACAAAATCTTGTACTTATAAAGCATTCATGCTTACTTGCCAACATTATTTGATAACAGTTTCATACCATGAATGTATGACTAGAGAGACTGAATGCCATACTGAACCAGATAAAGCTATCTGCTATTTAAAAATATATTTGCATGAATAAGGACATGAGTATATTTGCCATTACCCTTCTCTAAAGGTGGAAGAAGCCTTGGTAAAACCAATGGAATGGGAGCCAAGAGACTTGTATCTTTGCAATGCTGGTGAGAACTGAGTCATTGGACTTCTTTGTGCCCAGGTTTCATGGTAAATGCAATGGGTGTCATTCTCTGGTTAACAGTCATATGAGGATTTGAGCAAAGCTGAGATGTCTGTTGCCTTTATAGGCAAAATGGATGGATTAAGGTGGTGACTGTAAGTCTAGGGGAAGTGATAATGCTGAAGAGCAATAAAGTAAAACGATGGTGGGAGGATGAATACAGCATAGATGAGGAGCAGGAACCAGCAGTTCTTAGTTTCTTCCAGGTGATAATCATGGGCTTGCTAATCCCCACTCAGTTGGGCTTCAGGAGTGGGGCAAGAAGAGAAAGAGACAATATTCAAAAACCTAGGAGTAATGAATGTCTGAGGAGGAAGAAGAATGGCCTTATAACGGCAAGTTGAGAAAAAGTAAATGATAAACGGGCTTCTAGTAAGATATTGCTTCATTCTTTCTGCTACAGTATCGGGAAGAGAAAGCAGAGGCCAGACAGAGATGGCCACCCAAGCAAAGTCTCTATGGTAAAGAAAACAGTTTGTAGAGCTACTCAAGGGCTATTTAGGGCAAGGTTCAACAAGCAAATCAGAACCTGGTTCAAAAGGAGTTGACTGCTGCCTATAAGAAGCATTCAGCTGTGGAAGCCTTGGTTACAGCCCTGGGGCTGATGGTGAAAACATAGTTTTTTTTGCAGTGACTAAGGTGCCAGAGGTGATGTCAGGCTTGGGATGGGAACAACCACAGACTTGTTTTGGAAGGAGGCATTTGAAGGAAAAAATGAGAACTCCTTCTTAATATATGTGGAAATGTCATTAAATAACTGGAAGTTCCAGGCTATTTTCTCCTCAGACACACTAGTCACTGGGTTTCCAGGGCATATTCAACTTCTATGTCGCTTCCTCCCTCTCTAGCCAGAGTCGGGTTTTAAAATTTCAGTCTCTTTTCTGTGGGTTCCTGTGTTTCAGGATCCCCACCAGTTACTTTCTTCTCTGGGTTTGGCTATTTTAGATGATATCCCAATCTGCTGGCCACCCTTGAGTGGTCAGCTTGAACTAACCCCGTATAAATCATATACTTTCTATAATAATATAGGAGAAACTCTGAAACTGAAATACTATTTAAAAATAAAATTTAATAGAATATTTTTATTGTCTACTCAAAATTCACTGGGCATAAGTACTTATTTCATCTTAACCCCATGATTCTTCCCTAATGCCAGTTTCTTGTCACAGCAGATTGTACTCTCTTGTATCTGAGATTTCATGTCACAAACTGTAGAGCAGTTTTTGGTTCATTATTTGTTTTAAGGGACTGTATGAACCCCAGATACTTTATCCAGCATCTTGTGTGTAACACAGGGACACTGGAGTCAGATGGCTAAGTCATTATGCTGTTTCTCACTAGCTATGTGACTTTGGGCAAGTTTTTTCTGTTTCTCCATGTCTCTTTTTGGTATTTGTAAAATGAAGAAAATAACAGCACCTACCTCATATGGGAGTTGGAAAGATTTAAGAGGGAGAAGATATATGTTTCATAATTTGTCAGCCATTGTTGTTATCACTATTAGATTCACAGAATTCTACTAGTCTTCACCCCAGCCTAGTGTCTCCTTGACCTTTATAATCTTTACCCTTCTAGTTTCATCTGCTCACCTGAATATTTGAACTTGTTGTAGCCCTGCCAATCAATCCTTGTTCTGAACAGCGTAGCACCTACCTGGGTTCAACTCCTGGCTCTAGCACTTACCTTAAGCATGTGACTTAACTTTTCTGAGCCTCAACCATCTTTCAAATGGCCACTGTAATAATGATCTCATTGAATTGTTGTGAGGCCTAAAAAATGCACCTAACTGTATTCACCATTCAGTTGTTGCTCTGTCTTAAATTGGTTTCCCTGGAAACAGAGTCCGAGGCAGAGATTTACCTGCAAAAGATTTTTGGGGGCAGTTGTCTCTGGAACAACATTTATAAGGAATTGAGGGCAGTGGGATTGGACAGAAGTTGAACTGCAATGCAATTGCAACTGAAGCTTTAACCAAACACAGGGGGAAACTGTAGTCAGGATGATCCTTCAGAATTATCACAAAGTGGCTCAGCCTTTGTTCCTGCATCAACCAGTCATTGGGTGGGGGCTACCGGGGGAGGTAGTGTCAAGTTGAGTGTGTATCTCTATTTGACCAAGGGCAGCTGCTGGAGAGGGATGGAGCTGTGAACTACCAGTAGGTAGCACTTCTGATAGCTGAGGAATTTGGTGCCTCGGTCCTGAAGGGGATCTGGGTGCACCCCACAATATCTACTTCATGCTCGGTAATTTGGAATTGCCTCTCCTCTATCTTTGGCATCCATGTCCTTTCTCTTCTCATAGCACTAGGTTTCACTCTGATTGGCAATTGCTTTTTCCTCTCCAGACCCCTAATTCCAATGTTGTTCTTTTTGAATTGGTGTCTAACAACTCTGTATAGGTTATCATCTTATCACTTTTCAACTTTTTTTTGGCAAGGGGAGCGGATCAGGGCAACCAGTTATTCATCTCTCATTGTCCAGTAAATAAAGACTTAAAGTAGAGGTGATATCTTTCCTTTTTAATTTAAGGGCAACTTCTGATCATTTATCAGCATTGAGTGTACTCAGAGTGTTGTGATGAAAGGAAATGTAAGGCTATGTCAATACTTAGCTGGAAAGAATGCTGTGATCAGTTAGTGATGCCTGCCATGGCAGTGGGTTAGGAGACAGGGGTACTCGTGCTCCACTTTTGACATCCCAAGTGTAGAGCCTTGTCTTCCCATTCAGTGTTGGATTTTAGAATGCTTTTGACTTTCCTTAGTCTTCCTGGGTAGATTTCTGTACCAACGCTTACATCTAATTAGCCCTTTTAAGTGTAATTAAGCCCTATGCCTAGAATTGTTTCTCAGGTCACCTTAGTCACTTCATCTACAACTTCATCGCCACAAAACTTCATCTTCCATTAAATAATTTTAAAAGTTTGTTAGAAGAATTGGGTTACTTTATGAACACTTTTTTATTTGCCTTACCATTAAATATAGACTTACCTTTTATGAATACATTACATTAATGCTTATTTGTTTGTTTTATGGATTTATTTAGTGTATTCCTTAAGGAGCACTCTTTCTCTGCCATCCTTGACTGTCTTAGATTGTGTAAGCTCCCAGAAGGCAAATACCATGTCTTTTTAAATTGCATTGTACAGTGCTATGCACAAACGAGCAATTAATTCTCAAAACACTGACAGTTGGAGAGGGCACAATGGAACTGGTAATATCTTAAATGATTTAAGTGATGTCTTTAATGTATTGGTTATCCCAATTTTTTTTTCTAATAAAAACTGTCAGAAGAAAATGAGATAATCTTCAAAGTATATTGAGTTTCTCTGAACTAAATCACTGGTTAAATTAAAATTATTATTAAAAAATCAGTCTTAGGTGTTTCTGTCTATATCCACAAACTGTTATTGTTGGATGCTTCTACTAGGCTCTTTAAATTGTGCTCATGAAGTTAACATGCTGAAGAATAACAATGGAGGCCACGGGGAAAGTGAAGGACCTGTACTTGATCTGTGTCAGGTGTTGGCAAACTTTTTCTGTAAAGAGCCAGATGATAAAAACATTATCAGCAATGTGGGCCATATGGTCTCTGTCACAACTATTCAACTCTGCCGTTGTAGCAAGGAAGCACCCATAGATAATATGTAAACAAGTAATCATAGTGATGTTTCAATAAAACTTTATTTACAAAAACAGGAGTGGGCCAGATTTGGCCTGTGGTTTGCTAACACCTGATCTAGGTGATAAGACTAAATTGCACTGACTACTCATGAACTGATTCAGAAATATGTTACTAAATTGAACCAATGGCAAGAGAGACACAATTTCAAAGTCAAGAATGTGAAAATAGTTTTAATGACTTATGCTCATATTCTGTTTCCTAGTTTGGTTACTCCTGGTCATGGTGCACAGGAATGCTCAATCAAGTGTAGATTCCAAAGGGGCAATGCCCAATTCCAAGTATCCTAGGCACTTCCATTTTTAAGATCCTGGTCACCAAGTGGTCTCCTTACTTACTAACTCCCAGATTTGGAGAATCCACTAAATCTCTGCAACTAACCTCCTATTTCTTTCCTGTATGAACTAGGTTGTGCTATCTTCCCTACTGACTTAACAGAGTTGTTGTAAGGCCAAGTTAAACACAGCTCAGGAACATGCACATTCCTATTAAAAAATTAAGGAATATTAAATTTGCTTGACCCACTGTTTCTTTCAAGCTGAACATGGTACTTGGTTGACATTTTTTTTATGGGCAGGTGTGTGTGTGTGTGATATAGAATATCCAAATGCTATTGGACAATTGAATAATTCTTAAGTTTTGGTTCACATTCAACTTACCTGCATCACTTTTAAAAATCCTAATACCTTGGCAACATCCCAGATTAACTGAATCTGATTCTTTGGGTGTGGGACTCAAGTGTTAATATATATTTTTTAAACTACTCAAGTGGATTATTTTCTATTGCTGCTGTAACAAATTACCACAAATTTAATGGCTTAAACAACACAAATTTATTACCTTTCAGTGCTGTAGGTTAGAAGTCAGGCACCGGTCTCACTGGGCTGAAATCAGAATGTCAGCAGGACTGTGTTCCTTTCTGGAGGATCTAGGGAGAATGTGTTTCCTTGCCTTTTCCAGGCTCTAGAGGTCACCCACATCCCTTGGTTCCTGGTCTCCTTCTTTCTTTGTAAAAGCCAGCAACAGCAAGCCAAATTCTTACATTGCATCACTATGACCTTCTTCTGCAGTCCCGTCTCCCTCCACCTCAACTCTTCTGTCTCCCTCTTCCCCTTTTAAGGGCCCATCCAGATAATCCAGAATAGTTTCCCTATTTTAAGGTCAGCTGATTAGCAAATTTATTTCCTTCTGCAATCCTAGTGCCTCTTTGCCATGTAACCTAACATATTCACAGGTTCCAGGGATTCTGATGTGGACAGTTTTGGGGGCCATTAGTCTGCCTACCACACCAGGTGATTCCAGTTCTGAAAGGAAATGGGAAATAAACTCTAACTAGTGGAAAAAATCATTCCCACATGTGTTCTATTGATGGGTAAGGTATATGCATCCATTCCTTCATTGACTCACTCATTCATTCATTCTTTAAATATATAGTGAGTTTCTGTTGTGTTCTAGGTATTATTGCTTGGGATATAATGGTACACAGGATAGCCAAGGTCTAGTGAGAGGAAAAACATATTTAAATAGAGAAAATTCAGGTGTTTGGGATCCTCATAGGAAGGATCCTTTCCCAAACTTTGAGACGAGGTAAGGATTTATGGAAGAAGTGATGTAGGAATTAGGTAGGTATAGAATGCTGAATAATAATAGCCTGAGTACCTCCTCCAGACATGTAATGTATTGTCTTTAATGTTCGCCACAAACTTGCATGGTGGGTGCTATTACTGATATTTTGAAAATGTGGGAATTGTGTCTCATAAAGATTAAGTAACAATAACGGCCCTCTATTATTCTGTGAAATAATGAGATTGGTTCTATACTAAGGCATTAGAATGGCCATCCTTCCTTTAAACACTGGGTTAATGTATTGTTCTCTTCCAAGTCCAATTTTCTTTCTGAAGAAAAAAAAGAACAGAAGCCTCATCAAACTTCTGTGGTTATAACCTGCACATAGCCCTGTAAGCATTTGGCTTTAGGGTTTATTTTCTGTCTGAATCAGGGGAGCACCATGTTCTCTGGAGAGGTGCAGTCAGTATTAATTTTATTGTCATAACAGGCCTCCCAGCATGAAGTCACTATGTTGCCATTGACAACACAGTAGTTCATCCAGTTATCAAAGTAGATTGGATATGAGAATCTAGTGTCTTCTGGATCTAAGCAGTGAAGGACCATTGCCATCACTTACTGGAGATTTCAGGGCCTGGTGCTCTTCAGAAGGGTGAGCAAAAGAACCCAGAACAGTACTCTTAGAACCACTTACTTCCTCTTTTGCACATTAGGCCTGGCAGATCCACTGGGGGTGCTTTCACTGTGAATCTGTTTCTGGTGAGTTACTTGGCTCTCACAGGTAACCAGATTTAGTTTCCCTCTGTGATGAGAATATAGACAATGGTTTCTAGACTAGGCATTTCTCCTCTACCATATGGATAACCAATATCCACAAGCATTAAAGGAACAACCTACAAAGTGGAGAACATTGGGATGCATTGGAAATTGTTAGAAGGGAATTTCAAATGTGTCAAATTCGAAATGATTGTTCTGCTTTAAGATAATTTTCCAGTGATATCTAAGCATCCACTTATAGATAAAACTAGTAATATGCTAAAAAGTTGTTATTCTTATATGTTCATTAATACAGATCTTTAAAGGACTCCAACTTTATTTCACTTGTCTTAGTGGAAGTTTACCTTTGCGTAGTGATCTCAGCTTTGCATAGCTGCTTTGTAAGTATTATATTGTAACATCTTCAAAATCACCCTATAAGGAAGGATGGGCAAGTATTGTGATCTGCAATGCACAGATGAGGGAAATAGGGTGCCTGGGGATTTATCTTTCCTTCCAAATTGGGTGAGCTAGGGTTGATTCCACATCTATTGCTTTTAATCTTAGAGCATTTCTAACGGACCATAAAAGGAAGGCAACCTCACTTATTTGAGGAAAACAAATCTAATTACTACTTTTCTCCTATTGTTTAGAAAGTTTACCTTCTAAACAGTTCATATTAGTGAGGTTTTACTGCTCTCCAAAAAGATGTTGATTCGTGAAGCATTCAAGAGAATCCAGGAGACAGTTTGTGGATTTGTGGATTCAGAGCATACGTGTCAATTTTTGTCTCAGTATGGAGGTGGTAGGATACAATGATGGTTGCTGTTTAATCACCTGTTAGGAACTAGGTGCTAACCAAGTATAGGCACCTAACGTGGATCTTAGTTTGCTTGTTGCCAGGAAACACACCTAGTTTCTATCTCTGTTTCAAACTGTTAAAGTGAAATGGTGTTGTTATTGATGGTCTACATAACACTTCCAGTGTGACAGACACCAGCAAACACACATGGAGTGAACGATCTTGCTCCGGTCTTCAAGTAGAGATCAATGACAATTTCGTTTGTTCAACCCTGCCTCCAGTCCATACTGCGGCCTTCGTCATGAGGTAGCTGGAATGATTAATGATCTGTTGGAGGTATTAATGCCTTGTGTTTTGGTATTCTAATTATAGAAGCTTATTGGAGCCAGGGTTTAGAGTGGGTTCGAGATTGAAAGATATTTTAAAAGCAGGTGATTGGTCCAACACTTCCACTTCTTTCAATTTAACCATAAATCAATTGCAAATGATTTTTCCACTGTAATTTTTCATAGGTTTTGAACTTGGGTAATGAGCATCCCTGTCCCGGAGTGAAACTGTGATTTTCCTAGATCTTGTTGGAAAGAAGATGAAGATTTATGAAGGGGCTTAGAGGGAAATAGATTGCATTTCTTCTTATCCTCTGCTTGTTTTTTCCAATCCTTTCCTGTACTTCAACCCTGATAAGTCTCAACTTTCATGCATGGCATATAGTATTTGGGAAATGGGAAAGCTCCAGTGTGTCTTGACCTACTTTCTGGTGACTGTACAATTACAAATAAGTTGATACTATATAAAGGAGTACTACATTCCACACTGAGGAGAGCATATGGAGAAGCAAAGAGTGCATTTGCCTGAGCAGCACCAATTCTTTTCTTATTTGCTAAATATGTTGACTTCAGGTTTTTTTAAAATATGGGGCAACTCAAGGTGTTCTACCACCCAAGAAATTGCCATGAGGATTGTGAGAAAACTTCTTAGGAACCCTGTGGGAAGGGAGAGGCTTAAATTGGAATCACTTTGACAAATTTTCTTTCCCTAACTAGGACTGCAGCTTACCCCACTGTGGGTAATGTGATATTTCTGTGCCTGATGAAATCCTGGCTTTCAAGTTGTGGAAAGCACAGGTTTTTTATATTTGCATAATTTTTATTTTTTAAGAATTTTATTATCTGGGAAATAGATTGGCAGCAAAGAGCTTGTTAATAAGATGCTTTATAGAAACTCAAATGCAGTAAATGTTCTTGTTTACCTTTATACCATGTGGAAAGAGCCCCCAGGGCTTTTGAGATAGTCAGTTTTTCTATACCTGCAAGACTATTTGAAGCTCTATGTATCAGAGCAATATATTACATTTATAATCTACTGAAAGTATGAGGGTCATTTATTAACAGGTTTTTATTCCAGTTCTATGAATGTTTGGAAAGAATGATTCTTTCTTCCCTCCTCCCTTCCTTTTTTCCTGCGTGTCTACTTGCCTGCCTTTCTTCCTGAAATATCTATTGAGTCATTATTGTGTATTAAGTTAGCCCTAGGTGGCTGAGTGGTGGAAGAGGAAGGTGATTTTCAAAATAAATAAGATTCAGTCCTTGTCCTCAAAGACCTTACACTCTAGCGGGGGTGGAGGAAGGGTATAAGTTTATGTTGTTGTTGTAGATGACAGAGTCCACTCTAAGCAAAAGAATTGTTTATTTGAGGACATAAGGTAGCTGACAAAGTCTTTGGAAAGCCCTGGGGACCAGGTTTGGATGCCACATAGCCAGGTAGGTGAGCTGCCAGGAGAAGTGCCAACCACAACCTTGCTCTGGGGGAAGCCCCAGTGCTGCTGCTTTACAATATTGGGCAAGACCATCTGCCATAGCTGCCACAGAAAAATAAGTCTCCTTAGTACCATGCTTGCAAGAAGAGCCAGTCTCCGCAAGTGTATCAGTGACCTCATGTTGCCTTCTTTTTCATTCCACACCTCTCAAGGGTAGACCTACTTGGCAAAACCTAGGCCACATCAGCTATCTCAACTGCAAAGAAGTCTTGGAAATGTAGTTTTTAGCTTTCCAGTCTCTGTCACATGGGAAGTTACACCAGAAAAGTTGGAATGTCTGTGGAGGAACCGAATTTATAGTATCCACCACAGGGAGACAGGCAGGTTAGGAGATAACCACAATAAATTGTGCAAATATTATGCTGGAGGGGATAATCGTACTGTGGGAACACCTAGTGAAGACACCTGTCTCAAAGAGTAGGGGCATTCAGGGAAACAGTGGAGGAGAGTTACACTTACTAAGGCTTGAAGGGTTTCATGGTTGTAGTAGTCAGGATAGGATAGGTATATGATGCAGAAACAAACAGCTTCAAAATCTCAGCGGCTTCACATACATACACACACAAATCATGCAAAGTCGATTCTGTGAGCAGGACTGGGAATAAATTTGTGAAGCCTAATGCAAAGTGAAAATATTGGATCCCTCTTCCAAACGTTATTCAGAATTTCAAAACATGACCGCAGAACATTAAACCAAGCTCAGAAGGGGGGACCTGTGTGAGCGCGTAGATCGAATGCCCATGAAGCTGGCCCTGTGTGGGGGTTTAGGAGACACTCCAGGGAAGCTTTCTTGCATTTGGTAACTCAGTAATTCAATCAGCTTCAGTCTGTGGCTCTGCCACCTCAACAGAGCCTCCTCCACGTTTGCCAAACTGAGTAAGAGAGGCTGGAGGGCCGCACAGGAGCTTTTCACTGCCTCAGCCCAGAAGTGACATCTCTTACTTCTGCTCACATTTCATTAGCTAGAACTGGTTACATAGCCTCACCTGGGCTTCCTTCTACAAGGAAGTAGAGTCTCCAGTGTGCCCAAGGAGGGGGAAGACAGGTCATGGTGAACCAGCGGTATCTACCCACTGGCTCAAAGAAAAGGGAATGACAAAAACAATAGCTTTGCTCTTTGAAAATGCTATCTGTATTTAAATATTAGTAAATTTAGTGTGGCTTAAAAATTCAAGAAGTATGTTTGCTTTTTACCAATCCACTTATTTTGAACAGAAGAATCTCAAGATAAAAATATTTTGCTAAATCCATGTGCTACTAGAAAAATTAGTAGTAACTAATGACCACTTTGAGGGAGTTTGAGTTTAATGCTTTGGAGCAAGGAAAAATGTTTCTGTTTTAGTACACATGTCCTGTCTTAAGATATAAATTATATTTATTTTATTGCAAACAGATATATATGAAAATTGATGGAGTAAAAAAATATTCTCTTGAAGTTGGTAAGTCTCTTATCAATGAATCAACTCAAATATATGTGCTCAGACAATGAAATAGTATCGCTGGAAAGTTTCTGATATTTTTACCTGCTTCTGTGAGCAGGTAAATTATCTTGACCTATTGTGGGCTCAGCTATGCTCACGTAGGAAGTCTACTTCTCAACTTGGGAAGTAGGTGCTCGAAAGAGCTCACCCTTTGTGTTACTAATGCTCTGTGTCTATTACTCTGACACTTTTAATTATGAACTCAAACTCAAAGTAGCCAAGTTCAATGATGTGGTACAGATAAGGAAAGGAGCTTCAATAAGAGATAGATGAATGTGGTTCACAGTAGATGTCGGGGGAGTACCTGTCGACAGTTATATTTCTTTTTTTCCAATGAACTTCTATTATTAATGTGCACATTTAATTTTCACTCCTTTAATTTTACGCCTTAAAATTTAATTTTGCTCTTTTTTGCCATTTCTTCTACTCTGACGTTGAACTATTATTAGAATGTTTAATTTTTATGTTACACATGTGTCCTGTGCTCTCTTGGAAAGAAAACTGGACTTGATAACAAATCATTAGAGTCCCAGCCCAAACACTATAGACAACAGTATAAATTTATCTTTTAGCCTTTCCTCGTCTATAAAATGGGAATGATGATTATGATGATCATAATGATGAGTATGGTGATTAAGATGATGCGAGATTAATTGACTGTCTTTCCAATTCAATTTTATACGCCAGAGTCTGAACCAGAGGTGGGCAAACTATGACCAACTGGTCAAATCTGGCCTTTCACCAGTTTTTATAAGGAATATTTTATTGGAAAACAGCCATGCTCATTCATTTATGTATTGTCTATGGCTACTTTCGTGCTACAATGACAGAACTGAGTAGTTGCAACAGAGACTGGGTGGTCTGCAAAGCCTAAAGTATTTACTGTCTGTCCCTTTACAGAAAAAATTTTCTAATCCCTGGTCTAGATGATCATGAAATATCTGTTTTGATTTGAGAAAATTTAGGAACTTTGCCTTAAGGAGATAGCAAGCTGCCTTAAAAAAATTTGTACTGTATACTGCATCCAGAAAATTCCCAAGGAGAGTCTAACCCAGCTTTCAGCTGCTGAGACAGAGGTATAGTATTTATTGTTTCATTCTTGAAGTGCTACCTACAGGTCCACTGTTGGCAGAGGTCATTATGCAAACACAGATTCATCTCTTCATGATACTACATGCAAAGCATTTGCACAAATGTAGATTTCATTAAGGCCTGAATATAATATATATACTTGAGTCACTTCATGAAATTGTTCAGTCATCTGGATGTCTTTCACTGTTTACTAGGAAATATGAAATTGAGAACTGAGCAATTTTCTTGTCAAGTTGATCAATGTAGACTGGCGACCTGGATGCCTTTAGTGCTCCCCCACCCCCTCAGTTGTTGGAATTTATTTATTTATTTTACTAAATTACCCAGTTAATTACTCCAATTTTCCAATCGATCTTACCATTTAGGCTCAGCCTGTTTCGATTTTACATGTGGTTGGTACAATCGAGGTCTGTTCCTAAAGTGTAAGCTTTTCCAGTGTAAGATTCATGTTTGTTTATTGATCTACATACTTGGTCCTTTTGATCTTAGCCTAAATTGTTCAAATTTGACCTTTAAGTCTATCAAGTACCACTGTAGAAACACACAAAATAGGAGGAGTGACACGGGAATGGAAGACCAAGAACTGAAGAGTTTGGAGAGCCCTACTGACAAAGGGAAGGTGTGAGGAGAAAGGGTCTTGGAAGAGGCAAGCAGGTAGCAGAAGACCATGGATTGAAGCTTGGGGAACAGGTGTGTATGATGTGAGAGGAAGCAGAAGCAGGCAATGCTTTAGAAGGAACCATCAAGGGGAGAGGAGTGATCATTGGGCTTATAAAAATCCATGAGGCAGAGGATGGGAATGTTTTAAGGAAGGTTAGTGGCCAATAAAGTTATACTCATGAGTAATCAATCTGAGAAAATAAAACTGATTGTGAATGCCAACGTTGTCCTGGATGAAGATGGGATCTTGAATTGGTTCCATCTAGTCCTGTCTTGGTTAGGTGTGGGAATTTTCTCATCGTGCTACCACCGCCTCCTCCTGGTGTTCAAGAACTCTCCTACCTCCAGGGGTTGATGGGTGTCCTTATTAAACAAAGGATTGTCTATATGGAGCGGGACAGATGGGGTCAGGAGCAAAGTCACAGAACACAGACAAATGTCATTCTCGAGTGGACATCGACAGGTACCGTGTTGCCCACTGTGAGTTGATGGTCCCCAATGGCATCAATAAAAATATGTCTGGATGATGGCATGCCCTCACAGCCCCAGATTCTGGCCATGGATAGTACTTGCTTCAGGGAGGATATTGGTTTCTGGGTCTCCCACCTTCCTGTTTACACAGCTCCTCCCCTTCCTCTTTTCCTGCTCATTTGTGCAAATGGTTTGTACATTTTGAAGAGTGGCTTTTGAATTTAGTGAAGTATTTTTGCAGTCTTTGTTTCTAATTTCCCCAAGAGTGACGGCTTCCTATTCTAGAAAAGAGCACTGGGAGTTCTGAGGAAGGAATTTCATGGGAGAATAAAGATTTAAAATACTGTAACCTGCAAAAAGTGGTTATTAGATTTGATGATTTAGAGTTTTTGGTGACTTCCAACACTGAATTGGAGGAAGCAGTGATTCAGAGGGCATCCAGAAGGGTTTTCTTGTTGGTTGGTTGTTTAGGTGTTTATAAGTGAATACATAAAGGTACTAGAACGTTACAGATGATGGAGAAAGACCACACACAGGTCCAGATCTCAGTCACTCAGAGTTCTGAGCATCTGTCAGGCATCTGTCACAATTAAAGCTGAGAACCTAGAACTAACAGAGGAAGCAGGGCATTAACTAGTGACCACTGGGTCAGGTCCTGAGGAGTGAGATGGAGAGAGGTTATTGGCCAGGGGGTAGGAAAAACTTCCTGCAGAGAAGTTTTGCAAATGACTGACATCTTTCAAAAGCCCTTACTTCCTACAAGTGACCTTTCTTGAGTTGTAAGAGGTTTTCAAAAATTTGATGAGTGAATGCCTGAGGAAGAAGTAGTTAACTTGTGTCTTGAAGAAAATATAGGTTAGCTTAGCAATGTAATGGGAATATTGAGGTCATTCTAATTAAGAGGATTTACTGAACAAGGATAGAAGTGGTATAAGTCTGGCATGTCCTGAAGACTCTTAGCAAACTGATATATTAAAATCAATGCTTTCCAGGAGTTGGTATGTGTTCTGGGGGTCTCAGTGCAACTTTGATTGCATTTCTTGTATTTTTCGAGTGTAAGTGTATAAACTATTTGCCAAGTTAGGTTATAAGCTTGAAGGCTCAGCCTACATCTTTTATCTCAAAATGCAGACCACACTGGTGGACTTACAGACCTTTTAGCATAGTTTTAACAAAATGTTTTAATTCTCTGTTTTCCTTCCCTTCCCTCACTAAAGAGCTTCTTAACTGGGACTTGCGCGAATGTTAATGTACATACAAATCACTGGAAGATTGTTAAAAATGGAGATTCTGATTCTGTCGGTCTGGCAGGGGTAGATGCCTGAGATGCTGCATTTCTCACAAGCTTCTACATGATGCTGATATTGCTAGTCTGAGGACCATTTTTTGGGTAGAAATGGCTAACTGAAGGGGAAGGAGTTTAGTAGCATAAAGGGGTTGAGTTTTACAATCCGAAAGGCCTGGGTGGTTTGAATTCTGGCTCTGAACCTTATGATGGCTTGAAACTTATATGACTTGGACAAGTTGTTTGACAAGTCTTTGAGTCTTGTTTTCTTACCTGAAAAATGGGGATAGTGATACTGCCATCACGTGTATCATTCTAATATAGACATTTCCTCCTACATTTATCTTGTTCACCATTTTATCTCCAGTGCTAAGCACAATACCTGGCATATCACAGATCCTCCATAAACATGGATTGAGTGAATATTGAATGAGTTAATTAATTACTAAGTATATAGGTTTGATTATAAATTGTATAATGTAAGTAGAACACGCAGCAGAGTATCTGGCTCTAAGAGACATTTCTGTAACTATTGGTTGCTTTCCCATCTCCTCCCTTTTCCTCTGAAACAAAAGCTTAATTTGGATGAATGTCTCAAACTGTTGAAGCAACAGCATGTAAGACAGGTACTCTCTTTGTGATCCCTCAGTGGAGTAACAGTTACACTTCAGATAATAGAAGTCTGATGGGTGGTTTCATAATGTTGTTGTTACACGTAAATGGACAAGGGTAAATTGGGCAATCACATCTCACAAACTGATCATCTAAATATATGTATGTGTCTTATCTGCTGCTGGAGCACTGGGAGGGAAGCACTTGTGAGAAAATTTGAAGCTTTGTAGAATTCTGTGGATGCAGAAAAGACTGGAACCAGGTATATAGTTCATCTTAGAAATATGAATTTTATAAACCTGGCTCACCAACTCATAGGTCCCTACTTCCCTAACGTGTCCAAATTTATTTGAGTTTAACAAGATTGGTCCTTTCAGAGTAAAATAGCTGTGGAACTTAAAGAGTTAACATTAATTCACAAATTAGTATGACTTAGTTTAGTCCTATTGCTTTCCTCAATTTAGTCAGTCACCAATATTTACTAAGGACCAACTATCTGCCAGGAACTGAAGTGGATGCTGGAGAGATGGGGTTAGAAAGCAGAGCCAGTCTTCACCTTCCTGAACCTTATTTTCAAGAATGGGGCAGGGAGACAGAGAAAACAGAAAAGCAGACCAAGGGCTGTGCCATTTGGTTGACTTTCAGAAGAGCAATTCCTAGATGAGTTGTCATTTATTGATTACATGGACTTATAACCAGTTCTGGTGGTTATTTGTAACTATGACTTGAGAGCAATAAGCTCTAAAAGTGTGGTAACTTCCTAAAAGTATGGTTACTTTAAAAAAAAGTTATTTTTAAGCTTATGGTGGCAGAGAGTTTTGCTGTTCTATTCACTGTTCTGTCCTCAGCACTTTCAGTAATAAGTGCACAATAGGTGCTCAATAGATATTTGTTGAATGACAAAAAACCCCTTGGCAAGAATGTACTCTTAGTGAATTCTTATTAAAGATGGCTGAGGACTTATAGTTCTGTGTTTACCAAGAACTTAGTATATTATCGTTTCTCTGTTAAATGTATCCAGTGTATAGGTTCTTAGCCATAATTAACTTTTTAATTAGTGTAAAAAGAAGAAACACCCACAAACTATGAAGGTATTTTTTATGCTAAAGCTTTTAAATAGGTGCCTCAAAAAATTTACAGTAAATAGCTCTGTGGACAATTCTGTATATTGACAATTCTCTTCTTGACTTAGTACTTTTAAGGTTTATAGTAGCTGCCACTGCCATTAGTGGCAGTTATTATATTTTAAAGTGTTTATTGAAGTTGACAATAGATTGAGTTTGTGTTTTCATTTTCTCCCCAAAGCTGATGATTATGAAGTGTATTATCTTTTAGCATGCATTACTATTTTACAAACCTTGGTGAGGTCCCCACCACTCTCACTTTCTTAAAGACAGTACAGGATTGTCAGCAAAGCTGCCACCTACTGATTTGGTCTGGTCCTCATGCCATAGGACATTTATTGCCCAAAGCAGTAGGTGCCATAATGTCAACAGCAAATACATCTGGTCTAAAAAGAGGAGGAAGAACATCCAGTCTGAAAAGAGTTCCGGCAGTTTTGTAGTTAGGTAAGCCATGTGACTAGCAGATCCTTACGATTATGATAGCAATTATGGTCATTCTAATAAGGAGCTAAAGAAGATTTCATCACACAATATAGCGACGAAGGCTTCTAGCTGGCTGATGTTCTGGGATCAGTATCCACACCTGCAGGTCCATTGCATCAAATCTTAAGCAGGAAATCTTGGACAATTTCTGAATTGATAATGATGAGTGAGCCCATGAAATGGATGGGTAGTCAGGTAGATGGGCCAACTGTTGATTCTAAAAGTAGCCAACCATATAGATTAGGAGTACTTAGAATTGTAAATAGAATTAATTGAAGTATTGTCACTTTGTGTTTGTTATAGCTGCAAGATAAATATTTAAAAGTGGTGTTGGAGGGCAGGGATATAAACAAAAAGCACTATCAAACAAGTTTTCTTGTTGTCCTGGAGTGACAGTCATTCTGGAGATACTCTCCCAGAAAACTGGAAAGTCTTTTCTCATTAGAAAAAGTGAAGGCAAGAAATAACTGCTCTTCCTATTTAATAAGTGAAGTAAGTCAGAGCAGAAAGACTGCTCAGAGTTGTATAAAAATTAGTGTATGACCACAAGTGATGGGCTGTTTATCTGGGAGGCACAGGGTGGAGACTGAAGGGGTCAAGTGCACTGAAACTCTATTTCAAATAGAGAATGTGGTCTTGAGAGTAGGTGCAAAAAACAGACTAATAAAAGAGCCATGGGCATGAAGCCAGTACACCAGGAAGAAAGGAAACATGCGCCTAGGCAGATGGAGCCCATCACCAAAGCAGAGGAAGAGGAGGAGGTTAAAGGAAAGAGGGAGGGAGAGGGAAGGAGAGAGAAGGAGAAGGGAGAAGGGGATGGGGAGAGAGAGGAATACACATGCTCCTCCTTTAAACTAGCCATGTGTCAATGATTGGGCAAGGCATAGAATCAGAGTCCTTTTCTGTTAAGTAAAGTGGAGGGACTATATTAAGTGACTTTCCAATTGTCCTTTGTAAATTTTAGGGGTTCTGGGAGGGACCTTCTCAAAGAGTAGGTTTGGTTCAAAAGTGGCTGAAAACCAGTGATCCAGGGATAATCTCCAGACCTAACAAAGTCGGATTTTCTGACTTTTATCTTCTCTTTAATAGGGAAGGATTGATGATGAAAAACAAAATAACGCTTCTACTTTACGCTTCCAATTAACTGAAAAACTTATTATTGTACTTGCTTAGTAATCTGTATGTAGTGTGATTTGATGATTTGTAATTACCACTTGTGTTTCCAAAATCTTGTTAATCTCATGCATGCATTTTTTGGAATAGGAGTCCCTGAATTCATTTTGACTCAGTGGACCATCAAGTTCCTATAATGGTGTCCAGGATAAAAAAGAAAATGGACTGAGGTTTTGAAAGGAATTGCTACACAATTGGTTGGTAGCCATAAAGAGATGCCAATATTTTACTGGTAAAATGAAGTGAATCCTCACGGCGGCAAATTATGGGAGCTGGGGGAAAGTGGCAAAGAAGGAGAAGATTGGGCAATAACATTTTCCTTTTAAAAATTTTATTTAAACGTAGATTGTGAGTCAAATGATTGGAAAATCAATAAGGACAAATAGTATTTTAGGGTTTTCTCCTGGTGCCGAGAAGGGTATAAAATATGAGAGAGAGAGAGAGAATAAAAGGGCAGGGTGATGGTAGAAGAGCCAGTTAATTCCTTCTGAGCGGACTGTAGGATGAGTTAATGACTGCCTCAATAGGAAGGGATGCAGGCAGAGGAGTCTATAGGGCAGGCAAAAATACAGTAGTGGCCAGAAACCCTTTTCTGTAGTTCAGAATGCCGACCCCACAATTAGGATCACAGATTTTTCTAGAGGGCAGATTGGTCTTCTAGGTACAGGAAGAAAACAGCATAAACCTCAACCCAACTCATTAGTAATGAAGAGTGCCTTTTTAGAAAAACTTTCAGACAGTGAGGTTTAGAATGATTAGAATAACCTAATTCCTATGATTTTATCTTTGGCAATGTTATTTTAATAGAAAACTGATTTTTAAAAACTCTTAACTGTAAGAAACAGTTTATTTTTCAGTTTTGGCAAGCAGTAGCTGACTATTTTGGTAAACTGGCACACACACACTACGGGACATTTTCTCCTTCAAAGAACTGACAATATTAGAGAACAAACAAAAAAGCACCTGGCATGTATATTGACTTTATAAAGTATACTCTGATCAGCGGCTGCCACCAGACAGAAAGACCCACTGTAAAGGCCCCCTTTGCTCTCCTCGCCCTCCAGCACCTTGAATCTGCAATAGCTGCATCTCATTTGCCTATTAGTTTCAGGGTAGGTTTGTGCTGATAGCATCCTGACAAAGGGCAGTAATTATCTCAAATAATATTGTGTTACATCCACCACATTAAGAAAAAATGCCGAAAGCAGTTATTGAATTGTTTTCATCTGACAGATAATGGAGATTGGTTTTTGACCTGTCATTATGCCCATAAATGGTTAATCCCGTTTTTTAAAGAAAATGAAGCTATTAGCCTTATTTATAGAAGAATATTTTAGAAGAGTGAACAGTTGGGTCTAAAGAACACTTTCTCAGCTTTTAAATGCAATTAGAGATTCCCATCTAAGAAATCTAGAATGGAAATTTTTTCTTCTAAGTGTAAGCTGAGCACATTATTTTAAGTATCATTATCAGTTTAGGAACAATTATAAGGTCAATATATTCTGAGGCCAAAGGGTTTTCCCTAATTGTGCGCGTTTCCTAACTCATTCAGCTAAGCATTCTGAGACCTCAAATCTTATTCTGGAGTCATTTGTCAGCCTTATGTTGAAAGCTTAGTGTATGTGCTGTCATAATTATTACCTGGGGTGAGACCTTTAAACCCTAAAGGAAATAAATAGGAGATATAGTTGTAATTTACCTGCTCACCTCTTTATTCTATTTTTTCTCACTGTTTTTTGCTGTTATTACTAAAGTTACACTTCTGTGATTTCCTGGTCTTCTAACAGTTTAAGCGAATGTTGGAATCGTTTTTGACATTTTAGGGCTTGATACACATGATTAATGATGTCCTTCATAATGCAGGATATGTTTTGCTGCTTGAAAGCTCTAATGTACTTAAAATTGATGGAAAGCACTAATCTACTTGGGGTGACAAGTCAGTGTACAGTGAATTAATTGCATGCTCAAATTCTCTTTTCAAGACAAGCCAGGGTTTTATTTTCCAACACAGAATAGAGAATTTATGATTAGATCCCCAGGCAACTGGAGCCTCACCTCTTGGCATGGATGTATAGTATTTTGTGTTTGGGTGCATTTCACAGAGTAACTGTCTTCTGTTTAGCATTATCTCTCAATGAAAATGAGGTCAACCATCATAACTGTGAATGCCCTGACTTTGTGAATTGGAAATTTCCATTGAAAGGCTGCAACAACGCAGATCATTGGTTCATTTTCCCAGCCTCTGGCTATTTAGTTTATTGTAGGTCCACCATAATTGTTTTTGGCCTTATCATTCAAGTCCTTTGTCCTGTTAACTGAGATGTAGTGTCTGTCTCATTGCTTTTTCTGTCCCTCTTCAATCAATAGAAAATTGCATAGATTTCTTTGCTGTGATTTTCCCACCTCCTAGAATGCCATCTCTCTTCTTGTGGCCAATACAATCTTAAGCTCCACCCTTTCTCTGAAGGCTTCTGTGACCAGCTTGGAGACTACCTTGACTATATCATCAATTGAACTAAGTGTTCTCAATACCCCTGGAGTATTGTCTTATTGTGTCTCTGTGTGCGTATCTCCCTACAATCCAGATTCTCAATTCTGAGCTCCTTAAGGGGAGGTTCACTACCATAATTTTGTATATCCCTTCCTCTTCCAGTACATATGTACTTCCTTGAATCAACCATGTTTGTCAACCGTATCTAGGTAAACCATATAGTTTAAGCGTTGGTAAAATTGAGTATTAATAATCTGAGTCCATCTCTTTTTCTTTATATGACTTTCATAACCTAAACCAGAAGATTATAAGCTTGTTGAAGACAGGGGCTATGGCTTACTTAGCTTCCAACCTCCAGCACCTAGAGGCTATCATGTTGTAGGCATTCAGCATTGTCTGTTGAACTGAATTCTCTCTAGAAACTGGATAGAGCATGCCTGTTTGAAATATGTTCATTAAAAAAGAGATATCACATAGCATTCTTTGATAACTTGGTTTCTGAAGATTTTTTTTATTTAACTGAGGTTGTCTTAGCTGAGACTAGAATCAAGGTGGCTTCTGTTTTGGCTTTGGCAAAACCTTTCAGTATTGGTGGTGACTTGACTTAAACCACCACCTCTAATGAGAGTTGTGTTATTCATGTACACAGCTCCCCAATTTTATTTTAAGTATTTTAAAATAAAAAGAGCAATATCTCAAGATATTTTAAATTATATGAATAGAACATATCCACTGAGAACTTTAAGTATGGCTCTTAATACTAAAACTTTAAATGGAGATAGGTAGCTACATTCTCAAATTTTTCAGTCTAAATGTCAGCCTTATCTAAAGAGTGCTAGAATCAATGGCTAAAGATGAATAAAAGTGAAGTCATTTAACTGATCAGCCTGACAATATTTCTCTGTATTGGCTGGTTGATACATAGCCTTAGTCGGTCCCCCCTGACAATCCCATATACCACCCAAAGCCTTTTTGGCACGTAATATGATTGGTGGCTTATGAACAATGTCTAGACATGGTATTAAAACTCATAAAATGCCATTTTCATTTACCCTGTCATTGTCAGGGACATTCCAACCATCTTTGTGAATAAATCTACCAAGAGTAGACCTACCCTCGAATTTCCAGATGGCTAGATGTTAATTTCTATGGTTCTTTAAATATAAATATGGATATATGTATTATTGTTAGCAAATGTGATTCAGTACAACCACCTTAAATAGTAATGGTTTGTCCTTCAGTGGTTTTCTTCATTCAAGTCGTTTTTTTCTTTTTGTCCTGCCTGGGGATTTATGATTTAACAGGCTGTAATGGGCAAGATAAAGCCATTCATCATGCAGGCTTAATGTGGGAAAGTAAATTTAACTTGGTGAGCTTGATATATAAATATTGGCCTTTTTGGGAACACACAGAGCATATTTACTTGAATGTAAAATCCAGGCTATATACTATGTCCAAGAAATTTCTCAGGTCTGAGGTTCAGGGGAGGGTCTTTCAGTGCTTTAGGTTATGGAGACTGCTGAGATTACTCCTGGGGGTGGGAAAAAGAGGTTATGTATGAATTTTCTAGCTCCCTCAGTTTCTACTCTTTTGACAGCATTTTAATAACAGTACATTTTTTCTCAGTATTTATGTATGTAAAATACCTTGGAAAACCCATTTGCTCTTATTTTCCTTCCATTTCAATTTCTGTTGCTAACAACAACAAAAAAGGAAGGTTGATACAGGAATATCTGATGAACCCAATATTTCCATTTCCCTATTTTATTACCTACTTAATATAATATTCCTTGAGCCAATTTTGCTTATATTCTTATTTGTTAGATGAATAAATGGATGAATGAATAAACATGAGTATAAAAGTATTTCCATATTCTACTTGGAATGCCCCTTCCATTTACTGAAAATTTCACCTTTTGCTCAGTTTTAAGGAAATTCTGTGTTTCTCAGAGAGGCCTTCTCTTCTAATTTGTTGGAGTTCTTTCCCTCCAGCACACTTCCATGGAACTTTGTATTTTATTTAGATAGTTATTTTCATCTGCTTTGTATAAAAGCTATTTAAATAGTGTTCGTGGTCACCTATAAAGTGTCTTGTTCAATTTAAAACTGCTTATTTAGTGGTTTTTGTGCTTCTTTCTTTATATTCCACAAAGCGGAACATAGAACATTTAGAAGGTAGAATGGCATGAGGGTGACCATATAATTATAGTCCAAACTGGACACTTTTGAGAGTGAAGGGGGTGGTGTTAGTAATTATGCTCGGACAACAGGCACAAGCCAGGGCCCTCCCAGGCAAACCAGGTGTGTGGTCTCCCTGGAAGCATGAATGATAATTCTGGTTTAAATACAATTGAAACATGAATGAGAGTTGAGCTGAGGCCACAATGTTCAGGTGTGTTTTCTGATACCTAAGAATAAAATAGACTTTAGTGGGATGTTGTGAATAAATATGTTCTTAGTATTCCTACTGAGGTTAAATATTTAAAGACAAGAGAATAAGCATGTACAGCAAATTATTCGATGGTCCAGGTTCGAATTCTTGGAGGTGAGAATAAAAATACAATATGTGGTTTCTTTTGTATAGGTTTATTCTGTGTCCTGGTTTCATTCAGGAAATAATTGTTTATAGCTTAGCATCATGGTTGTGTACACATCTGTCTTCATTTCAAGGCAGAAAATGCAAGCTATTTCAAGGCAGAAAATGTTTGTTATTTATATTTGTATCTCTTACAACACCCTATATGTGCATAGTCAAACACTGTGTACTGTGACATTGTGTGGAATCTTGGAAGAGTTTTGCTTGTTCGACCTTTGCTTAATGAAGGTTCTTCTATAAAATTCTTGACTGGTAGAGCTCTCCACTTACGAGGAACTTGTTTTCAAAAGAATCTATCTCATTTTTGAATTGCAATATTTATGGAAAACTATCCCTTTAACTTAAGTGACAAATGTGCCTTGTTATAACTATAACTTGATTTGATATATTTCTTGAACACTCACTATCTACAGGGCATTGTGAGTCCATCCACTAGTCCTCATTTGACCTTCTGGATCTAGCCAGAATAAATCTAATCCCTTTCCTTTCAAATAGTTCAGGTCTGCTATCATGGTCTCCTGAGTTTTCTCTCATCAAGCCTTGGCCTTACTAGGCTGTTAAATCTTTTCTTATAGGACTTCTGTCTAGACTAATTGCTATTCTGTTCATCTTTAAAAGTATCCCACTTTGAAAGTCTTTCTTAAAAAGGAGTACCCAGTTCAGAGCAAAATCTGCCAGGTGAGATCTGAGCAATGCAGAGTGTAGCAGTTTATGAGCAAGGCTGCTGCACAGTACTGCAGATTGTGCACTGTACCATGGTGCCTGGCAAAGGTGGCATGGGAAGGATAAATTCTGGCCTGCACTCCACCCATCAAGCCTGGCTGAGGGCTGTGTCTTCACAGAGGAAGGACTTCCATTTTCTTGTTAGCACAAAGGCCTGGTATGAGCTTGTCAATACCAACTCAGTTACTCTGACTCCTTCTCACCTTGCTCACTTCCTAGATTCTGTACATCTTTGTAATATGGCCTAAGATTTCCCATGCTGTTTTGGCAAGCATATCATTCATGCATTATTTTGACCTTGTAGCTAACAAAAGTTCCTGGGTCTTATTTATATGAGCTTCTGTTAAACCAGGTTTCTGCTGTTGTATCTGACATTGATATATGTCATTGAAAAGGATAAAAAGTTTCTGCAACTTATACAGATTTTCTTCCACATTGAGTTGAAGTCATTAATCAACACTCTTTGGGAATATTTTTTTCAAACAGTTGTTAATCCATCTCACTCCTAGTCATTTCTCTATCTTCTTTAAAAGGATATCTTGAAACAGTAAAATCTTTCCCAAGCTTGTTATTTTATGTCCATGGTACTTCCTTGAATCAACCAGGTTTGTCAACCGTATCTAGGTAAACAAATATTAATTCTTGATAATCACTTCTTTTGAAGCAGCTGCAATTTATTTAACGGACACATTTAGAATTTAATTAAGGTTTGATATCAAGCTCACCAATTTCTGGAGTCTGTTTCTTTCCTCATTGCTCATTGCCATTCCTTTTGGAAACCAGAACATTCATTTCTCTCTGGACACCTGGCATCTCTCCTGTTCTCCTTAAATCTTCAGGGGGAATCTGTGAAGATGGTTGCCCAATCACTCATTTTGTCTATCTTTTCTCTGAACTCCTCTTCTGGAGCATCACAGCAACCAAAGTAAGAAGGCTAGAGGACCCTTGAGGGTGGGTCTGTGACTCCACATTCCCCAGAGATTTCTAAGAGAGCAGGTGCTGAGCTCCCTTCTCAAAGTCACTGGACAAGAGTCAAGGGTCAAGCAACGGAGACGGTGGTTTACTTCCCCATAAATATTGGGGCTGGTCAAGATGATGACTTCTGAGGGGCCGGCCCTGTGGCTTAGTGGTTATAATTGCATGCTGAGCTGCAGCGGCCCAGGGTTCCACTGGTTCAAATCCTGGGTGCGGACCTAGTACCACTCATCAAGCCATGCTGAGGTGGTGTCCCACATAGCACAACTAGAAGGATCTGCAGCTAGTATATACAACTATGTACTGGAGGGCTTTGGGGAGAAGTGGAAAAAAAAAAAATTGGCAACAGATGTTAACTCAGATGGCAATCTTTAAAAAAGAAAAAGAAAGATGATGACTTGTGAGATTTTATGAGGCGCCTACATCTACATCTCCCTACTAGCTACTTTTGCTCTTTGGGACATCCTCAATCCTGCTGACTTCATTTAAACATAGTGTTTTACTACGTGGGTATGCTGAATGCCTCCCACTCTTGACATGTAAAGCGGAATGCCACTTGTACTATAGGAAACTTGAGATTAGAAAGGACTCACTCTCTTATCTGAGGAGAAGAACGAACTCATTCATACCTGGCTTGTTAGTGTAAGAAATACCCCCCTTCTGTTCATTCATGGTTTCTCACTGCATGAGAAAGTCCAATAACTTAATCTCTACAAGTTACTGAAGGAGCACTAAATAATGACTGGAAAAGGAAAATTTCATCTGAGAGAGGAAGACTAAGCAGACCGTATCAGTTAGGATACAATAGACTTTGCTGCAATAAAAATGACCCCCAAAACTAAGTGGCTTAAAAAAGATTAATTCTCACCCAGCCTGCATAAGATCACTGAAGGTTGGTTGAAGGGCTCATCTCCACTGCATCATTGTTTTTGCTACAAGGCTCAGGGCGATAGAAAACCACTAACTGGAACAATGGTGGTTGCTGGGACAGAGAGAAAGGAATGTTATGAAGCATGCACTGGCTCTTAAAATTTCTGCTCTGAATTTACACACAACACTTTTCTTGAAGTTTGATGGCAAAAGTAAGTCACACTTAAATTCACATAGGCAGGAAGTACAATCTCACTATGTGTCTGCAAAGAGAGATAACTGAAATGTGTGTAAATAGCCAGATAAACCAGTTGAAATCGTTTTCCTATTGTTATAGAAGTAATGGAGTTGACAGATGCAAACTTTACCAAAAAGGAAAGAAGATTTTTTAAGGAGATGCAGTTAGAATGTTCAATTCTGTAATTAAGAAAAAAATGCTTTGCAAATTTAAAAATTCAGCAGAAAATTTGAAGGGAGAATAATCTCTTCCAAAGACCAAATTAAATTCCTAGAAGATCAAGTGTAGTGATTTCTCACAGCACAGACCAAAATTACAAAGAAATGAAGATACTGAGTGAAAAATATAAGAGACATAGAAGACAATTCCAAGGCTCTTAACTTGCAAATAAATTTCTAAGAGGGAAGAAAGGAGCAGATGGAGGAGCAATAATAATATTTTTTAAAAAGGAGAATAAAAGTTCCTTAAGATAAAGAAAGACTTTAAATTTCTATTTGAAAAATATAATCCAGGTCCAGGCTGGTTTCGTGAAAAACACAAAAGTATGTGTGTATATATATACATATGTACACATATGTGTGTATTTACATACGTGTATTCACACATATTTATATACACAAATGTAAAAATACACCCATGAATACATATGAGTATGTGTACACTGGAGTTATGAATACATGGGGGTGTGTGTGTATATATATATATACACACGCACACACGTGCATAGGGTGTATATATGCAGGAGAATACACAGATGTATGTATATAATCTATATCTCCTGGTGAAATTCTTGAAGAGCAAGTGGACAGAGAAATTTTTCTAAGTTTCCATAGAGAAAGAATATATTTCTTAGTAGAGAAGGAGAATCAGACCAGCGCTAGCCTACAACCATGGAAGCTAGAAGACAGTGGGGTGTCAAGAGACTATTGAGAGAAAGAGTAGCATCCAAGAATCTCATCTGAGATTTCACTAGTCAGTCAGAGAAGAGAGAAATTTTCAGATGCGCAAAGCCTCAGACTGTAATCTATTCTTATACTATATCTGTGCAAAATGTTTGATGAACTCATATAATTAAATGAAAATTGAACCAGAATAGACATTTCAAGACAGGGGAGAACACTGATGAACAGTGAATTTCATAATATATAGTTAAATATTTACTCATCAAAATAGCTCTACAAATGTGCTACTATTTGTTTGCCCAATTTGGAAATGGGAAGACAGAGACTTAGAGAGAGCAGGCAGGCATTCAGAGTGGCAGAGCTGGGATTCAAGCTGAAGCAGTATGAACTTAGAACCCATGCTCTTAATTACTTCTCCATGCCACTTTCCTTGAAGCCTTGGTGTCTTAGTCCATTTAGAGTGCAATAACAAAATACCACAGACTGGGTGGCTTATAAACAAATGAAATTTATTTCTCACAGTTCTGGAATCTGGGAGTCTAAGATCATGGTGCCAGCATGGTCAAGTGAGGGCCCTCTTCCAGGTTGCAGAATTCTCCTGTATCCTCACATGGCAAAAGGGGAAGGAGGGCTCTTTTGGGCCTCTTTTATAAGGGCACTAATCTTTTTTTTAAGATTTTATTTTTTCCTTTTTCTCCCCAAAGCCCCCGGTACATAGTTGTGTATTCTTCGTTGTGGGTTCTTCTAGTTGTGGCATGTGGGACGCTGCCTCAGCGTGGTCTGATGAGCAGTGCCATGTCCGCGCCCAGGATTCGAACCAACGAAACACTGGGCCTCCTGCAGCAGAGCACGCGAACTTAACCACTCGGTCACGGGGCCAGCCCCTATAAGGGCACTAATCTTATTCATGAGGGCTCTGCTCTGATGATCTGATCACCTCCCAAAGGCCCCACCTCCTAATACCATCACATTGGGCATTAAGATTTCAGTATACGAATTTGGGCAGGACACAAACCTTTAGACCATAGCACTTGGGTAGGAGAGAACTGCTTAAGGAAAACAAGAAAACCAGGAGTCACAAAGGAAAGAGAGACACATTTGTCAACAAAAAGCGTTTGACAAAAGATACCAAATACAAAGTCTAAAGATCAAAAATAGACCAGGAAAAGAATATTTGTAACACATAACAGAACAAAAGCTTATGTAACTAATATGATCAGACCAAATGACATAAAAAGTAAACAACTAAATAAAAAATTGGGCAAAGTATGTGAACAGGTTATTCACAGAAGAAGAAATGCAAATTGCCAGTAGCTTATAAAAATATCCCCTAGCTCATTTGTAATCTGGATAACACAAATTAAAACAACACTGGAATAAAATTTTCCACCCTTTGGATTGGTTACAATTAAAAGCAGGTATAACATTCACCATGTAACTGACGAGGACTCCGTTATATGTTTACTTTCATATGCTTATGGTCACAGTATAAATTTATAGATTAAGGAAAAATAATTTGGTAGTATCCATGAAAATTAAAAATACACACACTCAGGAAACCCATTGGGAAAGAAGATTCTGTAGAAGTCATAGTGTATTACATCAAGACATTGGTGTACTGGTAAAGGTTTAACCGCTAGCTCTCAAGAAAGAAAGAGAGGAAGAAAGGAAAGAAAGGAGGGATGGAGGGAAAGAAGGAAAGGAAAGGAAGAAAGAAAATCTCTCATTTGTAGCACTTGCCACTTTCCACATTGTAAATACTCCCGCCACAGCCAAGTTCAAGCTACTAATGTGCAGAGTTGGAAAAAGATGCACACAATTGTGAGGGCATGCTCCAGCACACCACTGCATTAAAACCTGTGCACAAG
Source organism: Equus quagga (assembly GCF_021613505.1). Lineage (NCBI taxonomy): Eukaryota > Metazoa > Chordata > Mammalia > Perissodactyla > Equidae > Equus > Equus quagga. The sequence continues at coordinate 153,902,454 of NC_060267.1, read as the reverse complement.
AACCTCAACTGCAACATTACCGTGATCCCATGACTTTGTCTTCTGTATTCTCTCTGTATTATTAGACTTGTTAAAAAAAAGCATTTATTACTTTTGTAGTTTTTGACACTCATAAAGATTTTTAAAGAATGAGATTCACTAAGTGCTCTCCAGTTACCCTGTAAAGTCTTTCAATATTTTAGGATCTGATTTATTGGGTTCTGGGGTCTCAAGCTCAGTCAAGTGCTCCATTACTGTTTCCTCATCATCTCTTAGACATTGCAAAGAAATCTGACAGCTCCATTAATAAAACGAATCTTCAACACTCCAAGGTTGGCAAAGGAGTGATAGATAACTTTATTGCTAACCTCGGAGGATCTGTGTGTGATTATATTAGGGGACATGTCACGTTTCCCTTCAGTTTTAATTTTATGAGAATGCAGGTTCCATGAAACCAGAGACTGTGTTTGTCTTACTCCCCAAAGTTTCCAGAGGCTAGCACAATTCATCAGCACAATTAATCAGCCAGTAAATAAATGAGTAAATTTTCTCTTTGCCACACTCGACCCTTTTTGTTTAAAAACTATCTCAATAGGGAAAATGACAACAAAAGAGTTGTTCTGCTCCTTCTCTGCTATGAACATTGACTATACTCCAGTGAGCGGAATGATCTCTACTTTTGTTTTTCTTTTTGCCTTGATCTTAAAAGAAGGACTCATAGAAGAAAAAGGTGCCAATGTTTCTTTGTATCTTTCTAAAAAGTCCTTTGGTTCTTTCTCTGTTTTAGCCTTTCTGACACTGTGTGTGCATCCTTCACATTGCACGTTTTTTCTCTCTGTACTCGCCCTTTGAAAATATAAGCTCATCAGACAGCTTTCCGTGCAGCCACTTGGTTAGTATTATCATTTAAAAATTGATTCCTGTCATGTTCACTTGGATCTTTATGATAGTATTATCAGAATTTCCCGTTTTAATAATCTCTTGCCTTGTTTGAGCCATCTTTCTTTTTAATTTCTCAAGCCATGATGGTTCTATTTGTTTTGGTCTGATAAGCAAAGAATGTATGGTTTCCCAGCATCCTTAGCCTCCTGGAAATGTGTGTCACTACACATTGGACTGGTTTTCTTAGTTTTATACCTATCTTTGTTCTTCACCTCAAAAGCCCTTGGGCTGTAGTATATGGGACAGACACTTCACTGTCCCTTCACAGTTTAATGATGTAGATCGTGTTTGCTGAATGCCCACTCTGTGTCTGTCTGAGTCAGTATTGTCTATTTTATTATAAGCTCCTAGGAAGAAACAAATACGAAAGTATCTAATATAGTACAGTTCCTTTGGGCACTTAAATACAGTGTGTTTGTGTGTGTGTAAAGAAAATATTTTATTTACGCGTTTTTAAAGGAAAAGGTCTGAAATACGTTGGTATTTACGTAATTCCAAGTCCTTTTAAAATAGTGCAGTTGTCTGTGAGCTGTGGGTGAGAGAGCTAATCAGAGCACTAGCAATGGAGGGCCGTGGAATAAACCTTAGGGTGATACACAGAGTGACACCTTAATATCATTGTAGAACTATTGTCCAAATTAGAAATTAATATAAGAGAGTTCACAAAATTTGTCATATCTCTAGGCTGCCTGCCTGTTTTATCCATTTTGTCAAGACCATAAGTAGAAAAGGAGCCAGGAAACTGGGAACGGGAAAGAGGGAATATTCTCTGCTAAGTCTTCTGGCAGACAGGAGAGAGGTATTTTGCTGTTAATTTCAATGTTGGAGAAAGTTAAAACTTAAATGTAAAGAAAGGCCACGTGGGTTTAGACACTCAATGCTGCCTAGATGATTTTGAGGAAAGAACCTTACCCCAAACATACACACACATGCACACGCACACGCACACATACACACATAGAGAGGCAAGAAACTTGGGATAGCATGAGACCTAATCGAGTTTGTGTTTATGATCATGATCATGTTTAGATCGAATAGTGTAAGGTTTGTAAACATGGCACCTAATTGTACCTAGGTGATTCAATTTCTTTTCCTATTTCTCTATGTATAATTTGATTGAATATAAAGAAAGGTAATTGTTTTCATAAGCAGGTCTATTTTACGAAAAAAACCTTACCTAAGTGGAATGATTGTGCTATGTATCTGTCTGTTTTAGCCCATGAAACCATTGTTAAGCCACTACTGCTCAACTTGCAACAGAGTATCTGATTGTGCACAGTATTTAGGAAGAAATAAATAGCCTCATTCTGTAAATCCATGCCTATAAAATGACAGTAAACTTCACTGTAATTAGCTCGTACACTCTGATTAGGAACGTATAAACCTGCCAAAGAATCTTTATCTTGAAATCTGTGGCCTAAACATTCCATTGTTTGAGCTGAGGGGACAGAGCTTCAGTCTTTAAGAAATGTGGCGTTCTTCATTGAGTTACTGTCTGCCTCACCTGTAAAAATGGACATATTCTTTGCCTCCCTTGCGAGATTCCCAAGGAAATATGAGGAATGAAGTCTTTAAAGCTCTCCGGAACACATATAAATAATCATTTTAATTGAACACTCTCCTTGAGTAGACAAATAGGCCCTATGATTTGACAGGTTCCTTTTCATCTCCATTACCTATGATGGGAATGCATAAATCCCCCTCTAACCAGCTCGTATGTTAATATCTTCAACAGGATCCTGATAGATCTGCCAACCTAAATGATGATTTCTAACCAGCTTCACATCCCAGTTGTGTAACAAACTAGAAGGGCAAGGTGGATCTGATTTGGGCTTTTCACTTTGCCAAGCTTAGTAATGAATTCATCTCTACTTTCTCCTGGAAGAGCACTGAGCAGAATCTTAAAAGGTTGAAGTGTTTTAAAATGATGACCAGACAGGCATTTGGGCCATAATTCAATTCAACAAGTTATTACAAGGATACCTAGTAAGTGCAGAACATTCTACTGGGTGTTCACTAGGGGAAATGTTTCCAAATGCCAAAAATACTCGGTCCCTTCTCTCAAGGAGCTTAAAATGTAATTGAAGAGGTGAAGGAATACATGTTTAATACTAATAAAAACAAATTGTGGTAAGGAAGAGCATGTTGCCAAGAGGTTAACTCTGATAGAATCAGGGATAAGTAGATAGAGAAAATGATTTGAGGCAAAACTAGAGGTCTTTAAAGTTTATTACTATTGTTATTTCTGCAGTTTTAAATCTAAGGGCCTACTTACATTGAGATAAAAATGGCCACCCAAGATTGCCATTTGTTGAATTTCTTGAATGGCCTGACCCCCACATAGTTTTCAGTAAGTCTTTAAACAAATGAGAAACTTGGAAAACATGAGAGAAGAAGCAGAAGAAGGAATTGTGTGAGAGAAGGACCAAGGCTTTCAATGGGTCTTCCAAGAGCCTGGTTAAATGGTGACGCTGGACATGTTTACCATAGACTTTCTGAATAGACTGATCTCAACATGGTGGTTGTGGAGCCTCAGTGGGAACTTGAGAGAGAAGGGGAGATTTCAGCATTAGGTCTTAATGGGAGACAAGGTGTGAAGAATAGATGAGAACAAAGGAAATGAAGTGCCGATGAATGACAGAAAGACAGTGATGAACCAATTTTAACAAACATGGTCCTATTTTCAGGCCTACACTGAACTTAATGTTTTGGGACTAACAATTTTGTCGATTCTTTACAATACGGTCTCTCATCTTGGATTCCAAACATTTTATGCAGTTTTGCTTTCATAGAAGATAACGTTAGATTCCTGAGTGTTTTACCTTGGCAGTGTTGATGTACATAAGCCCTGTTTACCCAAACAGTGGCCTGGGATAATTTTGTTTGTCTATCTAAATAGAATAACATTCTTTTCTGCAGATATCAAACATATTACTGTTTGTGATCGTGATGGCTGTTGGTTTGAGGACTGTCATAGGAAAAGAGAACAAAATTCTAATTTTATATAATGAATCAGGATGCAGGTCACTTCATACAGTAGGGTTTTTAAAAAGAAAATTAGTTGATCCTTTGGATCTTATTGAAAAGTATAAACTGTCCTTTGGAGTTTATGTAATAATGAAAGTCTATTAGTGTTTTTCCTGCTATCCCTTCCTCCATTATCAATAAATTAAGACATAGTCCCTATCAACTTCAGTCATTAACAACAACGAAAAGAACCACCAGCCTATTTGTTAATATAGAATATGTTAGTGAAACTAATACAGAGAAAGAGCACTTTGTGAGCTGAGAGTTTAGTGGAAACTAGAGCTTCATGGAAAAATTTACTGGTCAGGAGTCAGGAAACCTTTTCCTAATTCTGACTTTGCTACACGCTAGCCGAGACTTGACTGCGCTGTCTCTTTCTCTGGGTCTCTGTGTCCATATCGGTAAAATTTAGGGTTTGAAAACTTATTTCTTGGTTGCAAATAGTGCTAATAACAGCACTTATTGAGTACTCACTCTCTGTCAGGCACTGAGCTAAGCCCTTTGCTTGTATTATCCCATTTAATTCAAATGACAGCTTTTTCGAAGTAAAATTATTATTATCCCAAATTTTCAGTTTGGGCAATTGAGACGTAAAGTGTATTGTGGTGTAAAATACTAGGCATTGCACTGAGTGCTTTTCATGTATTTTGGCCCATTTTAATGTAATCCTCACAACACCCTTGCAATCTAGCTCCATTTTAAATAGAAGGAAATGGAGACTCCTGGGAGCAAAGAGACTTGTCCACCTTCTCCCCATAACAGCATGGCAGATCCACGACAAATATATAGAATTCCTGACTCCAAGGCTGACCCTCTTCCACTCTAGGCTGTTTAGATTGAAACTATTAGAATTTGACTTTTTCCATGTCTACTATTTTATCTGTAGAAGAAACCTAGAAATTTGGCAATTTTTAAACCACACCTGGTCCACTGATGTGTCTTGTTTGCCTGCACAATAATTTAAAAAATTTGAAGTTGCCAACATCTTAATGTCAGGAAGCTTCTCATAAATAATCTGAATTTCTAGCTTCTCTTGATAAATGGAAAGATATGGCATCCCTGGGCCCTAATCCCTCCATGGCAAGTGGCCACTGGAACCGAAGCATGTGCTCTCAAGTTTCCCACAGTGCCCACTCAGTCCTCTTCATTTGTCTGTGTTACCTCCAGGGCCTTTGTGTTCACATGAGTTTGTGACTTCTGGATTAAATTAAAGATTTCTACTTCTCCAAAACCAAGGAGTTTAAAGGTTTGCTGCATAACACAGCAAGATGGTTATTCTACTTGGCTTCCTCTTCATGACATCCTTGGGAATGAAAGTCAAAGTGGTGTGGTTTCTCTTTTGCAGAGCTTTTACAGGCAGAGCGTCTCTCCAGCGTAAGTGACATTTCAAATTCAGGAAGGCGAGCAGTGTCGTAATTGGCCCAGTCACCATTTGGGTTTGATGCTGGCACCTCATGTGTTTGCCCTGGTTGAGTAATCTGTTTGCATCTGGGTAGACCACACATAGACAAATGTGAACTCTGTTTGTATTCATTTCCTGCCTGGGAACTTGGTTCCTCTGGGGCACAGCTTTGGAATGATTGATAGGTTGGAAATTTACTGGTGTAGAGTTGGATGCAAAAACTCACTTGAACCTGTTTTGGGCGCTGACCTTAATAACCTCCTTGGCCTACAGCAAAGGGGACTTTCTAACTGACAGCTCTAGTCGATTTGAGCAATTGCATAAGCATCATGTCTGAATACAAGATGCTCAATTTAATCAAGACATTTAGTTTTTCCATTTTATAGATGAGGCAATCAAAACCCAGAATTGTCTAAAGTTACATTGGCTGGGTAAGTACCCATTATATATCACAAACACCTCTCAGTAATGGCAGAATTCCCTCTTATTTCCTGGGTGCTTCTCCCAGGCAAGTCAACGAGCTCCACTCCCAGGAATCCTGAGGAAAGACAAATTCACCGTCCCTCCCTTTGTTTGTTGAGAGCAGCAGTCTGCAAAGGGCCAAGAGGGAAAGGATCAAGTTTAGGAGACTGAAAACTCCTAAGTCTGCTCTGTGACTTGTCCTGGTGCCAACCACAGAGGCCTCCCAGGGCCTCTTTCCCCATTGTGATGATGTGGCAGAGTCTTTGCAGTATTGACATCGATGAGCTGCATACACAGCTGTCTAGCATTTAAGATCTCACGCCTAGCCTCTGTCTTCAACCAGTGGATTACAGGTAAAAGTGGGAGAGGAGTAAATGAGAAAAAACTGGAAGCCCTCCAGGAGAAGATTCATTGGCACCATCTTCATCAGGGACACTTCTCTGGAACCTACCCTTGGAAGCCTGGGGGATGCCTAATCCAAGTCTGGCAGCACTGTGAGATGCTCCCTAGTACAGTAAGCATAAGATTTTTTAGTAGAAAATACAGTCACCTTAACTCCATCTCCAGCACTCTAATAGGCATTATGAGACTTACAAAAGGAACATGCATAAGAAACAGCTTCAGCCTTCAGGGAGTTTATACTCCAGGTGCTAAAGTCAGGAACCTGTATAAAAGTGTTCACATAGGATTGTGTAGGGATCTTTGAAGCACTGACTATCAGCATCATAAAAGCACTCCACACAATACATAATCCCTTGTCTATTCCTGATTCATAAGACCCAGACACTGTCAAGGACAAATGCAATTTTGGGATAAAGGAAAAGAATTGCTATAAAACTAAGGTGGGAAGATGTTAAACTGCCTTAGGAGTGGAGACTAGGCAGAATTAAGAGTTGACTTCAAGTAAGCCACCCTTCAATATTCAGCTACTTTAGACGTTAATAAGACTATCAAGGGGCCATGTTTAATATTATAACTTGCTACAGGTTAAACAGCCAATGATAAGTTCAGTGGAAACTTGAGCACAATTTGGGAGAGCATGGAGGGTTACCCACCCCCCCCCCCCCCCCCCCCCCCCCCCCCCCCGCTGAGGAAGATTAGCCCTGAGCTAACATCTGTGCCAACCTTCCTCACTTTTTTATATGTGGGTTGCCATCACAGCAGGGCTGACAACTGTTGTAGGCCCCCAGCCGGGATCTGAACCTGCAAACCCAGGCTGCCAAAGTGGAACTCACTGAACTTATACAAGGCCAGCCCAGAGCATGGAATATTTTTAACGTGACTCTTAAGAAAGTGCTTCAGGCTTGCTTCTGTGTGGGTAAAATCTTTGGTGACAATATGATGTCATTTTCGTGCTGTAATGGCACTCATGCATACAAAGAACCCAGAGATATTTTAAATAAGCCTAATGGGAAGCGTTTCTTTCTTCCCTTTTGCCTCCCTTTTTTAGGATATCTGTAGCTTTGAAGGTGACTGTAATTATATATTCCATTGGCATTGTATTTCTCACGTGCGAGAAAATTTAGCAGTGAATTTCTCCCATAAATAATGTGCAGAATCCTTTTGAATTGACTAGATCCTCTAGAACTTCACTCTGAGACTTGACTGCTCTGATTCTTGTGTCTATTTTCAATGTATCTCATGTAAATGATTATTTGTTTTGTAAATGAATTTATCTGGCTGTCAGATGAAGCATTTCTGCGTAGACGGGGGCAGAAGTTAGAGGAAGATGGTGAAAGTATGTTATGTGTGCCTTCATATTTGGTGCTCAGAGGTCTGGTTGTCATTGTCCTTCCCTTTCACACCCTTCTTAATTCTGGCTTCTTCCTAGCCATTGTGACAGTTGTTTATTATTCTGTTTGCAATTCATTTCTGGATGAATTATCCATTGCTCTGTCTGCTTGTCATTGTTGTGCCTTCTTCAAGTTCCCATGTGACAGGGTGAAAAAAACCAAACCAGTCTGGGCTCTGTAAAGGGCTGAACTTTCTATTCAAATTAGAATTATTTTTAGAAAGCTGCTATAGAAAATAAGTTTCCTCAATCAGCAGGATTTATATAAAGCCATATGCTGGTGTGATTTCCTCAGATGAAGCCTTAGAAATGTTCTTTTAGAATCCCCTAACTGGTGGATGGCTACATTCCGTGGGCAGTCCTGTCCCGTGCACCTGGAGCTGTGGCAAAGTCTCTGGGAGGTGCTGAGTGCGTGAGGGCTCCAGTGGCCTTGACTCTTGAGGCGCTAGACTCAACCAGGAAGAGCCGAAAGGAGATTACGGTGAACTCTGTTTGCAGCCAAGTTGGGGATGTGGAGTGCTCTGTTTAATCAATACCTTCTCTGCATTCTCAGTTGTAAAAGGCTTAGAAAATAATGCAACAAAATACTCAGTTGTGAAATAACACTGAGTGTCATTTCACCTTTCTTTGAGTCAGAAGTTCCTTCAGAATGTTTGTATCCTAGGGGAGCTAGTTGATTAAGATTCTAGGTCTAGAATGTCTGATAAACCAGCCTTTATTCTAGCTAGGAAGGGAAATAGGCAAGTGGGAAGGGCATGAAGTCCTCTAGGCCCGGGAGAGGGCTGAGAGCCCGAAACAGAGGTAGGGGTGCTCGTAGTTAGGGGTGTTAGTGTTCACCACTGTCTGCCTCTGCTACTTGTCCCTCAAAGCTTTACTTCTGGAGCATAAGATGGGTCAAGTTAGAGCCCCCTCTTTACCTGTTTTGGTCCCTCACCTATTGGCATCCAGTTCTGTGAAGTACTTTGAGGTGCTTAGTAAATCAGATGGCTACTGATTTTCAGCCAAGGCCCAGGATTTTCAGGAAAGATCTCTGGGGGTTGGACCTAACATTGGTCTGTCTAGCTCATCTAGCTCAGTCTGCCTTTCACTGCACTCTCTCAGAAACAGGCTACGAGAACATAGCTGATGATGCAGCATCTCCCCTCCTGTTGTCCTGGAGGGCTTAGCACATGCCACATGACTCTAGTGTCCTGACTTGGTGCCCTGTCTCAGTGCCAGCTTCCATTCTGGGCTTCCAGGCTCATCTTTCAAAGGGTTGAAAATAGTATCACAATTTCCTCCTCTTATGAGCCTTCTCACCTTTAACAAGCCCGTAGGACAAATGGGCCTGACCTCTATGACCTCTTGTCTGTCAGCCCTGATTGAATATTCACTCCACAGAGCGTCATTCCAGGCATTGTAGAAAATTATAGAAGAAGGTGGTGATGCACTCCTGGCCTTTGAACATCTTATCAACTTACAGGAGAGACAGAACCAGCACAAAGCAAAATACATGAAAACTTAAATGTCAGCCAGACATATACCGTTTGTTATTTATAAATGCAATTAATGGAACCTGAGAGTACATATTTACGTATTCATATATCCATATGTGCGTAAAATTAAAACATTTGCTGAAATGACTGAAGTGACTAGAGCTGGAAAAAGGTGGTTTTCTGCTAAGTTTTAGTTCTCCCAGAAATGACCCTGAGACAAGGATTTGAGGGCAAGTAGTTTATTTAGGAAGTATCGGAAACACCAGTAAGAGGAGAGGGAAAGAAGGCAGCCAGTAAAGGGTGTGTTACTGAGCCAGGTGTGGGTGACTATGGACACTGGAGCTCAAGCCTATGGGGAAATTCTGGGGAACAGCTAAGAGTGCCCCTCAAAATTATCACTCGGACTCTATCAGCCTCTGGTTGCGAACTCCTGTCAGAACGAGTTAATACTCAGATATTGCTGGACTGTCATGCACAGAGTTTTTGGAGGAAATCCTCATGCGAAGAGTTGCAGCTAAGAGCAGTTGGAGGTTGGCCTTGGAAAGACCTGAGGGATAAGGGCAGAACCGACAGCCTCTGCTACATTTACAGATATTAGTGAAAGCAATGGCTTGGAAAGGAAAGGAGAGAGGGGTTTTGAACATTGAGGAAACCACTACCTATGAAGACCTAGATTAACAGTGGTTGACATTGATGCCAGAACCCATAGGCTTTCTTATGCAAGTTCCTTGAAGGAGTGTGGCTCAAGTGGCACAGGAAAAAAGGTCCAGGCTTCCAGCTGAAGCAGACCGAATATGAGAGGCAATTTGGAGTCTGAGGTTCCAGGTTGTGATGGCTGCTCTGAGTTAGGAGCCCACTGATCCACTAGACATGTCTGGACTGCAGATCATGTTGTGGCTGGCAGGTGGGTTAGCCACCCCGTGGATTGTGGGATGGTCACTTTGGCTGTGGCATGAAATCCTGATTCATCCACAGGAATCATTCAGAAGAATGACAGCTGAATGTGATTGGACAGGCCATTGGTCAACACATCCTTCCTTCAACTCACCCAGGTTGAAGAGGTGGGTGGTGACTTAACAAGCAGTGGAGATATCCTGGGTCTCCTGTGTTTATAAAGGATAAGACTAACAATACTGGGGGAGTGGGAGTGGGAGTGCTCATGGTCAGTACTTCTAAAGCGGATCTGATACAATATAGCTTCATCTTGTCTTGTCTTGTCTGTTTGTACCTTCTCTAGACAGTTGGCAGGTGGGGGAAGTTAAGACTGTCAAAGGCTGCGGCACTGCAGAGGTTCTTGTTAATCTGACGTTGTTAGTTGTTGATGTGTTGCTGCAGAAGGCCGGCACCCTAGGCTTTAGCAAATGCCCCCTGCAAGACCCCATGTGTTGGTTTGTTAACAGAAACTTCCATCTGTTTTACCTGACGTTTAGCTGCCCTGGCAGGTGTGCCCAGAAATGAGCTCCTAGAGATTGCACCTCAGGGGTTAAGTACCCTCTAATATATCAAATTATACGATTTGATGTGCTCTGTTTGTTTTTTCTATCCTGTATTTAGATGGTAGGCAAGTAAGATCTAGAATAGAAATGTCAGGATATGTTTATAATTTATTGATAGCTTTTATCAGGGAAAAAAGATAGGGCATCCATTCTTATGTACACAATAACATAGTTTGTTATTCCCCTGGAAGAGGGAGAGGAAAGAGTGTATCAGGTTGGGTCTGGCCAGGAGACAGAAGCTACACAAATTATTTTAACAGAAGGAATTAGTTTGAAGACTTGTTTAGAGGAGGAAGAGTTTTTACCCAACCCTCTTAGGGTCCCTGGCTGGGTCTGAAAATTAAAATGACAAAAAAAGATTAATAGAAGAAAAGCATACAAATTTATTTAACGTAAGTTTTATGTGACATGGAACCTTCATAAGGAAATGAAGACCAGAAAAAATTGTTAGACTTGCATATTTTTATGCTAGGTTGGGTGAAGAGGGAGCAGTCGTGGAGGAATAGGATAGGAGGGAGTGTGAGGTAAGTGTAATAACCTGGAGGAGACTTAGCAAGGCCTCTTTGTTAGGATTCTTCTCAGCATCCCTTTGTCTTCCATCATAAGGATGCTCCTTTCCTCTGAGTATAGGGAGGGCACCTCTCACATGTGGGTTTTATGACCTGTTTCAGGGAAGAAGGGTGAGAAGGGGAAGAGGTCGGAGTAGACTTCCTGCTTCTGCTGCTTTCTCAAACTCTTTCAGCTTAGAATACTCCATATGCCAAGGTGCCATATTTTGGGATAGTGTGCCTTGAACCCCATCGCTTGTTAACCAGGTATTGGACAATCCAAGAGGTGTACAAGGATACTGAGGTTCACAGAGGTAGGAAACTGAGGGAAGCAGCTATGTCTCTAGGGCTGGGGGAACAAAGGGAAGAAGTTAGATTGATGAAACTTAAATATTTGGATGATGGGCCTTGCAGTTGGGGAACCCAGACCTCTGAGGAGGGGGCACTGGACACCTGGCTGTGCTGGTGTCTCTGAAGGGGGCATGAAGAAACTGATGCTGGGAACATAGAGAAACTTCAAAGTGTAGTCCCTTGCTCTTAATGGAACCAGTTGCTGCTGCCGGGGTGAAGAGTTATCACTGGGCCCACACTGATGGAGTAGGAAGCAAATAAGGAACCAGTTTTCTCTCTTCCTCCTGCTTCCAGTCACAAGGTGGCACCTGCTACCTGCAGACCTAACAGGGAGCCTACTGGCCCAGGAGAGATGTGATTTGTAGAGTCCCAGCCCCAACACCACTAAGCACGGCGGGTTTGGAAGTGAGACAATTAAGTTAAAAACCAATACAGAGAGGGGGCATACACACGTGCATTCACACAAGAGAGAAAGAAAGAGAGACAGGTAGGGAGTGCCTCTGCCTTTGAGTGAGCTAGCAAGGACAAGAACGTATCCAAGAGCTGTCTGGGATAGGGAATGTTGTTACTCAATTATAAAAATAATCATAATAACAGCCTGTGCATAAGAACTCGGTTCAGGGGGGAATAACATTAAATACTTTTATTTAGCTTGAGGTGGGGTGGTGATTAAGTTCTAAAGTCAGAGCATTAGGGGAAAATCACATATAAACACTAGAATCACACACTTGGACTCTGAGAGTCTGTTGAGATGAGAAAACAGATTTGTGTCTCTCATCTCATGTTCATTCTATGACATACATGTGCACACTGAGTGTAATGCAGGTGGAAAACCTCTCCCCTGCCCCATTTATGTATTACTTTCTCTCTCTCTCTTCTCCTGCTCTCTCAACAAGCATGGAGAGGAATTCTTGTAAGTTATGTGTTATGTCTGCTACAACTTCGCCTTAAATTGTACCAGGTGATGCTGAGCACTCTCTCACATGCTGTATTACTTGATGATCCCATTGACCCTAGAAATGGTATTATTATGCCTCCTTAACTGAAAAGAAAACAGATGCACAGGAAGTTTAACTAATGTGCTGTGGGCACAGCCTGAGAACCTGAATTTCAAACTCAAGTGTATCTTGCTCCAAAGCCTATATCCCATAGCTAGCATAGCCCTGCTCCCCATCTCTGAAGGTTCTGCCCTGACTTCATGCCTAGGGCAATTCATGTCATTTTCAACATCAAAACAAGACCTATGCAAGGTCTTCAAGATATGATAGACTTGCAGTGTCCAATATGGCAGCCAACAGACATTGTGACTATTTAAATTGAAATTAATTAAAATTAAGTAAAATTTAAAATTCAGTTCCTCAGTTGCCCTAGCCACATTTCAAGAGCTCAGTGGCTCTTGTGGCTACAAGTGGCTGGTGACTGCCCTATTAGATAGCACAAAACAGTTCAGTCCTAGCAGAAATTTCTGCAATAGATCCGTAGCGAATGAGAGCATGACTCTAAAACCTGGGTAACAAACCTACCTCTGTATCTTACTAGTTGTCCATCCATGAGCAGGTTCCTTAACCTTTCTCTGCCTCAGTTGCTGCATCTGTAAAATAGGGATAGTCAACTCATAGGGTTCAGATGAGAGTTAAATAAGACACTATTTGTGAAGTCCTTAGCATGGTACCTGGCACATCAGGAGTTCTCAATCCATGTTACCTAAAGGGGGAGAAGGTCTCTTAGCTCTAACATTGTGTGATTTTCTAAATATTCTGCCATCTCCATGTACTCTGATATTTTTATTTGGGGAAGACAAGAAGGAGTTTGAAGCAGAGGAAGGAGGATCTTGATCATCTGAATTTGGAGTGCTTCATGGAGTCATTAACTCACAAAATTATGTTATTTAACAACATTTCTATAACTTATACCATGTACCAGGTTCCGATCTAAGAACTTGACACACATTCTGTCATTTGACCCTCCAAACAGGCCTATATGGTAGATATTCTCTGCCTTCATTTTCAATACCCTCCACATTTCTATACCCTCCACATTGCATGACTTATCTTGATAAGTCCTGCAGGAGTGGGCAGGGGAAGACAAAGATGAAAGAATAAGATTCTATCCTTAAGAAGAGAGTAGAGAGACAAATAACAGTAGAGGGTTTATTATCTCAGGCTAGATATTTTGTGTGCATTATCTAATTTAATGTAACAGCCCTCTGAGATAGGTGATATTCTTCTCTTTTATAGATGTGGAAATAAGCTAAGGAGGTTATTAAAACTAACCAAGCATCACACACAGTTCAGGGTGAGAACTTGGATTCTAACCCATGCCTAATTCCAAATCCCATACGCTTTTCACTGCATCTTGATGTCTATTAATAGGGAAGATACTTTCATGTGTGTAAGTACAATATAAGGTGGAAATAAAAGAATATAGATAAACTGTTTTAGAAGTTAAGAGGAAGAAGGGATTATTCATAGCTAAGAGGGTCATAAGACTCCTCTTTGAAGAGGTAGCATTTGAAATGGAGCTTAAAACTGGGTAGGATGTGGGCAGATGGGATTGAGGGAAGAAGATTCCGGGCAGAGGGAGGAACACAATCAAAGATTCTGGCAGGATGAGGATTCCATGAGTAGTTGGCAGTGATGGGCCAAGGGTGGGGATCTGCCTGGGTGGGAAGGTGTATTTTGTCACCGACATTGCTTAGAATTGCCAGTGCATGGTCATAGTAAGAGGCAGACTGACTCTTAGTTTTATTATTTCTTTTAAATTCTCTACAGACAGTGTGCCCTCTTTATTATGTGTGCCTGGGATGGACCACTCCCACCAGCCCCTACCCTTTGGCACACCACTGGTACCTACATTTATTTGGATCAGTTTCTCTTGAATGCTTTTCTCTCTATGCCTTTCTCAGCAGCACTCCCAGTTCCTATGATTCTCAGCCTGTGTTCTTCACTGGTGCGCTCCCTGCCCTGTGCTCCGGGAGACAGAGTCTGTGAAGGACAAAGGGCTAGCCCTGGGCTTTCCATGAGTCTTGGGAAAGGAGGGTCACCACTGGAGCCAGGTGTCTGTCATGCTCCAGGTCTGGAGTTCTTCTGCCCAGTCAGGCAGCCTGATTGAGATAGAAACTTTCTCCAGAATCTAAATGATGCTTTAGAGTCAACAAGCAATGCTAGGTTGAACCAAAGGGCGCGGACCACGGGTCTGAAGGAATCGCCTTAGAGATGTGTTACGTGGTGGGAATTTGAGAGTTTGAAGTTGAAGACTGGAATCACTAAAGAGAAGACCAGGTGGTTGTTGATACCCCCAGCCCCATCTCCCTGTCCTTTCCCTGACTACTACCCCTGGGCAAAGGAAAGAGGAGGACCTCCTGCTAATTTTCAACTGCATTTTGCTCTCTGTTATGTAGCATTTCAGTGACAGGATCCACTCAGGAGAGTTGGGGCGAGGCTGGCTGAGGTTCTCAAGGAGCTGAGTTTTGAGTTCAGGTGCCCGCATGGCAGTGGAATGATGCTTCCTGACCTTTCAGACCTTTGAGACCTCTGGGCGGTCTTAGAAATCACTTCAAGCCTCCCATCCAGGATACGACTGCCTAAGGGAATTCCAGGGAAAGGTGGCAGGTAGAGTATCCTTTCTGAGTTTTATTTTCTCTCGTCCTCCCTTCCCTCCTTTCCGTGTGTCTGTGTTGCTCTGTCGTGTCTCCTTCTCCTCAAGATTCCATGGACCAGTGATACTGGAGTATTTATTTTATGTTCTTGTCAACAGAGATGTCATGAACTGGAAGGTGATGGGTACTCCAATGAGCTCATTGCAAGATCTCAAAGATTCCAAGCCACTGGCTGCTCCAAAGCGTAAAGCCACCCTTCTGGAGAGGCAGCAGGAAGCAAGCCGGGAGGAGGTGAGGAGCCATCACTCTTCCCTCTGCCCTTGACTCCATCGGCCTTTAGCTATCAGTTGGTTTAGGCCCAGACCTGATGGACTTTTTACTGTGTGTCTTCCCACAGGCTCTACTTTTTGGCCAGAAGATGGACCACCTTCTCAGATATCCTGAGAAGCTGTTAAAAGACAGTGAGAAAGATGCTGTCCCCAGGACAGAAACACAGCAGCTGGAACCAAGAAGCACCTAGCGTGGGACTCAAGCCCAGCTCCCCTTCAGACTGAAGCTCTCTGAGCTGAGGCTCCGGATTGGACTGTCTTTGCTTTGTCATCACCTGCATAACACGCAGTTCTGGATGCTTTTGAATGGTTGGCTTTCTTTTTTTTTTTTTTCTGTCTTTTCCTTTTCTTCTCTTGGCCCTGGGAATTGTAAGAAAAAAATTGCTTTAGAAAGTATAATTCTGTTCCTGAAATTAGTCTTGTTTGTGAACAAATTCTGTCCCTAGAGATTTTCTGAATTGCAATCCCAGGTTACCTAGTAAATGGGTTTGATTTGTGTAGTACTGATCCTTAGATTAAAAATACATTTCCTTTCTTTCTTTTGTTAAGTTTCGATCCAGGTAATGGCCCGAGTCACATTTGCGTAGCTATTGAAGCGATCTCAGTGTGGTATCGCTTGGAGTTGAAATATAATCAAACATATATTATACCTAGGGCTCTTACACACTATTTGATATATATGTTATGCTACAAAGGAACACACACCTTGTAGGTTGAAATTTAATTCCTGTCTGATCCTGCAGCTAGAATGGTGGAGAACGTATAAATATCAAAAGTGACTTTAAATACCCTGAATATAGGCTAACCAACAGTAAGTGGACAGTTTTGAAATGCCATTTTCTAAGGCAACGCAGGAATTGGAAATCAACTCACCTCGTCAACAGTGTTGCTCAGGTCTGTCTGTGGATCTGCCCATTTTGGAGGAATTAGACAACAAGGCATGCTTCTGTGTTTGGGTTTACAGAAATTGTGGTATTTCTGTATTTCTGACTTATATTCTGTAACTGTGCCTGCCTTGCAATAAAATACCTTCAGTTGACTCAGCAACAAGGTCTCTGTCAATTTCCTGCACTACTGTGTCCTCAGTGGCTTTGTAAGAAAGTCCAGAGTAGACCTACGAGTGGTTGGCCAGCCAGAAATCTCAGCTGAATGCAACATCACTGCTCTTTCAGAAATGTAACCAGAGCTATTTGTTGTCTACATATGGAGTCAGTGTGTGTGGTCAATTTCTCTACTCCTCATATTTTAGTCAACTCTAGAAATCCCTAGTCATTACATAACCCTGTTAGGCCAGTGTGCTGCCATCTGCCATCATTCTCTAATTCTAGAGTCCCCATTTTTTTCTACGAGACTCTAGGAAGAGCCACAAACTCTCTGAACCTCAATTTCCTCATATATGAAATGGAGATAATGACACTCTCTATAGTTATGGTGATAAGTGCCTGTAAAAGGACATCACAGGGCTGGTACTTTACACGTTGTAAACACACTGGATGTGCCAGCTCAATAAATAGTGGTTATTTTATTTGTTAATAAAAAATTGAAAGAACACTTTAATTCCTTATAATTGACCTTTGAGAACACTGAGTAAGCTCTGAGTAGTTTCTGAGGCTTCCTTGCTTAAAGCCATTAGAAAGAAAGATGAAGATTTATGAGACAGAAGTCAGAAGAGAATCTGCTGCTCCCTACCTTGACCAAATAGCCAAAAACCTTAATTCCTCTTTCTGTGGAGGTATATTACCTCCTTCACAGAGATGACACTATTGCTTTCACAGAAAGTGAAATTTATCCTGCACATGGATGTATGAGATACCATCTTGCCCACTTATTTACAACATCAGACCCATGCCATCCGAGGACACGTGAATCTCCCTCTAAATACTGAGGAAGAGATCTCATTCACGGTGGGGGAGAATTCAACGCATCTCAGTCCTCATCAGACCGTGTCCTCATCAGACTGTGTCTGCCACTTTAGTAGAAGGCACTTTTTGGAAAACCCAGCACTCTCCACCACCACACCTGAGATTTCAGGATGACCAAACTGTGAAGCAAAGACAAGAGCTAAGTTACTTTATTTTATGTTGGTGGGAAATGAAGTAGTTCTCTGATTGTCATGGCAGGTATTATAGTCCCACAGACGTTATATCTGGACTTCAAACCATGCATGGTAGAAAGAACATTTTCTACTTTCTACCTTGAAGTCATTAAAATGGTGATAATAACACAATAGCAAGTAACAATTATTACAACATACTTACCGTATGTCGGGCACTGGGCAAAGCAGTTTACAAGCACTGGCTCTTTTAATTGTCACAATGACCACATAAGGTAGGTACTCTTTACTCCCATTACCTGGATGAGAAACTGAGGCATGAAATGGCTAGGTAATTGTGCCAGGGCCCCCATTTGGTGAGAGTCAAAGCTGAGATGCCTGACTCCAAAGCTTGGGCCCCTTACCACTGTGTTCAGCTGCTTCCTCACCTGGGTCCCAGTCCCTGTCTGCTTTACTGGCTTGTGACTTTGATCTTCATCTTTGGAATTTCATTCTCCTTACTTACAATGTGGGGCTATTAATTATCATCCTCTCCTGCCTGCTTCCCACAACTATTGTCTAAAGCTCTTGGCAAATGGATGCCAACTAACTGCAAATCAATAAGAAAATCGGTGAGAAAAGTAAAGACTTTATTTTAAAAATTGGTATTTTGTAATTAAAAATTGAAAATATACTTCTGGGGCCAGCCCTGGTGGCCTAGTGGTTAAGTTCAGCATGCTCCGCTTCAGCGGCCCAGGTTCCATTCCTGGGCATGGACCTACACTGCTCTGTTAGCGGCCATGCAGTTGCTGGTGGCCCACATACTGAAGAAATAGAGGAAGATTGGCACAGATGTTAGCTCAAGGTGAATCTTCCTCAGGGGAAAACAAACAAACAAACAAATATATACACACACACACACACACACACACACACAAACTCTTCTGTATGGGGTCCAGGTTCAGGCTACCTTATGCTGAATTCTGCTTCTATTTAGCATTCTGAGGTTCCAGTGCATCATACCAGAGGAGGTCCTAATGGATATGAATGTTGAGCCTAAGAACTATCTCAAGGGTAAATCAGAGAGCACTGAGTAAAGGCAAAACAATATTAGATTCTTCAGCAAAATGATGCTGACTCTAACCTTAGATCCTGAAGTCCGTATCAGAGGACATCATTCATGTCACACAGAAATAATCTCTTACCAGTTCCTTCCAACACCTTATCCAGAAGGTGGTATTATCATGCATCCATTTGAAGGATCATTGGAGTTTAAAGCAGTTTACATTATTTCTAGGCAGATTGTAGCAAATGCAGTTGACGCCTTGTCCATATTTCTGAGGGCTTTCTCTGGCTGGGATGCCTGTGTGCATCCCAGACCAGAAGTGCCAACATGTTCACTCCCCTCCCCACTGAGACTAGCCCTCAACCAAGACTGAAGATAGTTGGTATATAAATGTCCCAGCTCCCTCACCCTTTGGATGGCTGACAGGAATGTTCTGATTGGCTCTGAGTTCTCCAGTGAGGTGACGCTCCAGTTGCCCATGGTGGGATCTAGTTTGTCAACCCACTGTTCTTGACTGCCTTTCCTTCCTTGTCTCACACCCTCACTTCTCAACCAGTGTTTCCTGGGATCACTTCTGCAATAAATCGTTAATTTGCACATAAATTCCTGTCTTAGGGTCTGCTTCCGGGGGGAACCCAAGCGAACTCAAGATTCTGGTGCTGGTCAGTTATAGAAATAATAATGTCCCAGAGAAAATACAGCAGTATCATTCACGACTGAACAGTTTCTCCCCTTGTCCTTCTACTGAAACCTCTACTGTGTTAGGAACTGGAAAGGAGACCTTATAAATATGAGATCCACTTGCCAGAGAACAGTTTCCTTCCGGTGAAACAGGCACCTTCACAGGTTATGAGATATTTTTCCTTTAAATGAAAGACTCAACTACCATGTGAGACCAGGCAAGAGTCACCTGATGGCAAATCAAATTACAGTTCACTGGCTAGAAGAAGTAATTAAATATGAGGGGGTAATGGGAAAAGGAGACATTCACAATCCCAAAGCCCCCCTTTAACCTCTCAAGGACTCCTATTTGCCTTTGAATCCCTTCTGCTTCAATTAACATTGATTGAGCCTGCCTAAAGTGCCTGGCTCTTGTCAAATTCCATTATAAGAGGCTCCAAGACACTCTGTCAGCCAGCCTTTGTTGTGTCGGACATTTTTGTGGGAATATTGAATATTGCATGGAGTAGCTCACACATTGATCAGGATGGTTATACAGGAGGTTTGCTTTTCCTGGCATGGCAGTTTTGTAAACGGGATTTCATCTTGGCCATTATCATTATCAACTCGAACCAATTCTCTAAGTTCAAGTTACGATGCTTTAAAAAGCATGTCAGATTGACCCGCTACTGCTTTTAAAGATAAATGTTGAAAGTGTCAACCCTGTAAAGTAAGAAAATGTACCTGAATCTTTGTTACAGGCATCACACACCTAATTTATTTTTGTTGTTGTTGGGAGGAGGACACACAAAGAAACATGTTTCCTCTATGGGATTCCAAGGAAAGACTTTGATGTTTATTTTATCAGAGATGCAAATGGAATTATAATATATATCAGAGTCTGCTTTATCTCTTTTCTTCTCACTCTTTGCTGGAGTCTTGGATAGTGGGGCCATATTTTATACAAGATTAGGGTAAGATTCTGATTAGGAAAAAAATCAGAGAATAACATTGTTCCTAGGATCTTAAATGACCAAGAACCTTTTATGTAGGAAAACTTACTACTATTGGTATCTTTTTAATGCCCACATTTTTAATCTCATTAATTATTAAATTTTTTCCTAAACATTCAAATGCTACTTTTGCCACTAATAAACATGGTTTATGAATCAAATCAACTTAAATATTTAAATACTGATTACAAATTTAAGTAGACAAATTGTCCTAAATATTTCAATAAAGTCTTTACTAATTTCATTTAAAGGCTTCAAAAACTTTAAAAGCAGACAGCATTCACATGTGTGCCCACACACATATACGAATAATCACAATGGGATCCAGAATGTATTATACCTACACTTAAATGATTGAGTATTTGTGAGTTTGATTTGTCTTCATTATTTATAAACATGTTTTATCCCTTCCCTGTTTTTTATACTTCTCAATGTTTATACTTCCCTAGAGTTACAGTAATCTTGCCAGACATAAAAGAAAAAGAATGCAGTCTCAGAATAACTGAGATTACAGATTCTGGGTTATTAGCCACTTGATTTTTAGTTGACGTGTAGGATCTTAGTGGATCTCGTCAACGTTGATTCAATGCTGGACTGATGTTTTCTGGCCTGAGTTTTTCCTGAGAGTCGAGGTTCAGTTACTATGTCCATGAGCTGTTAGAAGCCCTTGTCTTATGCCAGCAACATAGACCACCCTCTGAGAGCTCCCATGTCCATCAAATCTTAGTCCCAGTTAGTGAGTTTTATTTCATAATGCCTTGGTTTCTCAATATTTCTTAATAAAAAATATCCAGTGGTTTCATCGTCTAAGGAATAAAAGGAGGAGTCTGGGCAGCAGATTCTCTCTTGGGATTGCTGCCTCATGCATCAGCTTCCAACACATTACTGGACTCTCTGCTGGCTCTTCTTGAGTTATTTGCCTTAAAATGCATTGTAGCCATTCTTTTCTATTTACTGAGAAAAAAATCAAATAGAAGAAACAGAACATCTCTCTCTATATATATCACTTCTCTAATCTACATATTAAAAATATTTTTTAAAATATGCACATTTTTGTTTTGCAATGACCTTTTTGTATACCTTATACTTTTTCATTGTTGAGTATTATTATAGACTCAAGGCTTTTCATAGACATGTTATTCTAATGGACTATAATTATTCTTGTTGCTCAAATTATTGCAATGTGTGCACCCCATTAAGCAATCTCCCTTGTCTTTTCAGCATTACTCCTGAGACATTTTTGAAAGTCTCTTGCTTAAAGGCAACAATATGTTCCGTACCCATATTGATTTTTCTCTACTATTAGCTAAGATTTTAGTCCCTGAGGAGCCCTGATTCCTGTTAGTAGAGAAGATCACTAGTATTGCATACAGTTTTATCCCCATGAATGTAGTGATAGACTAAATACTACTACTTTTGGCCACTGTAGTGGAAGTGCTGGAAAAATAGATATTTTAAGATCAGAAGTTTTCGTTTTCCTTTTCTAAGAGTGCTAATATTATTACCTGTCTACATTTTTTCTAATATTAATTTTTAAAATTTGTTTTCGTACACCACACTGCCTTGGATTGTCAAATCAAACTGTAATCACACTCCTTTCTCATTTATTAGCCTAAAGTGTTCTATGGATCACGATTTTGTAGTTCTTCTGTTGACAAACATACAACGGGACCCAATGGAGATAGCCATGGAATACTATAGAAAGATCAGTTTTCACATGTGTGAACGGGATGCTATGCTGAGGTTTAGGATTGAGATTTTGTCCTGTGGGTGATGGAATGCTCCTTAGAAGTTTTACTGTGGGTCTAAGGTAGTGGTTCTCAAAGCAGAAGCATCAGGAGGGGGTGTTAAAACACAAGTTGCTGGGCCCCAGTCCTGAGTGTCTAATCACTAAGTGTGGGGTGGGGCTGGGAAAAGTTCACGTCTCACAGTCCTGGATGGGGCTGCTGCTGATGATGGCTGTGAGACCCACTCTTAGGACTACTGGTCTAAGGAATGTAGTTTGGTTTGTTGGCTAGGCAGGGATAGCCTTTGGGACCTTGAAACTTGAAGCCATTAATCAAGCTGAAGATTAAGTAAGAAAAAGTAGTAAGTAACAACATCTAGAAAGACAAGTCCTTGGGTTATAAAAATTGAAATTATCATTGTGAATCTTGCATATTCAACCAGGTCCACCTTCTACTCTATGGTTCCTCTCTCTTTGGGTGATTCCTGACTGCTTATCAGCATTAGATCTCATACAGAGACTGAAGTGCAGAAAAGTATAAAAACCTCAATTAAAAAAATCAACAGAATTCCGTAAGTCATGTGGAAAATTATTTTCACCATAAATAAACGCCAATGAAATTTCTTCCAAAAAACTCTTTGAAGGGGGAAAGAATTCACGTAAACAAAGGAATTTTGTGTCTTTAAACCCGGATCCTAAATCTTGATTTTATTTTAAAGTTGAAGTGTACACCTTGTCTCCCTTTACCTGGCATCTGTTATAGCAGGAAGTCTGTCTTCCTAAGTGTTTAAGCAAGTGCCAGGTATGCTGTCACTTCAAGATGAATAATAAACAGCCATAATAAATGGATGTTGTGGGTGACATTAATAAGGCATTTGCAATCCTGCAGGAAGAATCATGCTGGAAGATAAATAGATGCCTTTATTTATACTATTGTTAGGAACTTGAACTTCTGACACACAGAGCAGGTGTTCAGTCTATTTTGAAACTACCTGACAAAACTCCTTTGTTTTCTTGTTCTTCTGTCTGCCCCCAAAATGTAGCTATTCCTCAAGGTTCTGCCTTCTCTCTATTCCTTGACCTCTGTATTTTTCTAAAAGTGAACTCTTCCACACACTTTAAATTATCTCTGGAGGGGATGATTTCATGGTCCAACTTACCTCTCCCCCTGCAAAACACTGAATCTTTATTTCCAACTGACTGTAGAACATCTTTACCTGGATGTCTTTTAGGCAATTCAAACCTCCTGCCTATAGCAGGACTCAGCACTCCCTCTTCCAACCCAGCTTATCATTATTTTCTCTCTCCCTGAATATAGGCCACATTATTTGCTTCACTAAAATCTTTCTCTTTATCATTCCAGACATCTGCAAGATTCAGTCTCCAGTATGTCTCTCTGACATTGATATCTTTACTTCATCTTCTTCTGACAAAACTGTATCTTAAGCACCCAATGCTGCCATTCAAATGATTGTTAAAACCTTTTAACTGCTTTGCTCATGTTCAGTCTCTCTCCACTGCAATCCATCTTAAATATCATTGCAACACAAAATTTCCCAAAGATCGTGTCACTGATCATGGCATTGCTCTGATCCAGAATCTTTCATGACTCCCAGTATGTAATGAGATATATGTTCATACTTTTTATCCTGCCCTTCCAGATTTTCCAATACATAGCCCCAGCTTACTTTCTCACTTTTCTCTCTCACTATCCACTTATGAACGCTCTCACTCCATTGGTGTAATATCAATCTTTAAACATGACTTTAAATTGAATCTTTTGTTTGTGTTATTCTTTTCTTTATATCATCCTCACCTTTTGCTACCTATTGAAATCCAACACACTTTTAAACATGCGTCCAAAATGCTACTTTCCTATAGAGTGTTGCTTGGTTCACCCCAACCAATATTACCTTTTCACTCCTACATTACTCTATGGAGCGTTCACTTCTGACTTGTGCCTGTACCTGGTGGTTGTGATGATGTAGAACGTTATTTGTTGGATCCTGAACTCCCAATCCTGCTGTACGTCTATATGGGAAATAATGAGGTGGACACGGACACTCCTGGCAAATGCATGCTATTTATAATCTATCAAGTATTTGAGAGCCTTTTCTTGGCCAGGTGCTGTGCCAGACATTGGGGCCACACTAGGTTCAGGCTTTCACAGAGCTTCTGTTCTAGAAGAGAGACAAAGATAAGAAATAAACCCATAGAGATTGTGATGTGTACTAATAATAAAAGTAAACAAAGTGATGTTGAAGAGAGTTGTGGGCGTGGGATGTTCATATTTAGGGAGGGTTTCTCAGAGTAGATGACATTTTATCTGAGAACAGAAGAATGAAAAAAGCCAGCCTGGCAGAGGATTGGGGGAAAGAGTTCCAAACTGAGGAAGAGCCTGTGAAAGGCCATGAGGCAGGAATGAGCTTGGTATGTTTAAGGAAGAGATGAAAGACTAGTGGGATGGAGTATAGTTGTAAATGAAAGCTGTATGAAATGAAATTGAAATAGAAGGTGGGAGTTAGATCATGTCGAGACTTTTAGTCTATGGGAGAGAGATTGGATTTTATTCTAAGAATGATGGGAGAACATTAAAAGAGTTTAAAGCAGGGTAGTGCTCTGTGGGAATGAGTTATCGTGGCACAAAAGAAGCAAGCAGAGTGTTTATTATCCTAACATGTTAACTCAAGTATTATTTGGAGACTCTGGGTTTGGTGAGCTGATTGACCTATAGTTGGGTCTTAAAAATTCCATTTGCTTTGTGGTCTAGATCAAAAGCAAGTCAAGTTACCACCTTGGCCCCTTTCCCCATTAGCCAGAGCTTTACCTTGGCCCTTGTGTTGTGAATCCTATTGCAAGAAGAGGCAGGAGAGAATAAACTCAAGATAAATATCCCAAAGATGCTCAAGGACCATCTTATTTTACCAGTGACTTGGGAAAACTTTCAGAAAAGGGAATTCTGAAAAGACAGGAAATCTAAAGAGTCTAGGCTATGTGGATCCTACAATTTTTAACTTTTGTGCCCATAACACTGTAGCTTCTATGAGTATGGCAAAGCTCCATGCTCTATCCACAAGGTCAAATAGTGATCTTGGCCTGTGTACCATATCAGCATCCCCTCTTAGGGATGGACATAAGAATATCTTGAACTCTTCATAGAGGCATTCAATTTTTCATTTCGTTTTTAGGAATGGCATGTATATAATATAATAGACACAAAATTTATAATTGCTAAACTGAGTCAAGTATTTTGTAAGCTACTGTCTTTAATCAGACACTCAGAGGTAGTCACACTCCAGAGTTTTTGCACTATTAGTAGAATTCTCTCCGTTATTGTTTTTTGCTGAACCCAACACAATCTCTGCATTCTTTTCTTCAAGTGACTAACTCTATTGTGTAACTCACTGGAGTAATCCCTTTACAAAAATTTAAAGGATGTAAACATTATTTAGGAACCTCTCTGATCTCTTCAGAATTTACTTCTTCATGCCTTTTTAAATTTTACTTATTCTGGAGTCTCATGACTGCCAGATCTTTCTATCTGACTAAGTAATCAGATAAGATTATTGATTTGTTGATGAATGACAATAACTTAATATCATCTTTCTCAGATTATAAAAAAGTTGTTTCAGCCATCATGACGTTAAAATAAGGAATAGTTAATGAATTGTAATATTGTCTGACACAGTATTATGAGGTGAAAATCTGTGTCTCCAAGTTTACCCGTGGATCTTGGGTCTAATTCAGGAAATTTAAATTCAAATGCCTATAGAGGCATGGCAGATAGTACACATGAGTTAAGCAATCCAGGTATTAAAAGAAAAAAGTTCAAGTATGATAATAAATGGCATCTGGTATGTGGCCACAATGTAGTGAATACAATAGGGAGTGGTGGAGACTGTGATAAACTGAAGAGTATGACACTTTTCACCTCTCATTTATTGTTTCTTTAGGGAAATGTGGGCCAGATAATTTTATATTTTTCAAGTAAGCCAGAATATGGACTTTTTGTGTGGCATATCCTGACCTTTAAATTGGCCACTAAATCAAAACCTTTAAAACACTCTGTGGGCCAAGACTCTGAAAGCCAAACCACATATCTACAGCTAGATTTGGCCTATGGCCATAAATTTTCAACTTTTGTTCTAAGCCCCACAGCTGTAAGGAGAGAATGCAAATTCTCTTTCACTTGACAGGCCATCAGACATTTAAAGACAGCAATCACCACCACTCATCACCACAATCTTCTCCATAATTTCTTCCTCCATTGAAGCAGCAATTCAGCCAAACTCACAAGATATTCTTGACCTAATCCGAAACACCTGCCTTTAAATAATTGTGATTAGGTGACATCCATACAAGAATTATGAAAAAACTCAAGGATGATACTTGGAAAACTTTTGCCAAACTATGTTTCTTACATATATAAAAAGTTATTCTTCCAGAAGACTGTCAGAGCACCAATATAAATCCAAATTTTATTAAATGGTGGAAATTTCAGGTTGATAGGAAAAATATTTGGGGGAAAGTTTCCTCAAATCCCCCACCACTTCCATCTACATATGACTTTATTTAGATTAAATGCTTAGTACAGTGTCTGCTTCTTAGAGTAAGTATTCAATAAACGTTTATTCTTGTTTTCTTTATTTTCCATTTTCCTTGCCACCTAGATTGACTGTCTGCCCTTATGTTCCCTGATTTGTGACATGGAAGGGCCAAAATACCCAGGTTCTCTTGCCAAATGGCTTCCAGTAGGGCTTAGCCAATGAGAGTCACCAGGCAGCAGAAGGAGAGAGAGATCAATCTGTTTCTTCCATGTTCCCTCTCTTCTTTGAAGCCCTAGCCCTACAGTAGCTGTCTCTGTGTGATCTCAGCTTCCACCAGAGAGTCCCTTTGGTAGTAATGGCTTTCTAATGTTGCTAATGTCTGGATGCCTCAACATCCCTTGCCAACAAGTACCTCCATCTCTTGATTTGAAACCTTTGGGGTGATTTTGTTGTTCTGCTCCTGACAGATACATTCTCCTTCCCTTTCTCCTTAGCTCTTATAATGCCATCTCTGTATGAACGATATGAACTTGTCTCCAAAAAAAGGTGTTTAAATATGTAGTTAGGAGTATTCACTCATATTTTCTTGTCTCGCTGGCTTGGTGAGTGTTAGGATCTTCTTGGATAAGTCACTCTCCAATGAGTCATGTTTCAAATTACTAAGAAGTAGCCCATTGATCCATGGAGTGCAGGAAGATCTTAATGAGTACACACACTAGCCTGCCATCTCCAGTGTGCTCAGGTGCAGCCTCTGAATGTCCAGAAGCCATAGCTCTTCCTAGTTTCTGAACCAGACTTGACCTCCTGGGCTGTATCAGAAGCTTTATTCTCACTAACCAGAGTTAGTCTTGCTTTTCTGACCCCTATTTCTTGTGAGCTTGAAAAGATGCCCACCAAACCCATCATTTACTATGATTTCCGCACTTTGAGTCTGTTCCTATATATTCTCGGTTCATGCCTGGAGACTTTCTCTAAATCGCTCACGTTTCCTGGAACCACAGCCCTGCCATTCTACCTGATCTCAAGTATACCAGGCCGCATGGATTCTGTATTCAAGTCTCTTAGGACACTGAAATTTGGTCCTCTGGCCATGCATCATCCTAGTCTTCCTGGCTTAGGCCACACCCAGTCTCTTCTTTCTTCCCTTTTCTTTATGTCCTTCAATTAAGATGCAGCAATGGTTTCGGGAAGAATCTGAACCAGTTATGTCAGTGTAATATAATAGGTCACCTCCTGCAAACAAAAATTTTATGAGTATTAAATGTCAGCGACCAATAAACATAGCACAACCGCCAGTCCTGCATCTGTAAAATCCACTAACAAGTAATTAGGGAGAGATGAGTAGAGGTTTTATGTTTAGAAATTCAGAACATCTCTTAGCTGTTTGAAAATCCATTTTCAAAACAATATAGGTTTTAAAGTCTGCACTAATAATTTTAATATGGTCTTATCTTTAAAGGACTCTTTAAGTACTAATTCTCCCAGCATGCTTTTGAAGTATGTATCATTACCAAAGGTGTGTGCCAGACAGGGTTGTTTTTAAAACAAATTAGTATGGTGAATAACCATTCTGTTTTTACCTTAATATTTAAATTGGATTTTTTGGGTATCATTTAAAACTACAGAATCAAAGCAATTAAAATTTCATTCATTGGGTTAGGATAGAATAGGTTATATGTATACATTTTATAATGCTGCAGTCAGTGCCTATTTCTTTTATGTTGTATATCCTACCAAGTGATCCCCTAGATCAGAGATTCTGAAACACCAGGAATTTCATCCCCCATGGGATGTTGGCAATGTCCGTAGACATTTTTGATTGTCATGACAGGGAGGAGAGGGGACAGCATGCTACTGATATCTAATTGGTAGAGAGCAAGGATGCTTCTAAATATCCTACAATGCACAAGACAGCCTCTCACAGCAAAGAATGATCTAGTCCAAAATGTCAATAATGCCAAGTTTGAGGAACCCTGCCCTAGAAGGAAAAGCATTCTTATTTGCCAGTTCTGCAGGCTGTCTCCTTCTACGCTTCTCTGACCCCCAGACTAGGGCTAATATCTTACTAACTTTAGGTCATTCCAACTAAAGGGAATTTTTGCTCAGAATTTCTTCAATCTTATTATGTAGTCACTATGCATGTGCTGCTGTCTCCATAGAGGAATGGAGAACTGAGATGCTCTTCAGGATCTCTCAATCAAAATGTATACGTGTTTAGGAGAAGAAACCATTATTTGAAACCACAACTGATCTGATCGTAGCCGCCTTTCCTGCTAAGGGAAGGAGGGAGGTAGGAGAATAGATGGTGGTGGTGTAATTCTTGTCTTTGAGAGAGAAAATCCCTCTACTGCTTTCTTCAATTTACAAGGGCACACTGAGGAGAGAAACTGGTGAGCCTGCAATTGTAAAGACTACTGATTCTTCTGGGTTGCTGATGGTAAAGATCTGAGCAGATGACCCTTTTGTTTAACCGAGAACATCAGTGAGTGTGGAGATTTGCACAGGGAGGCCTTGAGTGGGGCTAACTTGTTCGGTAGAATAGAATCAGAGTTTGGCTTTCTGGGTGAGGGAGACCCAGGCTGAGAGATCAGGAAAATAAGAAAGCTGGAAATGGTCTAGAAACTCTAGAGGAAGAGGAAGAGTACCCAGCAATATAGTAGGAGACTAGAGAAGATGAGAAAAGTGACTAGTGGGAGATTCCTCTTATATGGCTTTAAAGAGAAGGAACGTCTAGCATTCAGTCAATGCAGGTTATTTGTTCTTCTTTATTATAAATCCCTTCTGGAACCTCAAAACTTTAGTAAATTCAGCTACAACACACCTTGTAAGTAGTTTCTGGCAATGTCAAAGCAAAGGCGCTAAATTCCATGGCTGAATCAGTGTAGCATATAGAGAAATGAAGCTGCCTGGGACCATCAGACTTCAACAGATATCAAGTAGGGACCTAGAGCTAAATGCAATAAGGAAACTGAAAATTCCTGTGAACTTGAAGAAATCTTGGGGAAGGCAAATGAATTACTATAGAATAGAAGGTAGGGGATACAAATAAATTTTATTTAAATCTCAAAGGACGAGGTTACTTCAGCTGGCTCTGGGTAACACAGGATATTAGAAAATGCTTGATTTCAAGTAACAGAAATCCAAGTCAACCTGGCTTAAGAAAGAAGGGAATTTATTGGCCTGGATATCTGGGAAACCCAGGGGGTGGCTGCTTCAGGTACAATAGCATCTAGAGGTACCAACTGAGCCATAGGGACCTTGACCATCTCCATCTCATGACTTTACTTTCCTCTATAAAGACTTCATTTTTAGGATAATTCTTTTCACCTGACAGCAGAGAAGGCTCCTGCTTAGTCCAGGCTTCCAAGCACTTTGGTGCTTTCTATCTCAGAAAGAGAGGTCTTCCTTATTTGGGTCATGGACTCAACCCTGGGTCAATTCTTGCATCTGGGGAGTGGAATAGTCTGGCCCTCCTGGGTCACGTGCTTACTCTTTTGCCTGGGGAGTCAAGATCATGTTATTGGCAGGTCTATCAGTTATAGGAGGACATTTCCCCAAAGGAAAAATTACTAAAGAGACAAAAATGTAATGGATGCCCACTGAACAGAAATTATTTTATATTACCTGATGGTAATTTTCATGTTATGATTTCATCAGATAAGTAATTCTGGTTTTAGTATGTGAAGTGTTGTAGAGACCAATATATTTGAACTGAAGCATAGACCTTTTCTTCTGGGAGAACCCCCTAATTGGAAAACCTTTTTTCCTTTCACATGTTTCAGTTAATGATTCTTTACATTTCCTGTGCATCAGAATCACCTGTACAGACTTAAAAAGAACAGATGTGCTGGGCCCTATCCCAGGATACTTAGATTCAGTTAATCTGGGATGGGATCCAGGCATTGGAATTTTTAAAACCTGTCCTTATTATTTGGGGTTAAATGGTGGTATCCCAGGAGCCCTATGTTAAAATGGAAATAAGTTCAAAAGAGATAAAGACATTCAGTCACGAACACTCTGTGGGAATTTGATGGGCATATGCTCTATTGGAACATGTGGATGAATAGAGTGGTAGCCAAATGAGAATAGAAGAGAAGACAAGTAAGAAGACAGGGGGAGGGAGTAGAGTGTGAAAGTCAACGTCTGACGTGGAACCTGGCCTCTGCTAAGGATAGAAGCCCTGGGGACTGTGGATCAGTGCGGAGAAAGGACCTCTACAGCAGCCAGGTAGACTTTGGAGGGTTCTTCTGATGAGCTTTTCCACTCATGTCACAGTTCTTTAACCAGGGCTTCTACCTTGAAGCCTCTCTTTGAGCTTCAGTTTTGATAACTTCTTAAGGTACCCGAGTTCTACTCCAACATTGAGGTCTATCTTGCTTTGTTCTTGCCAATTCTTCTATAAACGATTAAGACAATTACTAAGTCATTAATAAATATCAGAGACTGGATAGGAACCATTGTGTTTTGTTTTTATATTCATTTATTGCAGAAGTAACATTAAAAAAATACAAACTGCATTGTTTAGTGCCAGACGTTGTGTTCTCTGGAAGAAGATGCTGAGATAAGTGTCTAAGGGATGTGTCTAGGGACCAATACCTGTGAAAAGGAGGAGAAAGCAGAATTGAGTAGAGGAAGTTGAGCTTCAGTGCAATCCCCACAAATCCTTGCCCAACCTCAAGGAGCTCTGGGATGAGTAATTGGCTGCCAGGATGTCCTGCATTGGGTTAAAATGGTGGGCTTTTATACCTGAAACTTTCTCATTCACAAATGGGTGCTGCTTTGGGAAGAGTGCTACCTTGGGCAAGGCAGCTCTTTGCAGCTAAGGCAGACGCTGAAGGAGCTGACAGTGGGAGGTTGGGACGACTGCATCCCCTGCAGCTGGGCAGCAATTCCTTCCTTGGTGGGGGATATGGACATACATTTGGGTTTGGTTTGCTAATATTCTGTCAAAGGTTTTTCCATGGGTTCAAAAGAGATATTTTTGTCTTTAGTTTTCCTTCCTTCCTTCTTTCTTTTTGCCTTTCCTTCCTTTCTTTTCATCTTTCTTTTTCTCTTGCTCTCTTTCTTGAACTGTCTTTGGCTTTGGTATCAGGGAAATATTGGCCTCATAAAATGAGTTGAGAAGTGTTTCCTCCTCTTCGATTTTCTGGAAAACATTAGGTAAAATTGGTGTTAATTCTTCCTTAAATGTTTGGTAGGATTCTTAAGTGAAACCCTGTGATCCTTGAGATTTCTTATTTAGGAGCTTTTAAATTACAAATTCAAAATCTTTAATGGTTATAGAGCTATTCAGATTGTCTATTTAATATTGGTTGAATCTTTGCAGTTTGTAGTTTTTGAGCAATTGGCCCATTTTTTCTAATTGCCAAATTTATGACCATAAAGTTGTTCATAATATTCTCTTATTAGCTTTATAATGCTGCAGGATCTGTAGTTATATTCCCTAACTCATTCTTGATATCGGTGATTTGTGCCTTCTCTCTCTCTCTCTCTCTTTTTTAAATTTTGTTAGTCTTAGTAAAGGTTTATCACTTTTATTATTTTTCTGAAGAATCAACTTTTTTACTCACTAATTTCCTTTGCTGTTTTTCTGTTTTCAATTTCATTGATCTCTGTTCTTTATATCCTTCCTTCTTCTTGCTTTGGATTTATTTTGTATTTCTCTTTCTAATTTTTTGAGATAGAAACTTAGATTATTGATTTAAGACTTTCCTTCACTTTTAATATATTTAGTGCTATAAATGCCTCTCTCAGCACTGCATTGTCTGTGCCCCGTAAAATATGGTGTGTGGTGTTTTGTTTTTAATTAGTTCCACGTATTTTAAATTTGAGTTGAGACTTTCTCTTTGATCCATGGATTATTTAGAAGTATTTATTTTTCATGTTTCTAAAGACTTTCTTGTTGTCCTTCCATTATTGATTTCCAGTATGATTACATTATGGTCAGAGAACATGCTCTACATAATTTCGATTCTTTCAGATTTGTTGAGATTGTTTATGGCACCAATATGGTTTTATCTTAGTGAATGTTCTCTGTGCACTTGAAAAAAATGTGTATCCTACTATTGTCAGATAGAGTGTTCTGTTGACTCTGTTGGTTCATTGTGTTGTTTAAATATTCTATATCCTTGCTGAATTTCTGCCAGAAATTCTGCGAGTTGCTAAGAAGGGAAACTGGACAAATTTTCAAATTAAAAAATACGTGTATGAACATACATGGAAATGTTTGCACACAATTTCAAGGAGTTTTTAGACTTTTTGTTGCTCTTGTAAGGATAGTAGTCCCTATTTAAAATCTCTGTTTTTTTGTTTTTTTCCTGTCCAGGATTTATCTGCTTAAGGTGTTACATGGACATCATTATAAAATATTCTCAACATTATAAAATATTCTCAATTATGTGTTACATAATTTTCTTTAGTTCTTTTGGTTTCATTTCTTTTTTGATTTTTTATTCATTTTTATTGCAGTAACAGTGGTTTATAACATTGTATAAATCTCAGGTGTACATCACTATGTATTTCTATTTCTGTGTAGATTACAGCATGTTCTCCACTCAAAGACTAATTTTAATCCATCACCACACATGTGCCTAATCACCCCTTTCACCCTCCTCCCTTTCCCCTCCCCCTCTAGTAACCACCAATCCAGTCTCCGTTTCTATGTGTTTGTTGTTGTTTTTATCTTTTACTTATGAGTGGGATCATACGGTATTTGACTTTCTCCCTCTGACTTATTTCACTTAGCATAATGCCCTCAAGGTCCATCTATGTTGTCACAAATGGCTGGATTTCATTGTTTCTTACGGCTGAGTAGTATTCCATTGTGTACATATACCACATCTTCTTTATCCATTCATCTTTTGATAGTCACCTAGGTTGCTTCCAAGTCTTGGCTATTGTGACTAATGCTGCCATGAACATAGGGGTGTGTGTATCTTTACACATTCGTATTTTCATGTTCTTTGGATAAACGTCCAGCAGTGGGATAGCTGGGTCATATGGTATTTCTATTTTTAATTTTTTGAGGAATCTCCACACTGTTTTCCGTAGTGGCCGCACCAGTTAGCACTCCCACCAGCGGCATATGAGGATTCCCTTCTCTCCACATCCTCTCCCACATTTATTGTTTCCTGTCTTGTCAATTATAGCCATTCTGATGGAAGTGAGGTGATATCTCATTGAAATTTTAATTTGCATTTCCCTGATAGTTAGTGATGTTGAATATCTTTTCATATGCCTGTTGGCCATCTATATATCTTCTTTGGAGAAATGTCTGTTCAGATCTTTTTACCCATTTTTTAATTGGGTTGTTAGTTTTTTTGTTGTTGAGCTGTATGAGTTCTTTATATTTTGGATATTAACCCCTTATCAGATATATGGTTTGCAAATATCTCCTCCCAGTTGTTAGGTTGTCTTTTCCTTTTGTTGATGGTTTCTTTTGTTGTGCAGAAGCTTTTTAGTTTGATGTAGCATCAGATGTTTATTTTTCTATTGTTTCCCTTGCCCAGTCAGACAGGGTATTTGAAAATATGCTGCTAAGACCGATATTGAAGAGTATACTGCCTATGTTTTCTTCAGGAAGTTTAATGGTTCCAGGTCTTACATTCAAGTCTTTAATCTGTTTTGAGTTAATTTTTGTGTATAATGTAAGACAGTGGTCTAGTTTCCTTTTGTTGCATATGGCTGTACAGTTTTCCCAACACCATTTTTTGAAGAGACTCTCCTTTGTCCATTATATGTTCTCGGCTCCCTTGTCAAAAATTAGCTGTCCGTAGATGTTTGGGTTTATTTCTGGACTCTCACTTCTGTTCCATTGATCTGTGTGTCTGTTTTTGAGCTAGTACCATGCTGTTTTGGTTACTATAACTTTGTATTGTATTTTGAAATCAGGGAGTGTGATACCTCCAGCTTTGCTCTTTGTTCTCAGGATTTCTTTGGCTATTCAGGGTCTTTTGTTGTTCCATATAAATTTTTGGATTCTTTGTTCTATTTCTGTGAAAAATTCTTGTTGGAACTTTGATAGGGATTGCATTGAATCTGTAGATTGCTTTAGGAAGTATGAACATTTTAACTATGTTAATTCTTCCAATCCAAGTACGTAGAACATCTTTCCATTTCTTTGCATATTCTTCAATTGCTTTCAACGATGTTTTTTACTTAGTGTACAGATCTTTCACCTCTTTGGTTAAGTTTATTCCTACATATTTTATTTTATTTTTTTGCAATTGTAAATGAGATCGTAGTTTTAATTTCTCTTTCTCCTACTTCATTGTTAGTGTATAGAAACACAACTGATTTTTGTATGTGGATTTTGTATCCTGCAACTTGACCATATTCATTTATTATTTCTAAAAGGTTTTTAGTGGATTCTTTAGGGTTTTCTATATATAAAATCATGTTTCTGCAAACAGTGACAGTTTCACCTCTTCCTTTCCAATTTGGATCACTTCTATTTCTTTTTCTTTCCTGATTGCTCTGGCTAAGAGTTCTAATACTACGTTAAATAAGAGTGGTGAAAGCAGACATCCTTGTCTGATTCCTGTTCTTAGATGGATAGCTTTCAGTTTTTCTCCATAGAAAATGATATTAGCTATGGGTTTGTCATATATAGCCTTTAATATGTTGAGGTACTTTCTTTCTATTTCCATTTTATTCAGAGTTTTTATTATAAATGGATGCTGTATCTTGTCATGCTTTCTCTGCATCTGTTGAGGTGATCTGTGATTTTTATTCTTCATTTTGTTAACGTGGTGTATCACGTTGATTGATTTGTGGATGTCGAATCACTCCTGCATTCCTGGAATAAATCCCACTTGATCATGATGTGTGATCTTTTTAATGTATTATTGTATTAAATTTGCTAGTATTTTGTTGAAGATATTTGCATCAATGTTCATCAGTGATATAGGCCTGTAATTATTTTTTTTGGTGTTGTCCTTTTTTGGTTTTGATGTCAGGGTAATACTCACTTCGTAGAATGAGTTAGGAAGCTTCCCCTCCTCTTCAATTTTTTGGAAGAGTTTGAGAAGGATAAGTATTAAGTCTTCTTTGAGTGTTTGGTAGAAGTCACCAGGGAAGCCATCTGGTCCTGGACTTTTATTTTTTGGGAGATTTTTGATTACTGTTTCAATCTCCTTACTGGTGATGGGTCTATTCAAATTCTCTATTTTTTCTTGAATCAGTTTTAGAAGGTTGTATGATTCTAAGAATTTGTCCATTTCTTTTAGGTTATCCAATTTATTGACGTATAGCTTCTCATAGTATTTTCTTATAGTCTCTTGTATTTCTGAGGTGTCTGCTGTAATTTCTCCTCTTTCATTTCTGATTTCATTTATTTAAGCCTGCTCCCTTTTTTTCTTGGTGTGTCTAGCTAAAGGTTTGTCAGTTTTGTTTAACTTTTAAATGAACCAGTTCTTGGTTTCATTGACTTTTTTCTATTGTTTCTTTAGTCTCTGTTTCATTTATTTCTGCTCTGATTTTTATCATTTCCTTCCTTCTACTGATTTTGGACTTTGTTTGTTCTTCTTTTTCCAGTTCCTTTAGAGTGGCACTGTTAGATTGTTTATTTGGGATTTTTCTTGTTTGTTGAGGTAGGCCTGTATTGCTATAAACTTCCCTCTTAGAACTGCTTTAGCTGTATCCCATAGATTTTGGCATGTTGTACTTTCATTTTGATTTGTCTCCAAGTATTTTTTATTTCTTCTTTGATTTCTTTATTGACCCAGTTGCTTTCCTGTAGCAGTGATCAGTCCTGTAGTTGATTTCTAGTTTCATATCTTTGTGGTCATAAAAGATGCTTGGTATTATTTCAATCTTCTTAAATTTACTGAGACTTGTTTTGTGGCCTAATATGTGATCAGTCCTGGAGAATGTTCCCTATACATTTGAAAAGAATGTGTATTCTGTGGTTTTTGGATGGAATGTTCTACATATATCTACTATGTCCATCTGGTCTAAAGTGTCATTTAAGTCCTATGTTTCTTTATTGATCTTGTGTTTGGACAATCTATCCTTTGGTGTAAGTGGAGTGTTAAGTCCCCTACTATTATTGTGTTACTGTCTGTGTCTCCTTTTATGTCTGTTAACAATTTCTTTATATAGTTAGGTGTTGCTATGTTGGGTACATAGATATTTACAAGTGTTATATCATCTTGTTGGATTGTTCCCTTTATTATTACATAGTGCCCTTCTTTATCTCTTGTTACAGTTTTTGTTTTAAAATCTATTTTGTCTGATATAAGTATTCCTACCCAAGTTTTCTTTTCTTTGCCATTTGCATGGAGTATCTTCTTCCATCCCTTCACTTTCAGTTTGTGAGTGTCTTTAGGTCTGAAGTCTGTCTCTTGTATGCAGCATATATATGGGTCTTGGTTTTTTTATCCAATCAGCCACCCTATGCCTTTTGATTGGAGGATTTAGTCCATTGACATGTAAAGTAGTTATTGATAAATATGTACTTATTGCCATTTTTGGGGGTGTTTTATTAGTTCTTCTCTGTTCTTTTCTTCTTCTCTTGGTCTCTTCCCTTGTGGTTGGATGGCTTTCTTTAGTAGTATGTTTGGGTTCCTTCCTCTTAATTATTTGTGTATTTATTATAGGTTTCTGGTTCATGATTACCATGAGGTTCATATATGATAGTCTGTACATATAGCAATCTATATTGAGTTGATGGTGTCTCTTGTTAGGCCTCTTTCTAAAAGCTCTACTCTTTTACTCCTCTCCTCCCATATTCTATGTTTTTGGTATCATATCTAACCTCTTTTTGTTGTGTGTGTGTGTATCCATTACCTTCTAATCATTGAAGTAGGTAATTTTAGTACTTTTGTCTTTTGACCTTCATATTATCTTCACAGGGGGTTGATCTGCTACCTTTACTGTATTTTTGCCTTTAACAGTGATTTTATTGCCATTTAAAAAAAATTTCTTATTCCTATTTATGGGTCTTCTCTTTCCCACTTAAATAAGTCCCTTTAGCATTTCTTGTAAAACTGGTTTCTTGGTGATAAACTCCTTTAATTTTGCTTTGATCTGGAAAATTCTTTATCTCTCCTTCCATTCCGAATGATAATCTTACTGGGTAGAATATTCTTGGCTGTAAGTTTTTCCCTTTCATCACTTTAAATATATCATGCCACTCTCTTCTATCCTGTAAGGTTTCTGCTCAGAAGTCAGCTGATAGCCTTTAGGGGTTTCCTTTGTATGTCACTTGTTGCCATTCTCTTGCAACTTTTAGGATTCTCTCTTTATCTTTAATTCTTCACATTTTAATTATAACGTGTCTTGGTGTGGCCCTTTTTGGGTTTATGTTGTTTGGTGCTCTCTGTGCTTCCTGCACTTGGATGTCTGTTTCCTTCCTTAGGTTAGGAGAGTTTTCAGGTATTTCTTCAAGTAGATTCTCTGCCCCTTTGTCTCTCTCTTCTCCTTCTGGGACACCTATAATACGAATGTTAGTACACTTTATGTTGTCCCAGAGTTCCCTTAGACTGTTCTCATTCTGTTTAATTCTTTTTTCTTTGATCTGTTCAGCTTGGGTGATTTCCGCTAGTCTTTCATCCATCTTGCTGATCCGTTCTTCTATATCATCTACTCTGTGATTGAGTCTCTCTAGTGAATTTTTCATTTCCAGTATTATATTCTTCATTTCTGATTGGTTCTTTTTTTATATTTTCCAATTCTTTGTTGATGTTCTCACTGTATTCATCCATTCTTCCCCCAAGATCATTGAGCATCCTTATGACTTTTTGTTGAACTCTTTGTCAGGTAGAGTGTTTATTTCTGTTTCATTTAGTTCCTTTTCTGGAGTTTTGTCTTGTTCCTTTGCTTGGAACATATTCCTTTGCCTCGTCATTTTGCCTCTTTCTCTGTGCTTATATCTATGTATTAGGTGGGTCAGCTACATCTCCTGATCTTGGGGAAGTGGCCTTATGTGGGAGACACCTTTTGAGGCCCAGAAGTGTGCTTCCCTCTCATCACCAGTTCCAAATGTTTCAAGAGTGACCCCTGTGTGGTCTACATGTGTCCCTCTGTTGTGGCAGGGTTGTTCTTGCTGCAGGTGCACCAGGAGTCTAGGCTGTCCCCATGCTGTTTGTGGTGCTCAGCTGTGTGTGGCTGCTATGTACCCTTCAGTCAGTTTATCTGGTTTGGGGAGCCCCAGCAAAGTTCACTCTGAGGTCTAATAGCAAATTCCTTTTGCAGGTTTTCTGTTAAGTGAGCAGGTCCCCAGTGTGGCTGTTTGCTAGGCTCAGGGGCTTACAGTTTCTGTATGCCTCTGGCCTGCAAGGCTGTTGTCAGCTCTCTCAGGATTGCAGTTTAGTTGGGTTGGCCCCAGGCATGAGAGTATCCAATTGTTTCAGGCTTTGGAAGGTAGTGCCTATCCCCTATCTGGCTGTTTGAGAAGGTCCACACCACAGGTCCACATCCACAGTCAACACAACCCTGGTCTATGTACACATCCTGACCCCCTTGAACAGAACCAGTAGCCCCACTGCAGAGGCCCCCACACACTCCACCCATGCCCCACATTGTCCACCTGCTCCTCATATACAACCTGTCCCACAGGGGTGGACCCACTTTCCTTCCTGCAGAGGATCCAGGCACCCAGTCTATGCAGGCCAAAAAGTTGCTGGAGGGCTTGCTGTTGGGTGGGCCATTCCCTAGGGTGGGCTGCCTGCCCTGGCTGAGCTGGATTAAATTCATGCTCTAGTAAGCAGGGCAGGTCCTGGGCTAACAGGCCAGGGGAAGAACCACAATGGTGTCTGCCAGCATCTGTGTCAGCACACCTCTACTAGGTTACAGTAATGGCTGCTGCCAATGTCTCAGTCCCTGGAGAAGTCTCACCTCTCACTGAGATGCACCCAGAGCTTATCAGGTGAGTCTCTTTTCACCAAAGGACTGTGCAGCTTTCTTTCTGGTGATTTTAGATTACTTTATGAAATGGGTTAATTTGTGCTTGGGCCCTTTAAGAGCTGGCTTTTTCCCATTTACGTCCCATAGCTTTTCCAGGAGTATTCCTCATCGTACTTAATAGCCAGCAAAGCCAGATATTATGAGATTTGTCTCAGTTTTACTGAGTCAAAAGGATGCTTATAGCAGTAATGCACCCCCAGTCAGGTCCCTGCTCCTCCAGGGAAGGCTACATACCTTAGGATTGCTCCTGGCCAGCCATGAAGCTCCACAGTTCATGAAGGTGGCTTTTTTCTCTACAGACAGGAATTTCTGCCTCTTCCACCTCAGTCAGGACCATCCCTTGTTGTGGGGGTTCTTTTTATCCAGTTTTCAGTTCTCTCTCAGAGGTAATTGTTCCAAAAATAGTTGTAACTTGGCTGTGTTCATGGGAAGAGGTGAGTTCAGAGTCTTCCTATGCTGCCATCTTGACACCTTCCTCCTAAAATCTCTGGTCTTGATAGAGGTTTTTGTTCTCTTTCCTGCCATGAGTAGCAGAGATTGTCTGAAGAAGACTTGAAGTAGGGCAATAACTACAAGGGGAAGAAGACTTCATCATAGAGAGCTTGTGAGATGATGTTGACAATTTGTTATACTTTACAGTTTTTCCATGCTTGGACATGGCTGCTTTAACATTAATAAAAGCAGAAGGGTGTCCATGAATTGTCATTAGGGATTGTGATGATCATAAACATCCCTCTGAATAGAGGGATGCTATTTAGGTATCACAGATGATGCTCTAAATGTCAATTGTTTATCGTAATGTAGCAGGCAGAAAGTACATGTCCAGGGTCTTGGTGTGTATCAACTCCATTGAGGTTAATAAATGTGAGGTAGACCAACTGATCATGTGGTGAGGAGATAAATATGAGGTCTATATCAGTTAGATATAGCTGCATAACAAACCACTCTAAAACTTAGGGGCTTAAAACAACAAACACTTATTATTGCATACAAGTCTTTGGTTTAGCTGCCTAGTTCTTCTGATCTAGGCTGAATTAACTCACATGTCCAAGGTAAGTTTCATATTGGGTTGTCAGCTCTGCTGATATTGGCTGGGCTCTCTCTCACATTTGAGGAGTTAGTTGGCCATTGACTATTCATTGATATTATCCTGAGTAAGACAATGTGGATCTCTTTCACATGGTCATCTTCCAATGAGCTAACTCAGGCTGATGTGTGACAGTGGTGGATGTTCTGAGGCTGAGAGTGCAAATATGCAAAGTGCTTTGAGGCCTGGGCTTAGAACTGACACACTATTTTTCCTGCCATATATTATTGGCCAAAGCAAAGCACATGGCCAGTCCAGATTAAATGGGTGAGGAAAAAAACTTCTCCTCTTGGTGGGAGCAGCTGCCAAGTCACACTGCAATATGAGAGGATAGAGCATGGTCATTAATTGGGCTATTAATGCAATCAATCTTCCACAAGGTCCTTTGAGGTCATTCTTGCAGAGATTCCTTAAGCTAGAATATTTGGAAGTAATATGGTTTTCAATTACTTAACCTTGCTTTAAAAAGCTTTCTGCTACTTAAAATGATAAAGGACTTGATGAGGTTTTGCTCTGTGTCTTAAGTAAATTGGGTGCTATTTTCTTTACTGTAGGTAATTTTTTCTCATCATATGTTAATAGGGATAAGGCTACAAAACAAAGAGGGAGGGAGGGAGAGAAAGACAGATGGAGAGTGGAGTGGAAGAAGGGAAGGAGGGAAGCAGAGAGAGAGAGAGAACAGTCTTGTATCATAAAATCCAGACTTCACATGGATTTCCAGGGCACTCACAACAGTTGTTTATTCTGTTAGGCAGAATAGACCCCCCACTTGCTATTTCAAGATAATCCTGTCAAATGCAGTGGCTCTGTTGGAAGTTATTAAAATTATTATTCAGCATTGCTAGAATCCTTTATGTTTACAAAGTGCTTTACAATCTCCTTTATTTTTCTATGAGTAGTTTGGCATTTTTACTCTTATTTTATAGCTGAGAAATGGTGGTTAAACTCTTTTCCTACTATCATCCCTTCAGTATTATTATAGAGTGAGTATGGCCTTTGAGAGGTCATGAGAGAAGGAAACCTTGGGGGCTTTTCATTTGGTCTCCCAAAAGAGAAGATTCTGGAGACTCTGGAATGTTCTTTGGAATCCCCATTTCAATATTTTGTCACTGTGATAGGTAAGTCCTTGTTTGTATGCAACCGTAATTCCTGCTGTTTCTTCTTGTTCAGTCTTACAAGGGCATAGAAGGCAATGTGTCAGCATCCTCCTAAGACCACCATTAACAAAATAGATATTGCCATGAGACTTTTATTGGAGAAGAGAAAAATTTTCCAAAGTTGTTGGAGATTTCTAATGATAGTTCCTTAATGCAAAATCATCTGAGACGCAGAGCAAAACAGTGTATATATGCCAGATAAATCTGGTTGACAAACTCGTGTTCATTCACGTAGTTATTCAATCAGTCAAACATCTCCC
Organism: Equus quagga; assembly: GCF_021613505.1. Lineage (NCBI taxonomy): Eukaryota > Metazoa > Chordata > Mammalia > Perissodactyla > Equidae > Equus > Equus quagga. The sequence goes on along the minus strand of NC_060267.1, from coordinate 153,860,599 downwards.
ATGTGCCATGTACTGTTCTAGGCCTTGAGGTGATAAATAGAACACATTCCCTGCTCTCAAGAGCTCACACTCAAGACTAGGAAAAACATACTTGTAAATAGGTAAATTACTATATTCTATCACAGGTAAACAGCTGATCACTATACATTCTGTCATCCATGTTATTCTTAACTAAACACTCAAGGACAGACAGGGTTTTAAATGTCTGTTAACCCTGACTATTCATATTTTCCATCTGCTATGGTTAGATGTCTTGGTCTTCCATTCACGGAGCTGTTGTCTGCTCTTTCAGCCAAAAATTATCCATTGTATTCTAATTCCTCTAGTTCAGGACTTAATACTAGATTTGTGAGGTTGTTCCACAGGAAAGTATAAAACAATTCAATGTTTTTAAAAAAATCTCATACTGTTTTAAGAGCAATGGAAGAGCATGCTTTTGAGGGATGACTTGTCAAAAGTTTGAGAATTCATAAATTGGGTTTCCACTGATAAAAGGAAATGGATTACTTGGTAATAACTTGGATCAACTGGGCAGTTGGCAGGGGGGTCGGGTAGGGTGTTCTGTTTTATTTGGATAATTGAGACTGGAATAAAGTTTCAGATCGAGAAGCTGAATAAATGACTCAGCTCTTCTTTGAAGTGTTTGTGATGGGCTTCATGACCACAGAAAGCCTGCCTTCGAGAGGGTACTTGAAACAGTAAAATGAATACACGAGAACAGCTTAGGTCAAATCATTAATCAAATTCTCTAACTATGCCTAAGAAAACCCAGCACACAAAGTGTCAAAAGAATATAAAGTAGAGATGGTCTCTGACCATTTCATGTAGGGATACTTGGTATCAGCATCTTTGTCAAAGGAAAAACTTGTAGATGAAAGTTTGTATTTTTGGATGAATTCAAGTGGGGAGAAGGAACCACTCAAACACAGATTCCCCATCACTTAGCAGAGAAATGTACTTTTTGGAATTCTTTATGAAAATGTGTTCCCTGATCATCCTGTCTCCTCCAGCGGGAAGGAGGATGTTCACTAGCTGGGACTAAAATCTGTGCCAATGGTGACACTGATCTAGGAGTATCTCAGACCCTATTTAGTGTATAGCAAAGAGGCATAGGGTATATATAAAAAGCAGCATCTGGTATTTACATGTTTGTAATTATGAGTTAGATTACTTAAGATCTGGATATTCTCATACTCCTGAGGTGTTGTGGGGCTCAAATCTGTTGGCCTATTCTAGAGAGATGGGCCCAATTTCTGAGTGGATTGGTCGGGATAGGTAAGGTTATGCTACTGTAACAACCACCTTCCAATCTCAAGGGTTTAGGACAAAAAATATTTCTTTCCTCTTTGGGGAGCGATGGAAGCAGGTATAGGGGCTTTTCTGTGGGAATCTTTCCAATCCTCCAAAGATAGTTAAGATGCAAAAATAAAATTTTACAGAAATATGTTTTTGTTCTAGCTTCTACTTTGGCAATCTCAGCCCTGGGTATGGGAAGGTACTTTTGGTTCCCCTCAAAAATAGAAGGCACATTCCTTTGGCGAGTTCTTCTGTTCTTCTATTTTAGCTGAATGAGACTTGGGAATGGAAAACTTTCATTTATTGCATTTAATGGTAATTAAAGAGGATCTTGCAGCTTTTCCTGAAAAAAGTGAAAAATAAAATTATGAGAGATTGAAATTCATACAAGCAAAGCATGTTCCTATAGAAAAATGACTTGTTTCAAGTAGTGCTCATCAGCTCAGAAATTGCCAAGTGTGAATTTTTGTTTCATCATTTAGAAACCCTGAATATGTTAGCTATATGGCAGTGGCTAATTTGGCCTAGTGCAGTTGACACAAACTATGTAGTTACCTTGATTTGCGTCAACTGAAACAATTGAAATTTGGTTTTATATCAAATTGAAGATCTCATTCTCCACTCTCAAAATCTTTTTGAACTCTGTTGCAATGAGATGGAGCTAATGCAGAGTTTCTCAACCTCAGCACTATTGACATTTGGGCCACATGATTCTTTGTTGTTGGGGCAGGGGGTGGTCTTGTGCATCGCAGGATGTTTAGCAGCAAAGATACACTTCACTCAGTAGATGCCAGTAGCAGTCCCCCTCCAAGCCAGTTTTGGCAACCAAAAATGTCTCCAGATATTGCCAAATTTCCCCTAGGTGCCCCCACCCCCAACCCCAGGTTGAGAACTAGGGGCGAGTATCCAACAGACTTGGAGGTAGCCAATATTTAACCAATTGAACTTTTATCTTTTTTGATTGGATTCTCATTGATAGAGAACAATTAGAATTTTCAATTATAGCTATCACAGACCAGTTCCTTTTAAAACACATTTAATTTCTCAATTCTGTGTAGCAATCATTTGCAGAGAAGGTCATAGATTTCAGAAAATGTCACAGCTAGAAAAGACCTGAGAAGTCATCTATTATAACCTGCTTTTGACTGATGAGGAAACTGAGGCTCAGGGAGATGAGTCACCCAGGGTAGAGGCAGCCCATTGATGCCGGCAGCACAAGATTAACAATGCTGTCCTTCTAGTGCTCTTTGAAAGAGTGTTTAGACCTAATGATTTTCTCTGCTGTGTAATTTTATGCTGATATAGCTTCTACAGAAACAGGGCCATAGTGCCTTGGAATAATTGGACACCACCCTTAAAAAGGCTCAAGAAGAAAAGAAATAAGGGAAACCAAAATGGTATTTATCAAAGGTCTCTTGCACCCAGTTTATCTGGATCTGAGAACTGTGGTCACAGGGCAACAGCTCCCCTCTACTGGGATTTTGAATTCATTTGCCCCATGCAGGTTTTTCTAAGGAAGCAGGGATGTGGTGTGGATTATTAATGCTACTTTTTATGAAGTGTTTAGCAGACACAATATTATTATGCATTTTCTGTGCACTTTTAATGAGGTGAGCTAGAGTATTGTAACATTCACCTGAGAAAAAAATGGAGCCCGAGACCCAACAGGAGGGAAAAACCAGAATGACAACCTTTCAGGAGAAATAAAGCTAACATCTTAGAGGTAAATATATGCTTGGTACATGCACATTAAGAATAATGATATAGAATCATAGAATTAAAGAATGAAGGGACCTCTGGTAGCATTTGGATCAGGGAGGGAAAATATGCAGCATTCAGATCATCACTTCCCCTTCTCATGCCAGGACAGACATTATTAATCAATCATGACACTCTCAATGGACACAGGCTCATTATCCTTCTCAAGACAGCATTCCAGGAAGTCACTACCAATTGATTGGCATTGACAAGTAAATCTATCTGTCATTTCAACACACTTTTCACCTTATAGATAAACCTCTGGGCCTTATTTTTTAAAAAGATAATCACCCCAAATCATACAACTAGCCATTTCAAGTATTTGGAACCAGAGTGGGTATTTTTTGACTTGCTGGCTGTTTTTATCCCTTTCTACCAGTCTGGAAGATTTTGCTGGAAATTCTTCCAGGAGAAGACATTTGATGGGGGAATAAACATGTGCCAAATACCAGTCAGGGCAACAACCAGGGAGAGAGAGGGATGATTGCAGACCAGGCTGACCTTGTTGGCACCAGAGGATGGGGAATGGCTTTGTCTTAATGAACTTGGTGGTCCAGGGTGACTCTGAGGCCACCTTGGTTTGCAGAACAATGTTAGTGAAGAGACAGCGTTTCTAAATCTATGGACTGCACTGGGAGTTAGACAAAAAGGGTGGATTATTGAAAAGTGTTCTGACCTCCTCTCTTGATCAGTGGAGTTCTTTCTTTGAAAGGAGCAGAGGCTTCCTTGAGGTTCCATGCCTAATAGGAGAGGAAAATTTGAAAGGGTATCCAGAAGAAGCCAAATAACTCAGACTCAGAAAGAAGAGGGAGCAGACCTCTGGTTCCCTGGCGATGCCAGGGAGATTTTTGTCAGGAGGTTTTGCTGTCTTTTCTCTCATGCTATGGAATTCCCTCAGCACAGGTGTCCTTCGCCTAGTTGTTTTTGTCTGTTTGCCATTAACTACCCCATTCTTTCTCTCCATTCTGAAAAACACTTCTTTGCCTCATTGCTTTTACTTACTTATAGCTTCTGTTCCTATATAAGACTAGTTTACCATAATCCTTCACAGTTCTCACTCATTGATCTCTCTATATTTCCCTTCATCTCCCTGCTCCACTGTTAAGTAACTCATACTCTCAGAATTTTTTAGTTCAAATTCTGAAGAAAGGGAATCCAGTTGGCCTAACTATCCGATAACTTAGAGTTTCTCAAAGTGTGGTCCCCCAGGCAGCAGCATCAGCATCATCTGAGAACTCATTAGAAATGCAAATTCTCAAGCCCTACCCTAGACCTACTGAGTCGGGAACTCTGGAGTCAGGGTCCAGCAATCTGTTTAACAAGGCTCCAGATGATTCTAATGCACATTGAAATCTGAGAACCACAGTCTAACTCCAGGCCTATGGACTGACTACTCTTCTGGTCAGGTCCTCACCTGTGCTTCACTAAGGTGCGGAGGTGCCAATGGGGTTGGATAAAGAAAAAACGGAGAGCAGAGAATAACATGGTGGAAAACATAGTTAGGGCTGTCCCTTTCTTGGTAACTACGGATGGACCAGGTGCAAAGACTGACACTTCTGGTAATAGTTCTATTAATACAGCACAGAATTTGGAATCAAAATTCTAATTCTTAATTTTAATTGTCTCTCTGTCACTTGGAAGTTTTCTGACCACAGTCAAGTCACTTCTCTCTTGTAGTCTCATTTTACTCATAGGTAAAAGATAGACAGCAATACTCACTCTTGGGAATCTGTAAGAATCAAATTATGATGATAACTAATATTTAAATAGACTTTACAGTTTACAGCACACTTACTCATATGTTTCTCAATTGGTCCCTCTGGTAAACGTATGTAAAAGTACTTGTAAACTGCAATTGGCTATAAAACTGTAGCTCTGTGGTTATTATATTTCCCAGGAAAGCTCGAGGAGGAGAGATGTTTCCTGTGGTCCAGACCACCCGCGCATGCAGTGACCATAAGCTTGTACCATGAATCTTGTACTGCAGGATCTGATATTGTAAAAAGAACAGCCTGAAGCCCTTCTTTCTAATGCTTTTGAGGCCTGAATCAAGGCAGTATATACTCCCTGCTGTTGGAATTTACTTAGAACCTGGCTCTTCTTTTACAAAAAGTACATTAATCACATGCATTTTCAGAAAACATCATAGACGTAAAAAGTCATAACTTTGGGAACTTGTGAAAATTTTATTCATGGTATGATTTTAATCTCCATAAATGAGTCTCTCATACTCTGAGTTCCCATGGCATCTATAGTTAACTATTTCTCATAAGTCAGTAGTTCTCAAAGTGTGGTCCTTGGACCAGCAGCATCAGCACCATCTGGGAACTTATTAGAAATGCAAATCCTCAGGATCCACTCCATACCTACTGAATCAGACATTCTGGGGGTGAGGCCCAGCAATTTGCGGTTTAATTAAGCCTTCCAGATGATTCTGAGGATGCTAAAGTTTAAGAATCACTGCCACCACTCTTCTTAGTTGTGCCGAGTATTTTTTGAGAGCAGGGGTAGATGTGAGGGATGCCAAGCTGGGAGCCACCAGACCTCAACCTAAGTCTTGGATTTGTTACTTAACAATTAACCCAAGAGCTAGTGTCCACAGACAGTTCTGACATCAATGTGTCAAAGTTAGGATATTTAAGATTTTTATTTCCAGTGAGGCTTCTTGTTTTGGGTATTCTTGGTTATTGAATGAAAAGTCACCGGTCCAATCCACTTGAACTCTGAAACCCAGTCTTTTATCTTCTTTCAGTCTCTTGAACCTGTGTGCCACTGTGAACAAATACCCCTATATTTTCACACTTGCCACTGAGCGATCTCTCCACCTCTGTGCCTAAACAGAACTCCGGTTTCGGAAAACAAGACAGGGCTACTCCTTGTCTTGTAGCAGTTTTCTATAGAAGCAGCTCCATCTTTCTTGGCTCCTCACTGCCACCTTCAGAACTTTTCACACTTAGGTAAACATTAAAGACTGCTTCGAAGCTCATCCTATCCTCCTAGCAGCCATTCTCTACCCACTCAAAGTCATCCGCCATCAGCAGTCCCCCACTGTGGGAACTGGTTACAATCCACTACCTCACCTCAAATCCTAACAACTCCGAGAAGCTTTCAGTGCCCCGACCCCTTCTTACTTTTTTTCTGTTTTGCGAGTCTCAAAACTAGCACAGTCTTGATCGCAGAGAAAGTGCTAGGTTGTTTCTTGTTGGATGATTCTGAAGGAAAGCACATCATGAAGATAACTTCAGGTCATACATGAGGAGAGTTTAAGGGTTCTCAAACACGTGAGTGGTATAATCTAAATTCTAAAACAATGCCTTCGTCTATTGATTTGAGGCTGACTGGGCTGGATCCTTTTCAGTACTAAGGATGCTTTCTGAGGTTCACATATTCACCCTTCTCACTCTTCTCAGAGGAATTTTCCAGAGAGGTTCTGAAACATAATTTTTTTAATGTAAAATTCAGACACGGACATCAATCAAAAGTTCAAAAATATGAAATGTCCTGTAAAATTGGAATGTCTCCAAAATTCCAATTATGATGTTGACTATTGTTTTTATATACTTACTGTTTATTCATTATGACAGTCTACTATTTATGAAGAGTTGTTTTCTTTTCAGTCACTTTTTTCATTTTACTAAATGTCCTTTGGCATCCAATAAGATGATTATGTAGCTCCTCTTTCTTGGCCTAATGTTGTAATGCATTTTGTAAATAGATTCTCTAATATCAAACCTCTATTAAATTTCTGAGACAAGCTCTAGTTGGTTATAAAGGATAAAAAATTTATTAAAGTGTTGACTCCATTTTACTATAGTTTTCTGCTCTGGGATTTGTATCAATTTTTAAGAGACTTCATTTTCAACTATACTCCCTCACAGAGAAACATTTTTCAACTTTTAAATATTGTTTTTTAAAAGAAACCTATGTTCATGTTTTAAAAATGCAAACAGTACAGAAGGATATAAATGAAAATTAAAACTTCTCTCACCTCAAATACACCCTAACTTTCTCCCCTACTGTGAAAACTCTTTTAATGAATCTTTTTAGAAATTTTTATGCACACAGAAGTATGTTAAATTATATTATGTGTAAATCCATTGAATACAAATCCATTTAATTCATGTTGTATATATGTCATTATTTTTTAATGAATATATTTCAAAGATCTTTCTACATTGCCAAAAATAAACGAAGAGGTGCGTAATATTTCATTGTATTATGTAACATCACTTATTTATCTAGTTTTGTATTGATGATCATTTAGGTTGTCCAGAGTTTCAATATTAGAAATAAAGCTGCAGTGTATATCTTCATGCACACATCCCTATGTATCTGTATGTTTTATGGGGAAAATGATTAGAATTAGAATTGTTAATTGTTAATATCATGATGGATAGCCCCAAGTTACTCTTCAAAGAAGTTGCACCAATTTGCACTAAGAAGTGATTTATTCTTGACGGGGGAAGCAAATCCATGTTCCACATTGTTGGGTAGTAGTTTTATTGAAGGTTAGAAAATCTCAAGTCCAGCCTCCACCAAGTCCCCTACCTGGTACCCGGAAGAGCCATTATGGTTGTCTTCTCGGCTCCTTTCCCTGCAAGCTCTCTCAACCTTTTTCTCTCCAGGGTCATAATGGAAAAATTAAAGAGCCTTTATTTCTACTCATCTTCTGGAAGAACTCTACCTCTGACAGCTTTTAATTTCAAAATTCTCCTACACGGCCTCAAACAAATTTGACGCTCTTTAGTTTTTAGAAGGAAAAGCACTTCCAGAAAATACTAAGGAAGAACTGATAGCAAAAATTGCCATTTGGTTGCCATGCAGTTGTGCTTTTAATAAACTCTAAGGAAGTGCCCCCAAGTTACCCTCAATTGCAGCCTCATTTCTTTCTCCCCAGAGGACAGTGCCACCAGGCAGCCTTTACCCTGCTAACTTCTGCCTGTTTTCCTGTCTCTGTGAACAATTAGGATGTTTCTGTTCTCTCTCACTTCGCCCCGCTGTGCCCTCACTGCTCTGTTGACGTGTTTTTTGTCTCCTCTTTTATCCCAGCCCTTCCCTGTGGCTTTCCTTTAAGAAAGAGGCACAGCCAGCCTCTTCCCCTCCTGTTGGAATTCACCCCGGCCATGTGTCTGACTATTCTACCCTGGCTAGAGAGCTATGGATAGGGCGTTTTTAAAGTGAGTGAAGCTTCTATCCATTTTTAACCTTATACTTCTGATTGTTTCCCATTTTAGTCCTGTGGTGCCTCATTTCAGCTCTTGTATTTTTTTTATGTGTTCATGTCAAGTTGGCCAGGTTTCTGGGGCTCCCCAAGAAGTGTAGTCATTACAGCCCCAATAATATCCATAGACTACTGAGGTGGGAGAGGCGGCATCAGGCTCTGAGTCAGACAATCCTGCTTTGAATGTCAGTTTTTTCTTTCACTAGCTTCTCATGTGACCTAACCCCATGGAGCCTCAGTTTCTGCATCACCACCATGGAAATAATTACAGCATATCTATCTCTTAGCCTCACTGAAAGCATTACATGAAAAATGTATGTAAAGTGCTAATGGTGCCTGGTGCATGATTAGAGCTCAGGAAGTTCTAACAGTACCTTTTACTATTATTGTTATTGTTGTTATTTACAAATGGCCTTTTGGCATATTTTTAGAGCCTCAAAAAACACATGAGGATGAGAAAACTGAGACTAGGAGATGTCAAATGACAGCCTGAGTCATTATCTACCTTTCTCTTTTGAGGATTACATTTTATGTCTCTTTTATCACTTTATGGATTTTGGTGTTTAGATGAACATTAACAAACAAACTTTGGTCTAACTGAAATGAAATATATATTTTTGTGTGTCCTTGTGTTTTGTATTTTTGAACACTCAAAGTGACTCCTCGAAGGAGACTAAATCATCTTTAAAGTCCTAGCTCACACTGAGATTCCCAGACAGTGACTATAAACTGCCTAGGTAACTAACCTAGTCTATTGGACACCCACATGCTCTTCCATTGCCTTCTGTCTTCTCCTTACCAGGACTAGGTCACCATGTGGCCCTGCCTCCCATGAAGAGCACACCTGTGCCTTCTCCAGTCTCATGCTGATATTTCCTCCGTCATTGCCCGCCCTGATTTCTCCTTTGTGAATGTTTTCAAAATCACATTACTACCTCTCATTCACTTAATTCAAACCCTGGGCCAGAATAAAAGGTTATAAAGCCCAGTCTCTTATGACCTCAAACTGGGACTCTCTTGGTCTATATTACGAAGAACATTTTCACGTGGTTTACATAGAATGGTCCATCTATCTTAAGAATTTTTCATGGCAAAGCATAATTAGGACTTCTTTCCTGTCTTTCTGTTTTGATTTTCCCTCTTATTATTTTGATTATGTCCATTCCAGGTTTGGCTCCTTTCAGAAGTTCCTAGCAGGATGCATTTCCAGAAATGCCTTGAACCACATAAGTGTTTACTTAAGATCTAGCTAGTGTGTGTTAAGATCTTACCCTGTGCTAGGAGGTGTATTGTGAATTCCATACCTGGAATTTCCTTTGTCCTCTAAATCAACACTACAAAATGGACATTTTTATGCTTTTTTCCCCCTTTATAGATGAGGAGACTATGGGAGAGTAGTGTCTGAAGTAATGAGAACAGGGTAGTTATACCAACTTTCTGCAAAATACAAACCTCCCCCTGGTTGGGCAGAGGTGAACTTGGGTCTTCTAAGTCATGAAAGATGCCACTAGTTTCACAGCCAGGCTCAGGGGCATGCTACTGTCCCTTCCTCTCTACTATCAGCCTCAAGAAGAGCCTTTCTTTCTTCTCCTTAACCCTGCTACTGTCTTCCCATGGGCTTTTGTGACCAAGGCACTTCCATCTTATTATGGAAGTACCTCAGACCAGTTTGGGAATTTGGTGATTTGGAAATAAAACAGACACTACCACCTCGAAGTAGGGTTGGGCTGAGGTTCCAAAATAAGGAGGGCATGACCAGGGCTCCAAACCTAGCCCCAAAGATAAAGTGACATTAGGACAGGCCACCTGGTAAGTTAATGTAGCAGGAATTTTCAAAGGGTTGAATATGCAATTCAGAGTCATTGGTGAAAGCCACAGTCAAGGCAAAGCTGAGGAACACTAGCTGGCCATGATGAATTTGCTCAGAACACCTAGAGGGTTTGGGACTCCATTTAAAGTCATGAAATCTTGCCACTGTGAGCCACCTTTGCTAACCTTTGATTCTGCTGGTTATGAAAGGTTTGCTATAGGCAGGAAAGGAAGCCACGGGCTTCTCCTTTGCCAGCTGCCTCACTAAGTCTTTGTAGGGATAAGAATAACCACTGAACCCTGACCTCTTATTATATCATGTACCTCAGAGAGGCAGAGATGGGAAGAAAATGGGCATTAGACTCTCACAGAATCAGATTCCAATTATGTCACCTTCCTACAATGTGACTCTGAAACATTTGCTTATGTATTTTCAGCTTATTTTCTCTTTCAACCAAATAAAGATAACATCAAGCCTAATTCTTGTGAGGATTAGAGCTGCATTCTACACGACTGTCATACTGACCAATGTCAACTGTAGGTTAATATGGATGGAGAGATCAGACACAATGAGAAGCAGGATAAACAAAGAAGGGCTATTTGTTTAAAGGATACAGAAGGAAGGCTGCACATTCGGGAAACAGGGAAAGGAGGTCAACAGTTCCCAGTTCCACACAGAGCCATATGTTTCTCACTTATTCCTCACATGGCCTCAGCCATGGGCATGCAGTTGAGAAGAACGTTGAGTGAGAAGGGGCATGTCCTGCTGCCTGCCTCCATGACCAGCTTATGTAACTAAGGTTACAGCAGTTCTATACTTATGCTAATCAGGACCAGTGCCAGGCACCACTTCCTCTGACCCAGGTGCACTTTGTGATTCACAACCATATAGTGTTTACTATGGCCAAGGAAGAGGGACTGCAACGGTGCCCTCGGGCATGATCACAGCCCTCACTTATGGGCCTCAGCTTCTCCAGGCTTATTTCAGACACATTCCTGAACTAGAGCTGCCAAAGCAGAATAAGAGTCAGTAGCTCACGTGCCTCCGGTGTCATATCAATAGGCCCTTAAGCTCCCTCTAGGGCTTGTCATGAATAGATGTGAAGCACCTGTCACTGAGTAGGCATACAGACATAGCAGATATCATCATCATCTAATTGTTTTTATTGATGTCTCTCTTTTTTATTGCATGACCATTAACCTCTGGGTTCACTCACTCATCAAACAATTGTTGAGCATTTACTATGCACTAGATATCATGCCAGGCACTGGTGACCCAAAGTTGAACAAGACAGGTACAGCACCTGCCCTCATGAATGTAAAAACACCATTACAGTGCAATGTGACAGTTGTCATAATGGGAGAATTACAGGGTGCTTTGGGAGCACATAAAAAGTCTGCCCACCCCAGACTTGGATTTGGAGAACGTCCCCAAAGGAAGAAAAGCCAAATTTGGAAACTGGGGATTTCTCTTATTCAGTTATTCACCTTTACTCATTCAACAAAATTAATTATTAATTATATTTTAGTTAATCTAGTATATCCTAAATATTATCATTTCACATGTAATCAATGTAAAAATATTGAGAAAGTTTGCATTTTATCGTGCTAACTCTTTCAAAAGCAAATGTGTATTTTATACTTACACACTGCAAGCGCTCAGCACCTTTCAAGTTCTCAATAGCCATTTAGAGCAAGTGGCTTGCATATCAGACAGAACTGGTGGGGTAGGTTCCAGGCATTGTACTGGGTGCTAGGGATACTGTGTTGTGCACACTAGACACCATCCCTGTTCTAACTGAGCACATAATCTAGTCATTAGCAATTATTAGCTACATGAAAAGGGATTAGCAGGGGTGGAATTCTGGTCAGAGAATCAACAAGTGTGAAAGTCTATAGGTGAGAGACCATGGTGAGCTTGGGAATGGAATAAAGTCTCAAGGAGAAAAAAGGAGGGCAAAGCAAATAGTGAAAGAAGGGGTTCAGAGTTAATTGGAAGCCAGATAATGAAGTTCTCGAGTCGTGTTTAAAAGCTTACACTTGATCTTAAAGCCAATGGGGAGCACTGAAGGGTTTGAAGCAGGTGAGTGACTTAATCAGATTTGCATTTATGAAAGATGTTGCTGCCTGCATTGTGTAGAATGGATTGGAGTGAGTCAGTCAAAGACATGGAGATCACTTGGGAGGCAGCCAGAGTAAAATTGATCAGAGATGATGTTGGCCTGGACTGGGATTGAAGAGAAATGGAAGCATGTGAGAGAGTCTTAAAACACCCAGGATTTGTTGATGGGTAGGTTATAGTCGTGAGAGGGGGAGAAGTTATCCATGATGTCCAGGCTCTGGATAGTCCTAGAGGATAGATGATGGAGCCACTCACTATGGCAGGTAGTACAGGAGAAGGGTCAGGAGAGTGGTGCCGGGGATGGGGAGATGAGGGATGATGAATGTCCGGTTTGGACACAGTGAATTTGAATACAGATGCTTACTTAGAAGGTGTAATTGAAGAGAATTTAATAGAGTCTTTTTACAAAGTTATGAGCAGGGTAGAGGGAAATAAGCGGTGGCTAGCAAAGCACTCTGACATCAGCAATAATGGAAAGCCATTACCACTCTCTGTAGGACTGAAGGTCACAGAGAAGGGATGATTTTCAGAACTTACCTTACCAATAGGAAAGTGCCACCAGCAAGCCTTATCGACTTGGGTGGAGTACTGTGGACTTGTCAAAGTATAGCCTGGCTGGGAGGAAACTCGGGAAATAAAGATCTCAGCCTCTCTCCTCTCTTCCTCTGAGTCCTGCCAGTGGCTAAGTAAACTCACCTAGAATTCAGAAGGCTGTGGAAATAGTTCATGAAGTTCACAGAGACAGTCTGCTGGAGTCCAGAGCAAAGTGAAGAAAAGTGGAGAGTGTGTTTGGAGGGACAAATGAAAACAAAACAGCACAAAGTACCTCCAAGACATCCCAGTGGAAATATATGGTAGGCTATTGCCTGTGTGGGTCTGGAACTCAGAGGGATAGTTTGGGCTAAAGCTATGGATGTAGGAGTCAATAGTGTAAAGTGGAAATGCAATCCATGAAAGTGGATGGCATCTAGCGAGAGCATGTAAAGTTAGGACAAAGCCCTGAGGACCACCAGCATCCATGGTAGAAACTCTTTCTCGAATGGGCCTCCATTTCCCCCTTGGAAGAACGACTAGGGAACTGCATAGCACTTTGGTCTGTTAATTTTTTTAAAAGGCCCTTTCATGTATGAATCAAACTGCTTGCAAATCATTGACTTCACAAAATTGGCCACTCTGTGTTTATTTTTAATGCTTTTTGCTGTGCGGTTTTCAGGCTTTCCATCCTTATTATTTCTTTAAATGCCTAATCACCACTCCTGGGACTAACTTGCTTCCTGCTAATGATGAGTACTTGCTGAGTCTGTATTTTTTTTTTTATTGTAAGATCCAATCATCTAGTTTCCCACTTCAGACTGGTGTGTAAGGAGGGAGGGAGTGATTCTTCAGCTGCTCGAACTTTCTAAAGGAAAATGAAGATAGAAAACAAAAATTTGGAGGAACTAAAACATTATGGGAAATTAATATTTTATAGAAGAGAGGACAAAAACAGAGAAAGAATGAGAAGAAATGAGAGGTAAGAGCAATTCTAAAAGCCTATTATAAACTGAACAGGATGCTGGAATCTCAGTGGGAATAAGTAAAGGCAGGAAATATGGAAAAGAGAAGTGGCCTTTGAAGGTGAGGTTGAAGGGGCTTCTGTGCAAAAACCTGAACTTTTGGGTATATGTTGTTGGCAGGGTTCCTAATGTTGCTTTTTTGAATTGTCTGAATTGAAGAGGTTTCAGTACTTGAATTGTAGGTCAGGAAGCTACACTGAAAACAGAGTCTGGTCACTTGGGGTTAGAAAGATTACAATACCTAAGTGAAGAGTTTCGGGCCAAAATTAGGGTTTTTAATGGGGTTCTAGTGATTGAAAAGAAACTGGGAGTCAGAGCCTGAGCAGAAGTCTACTTAGTTAAGCTCACGGCATCAAATGGGGGAGATTAGAGAGTAATGCTGCTGCCTGAGGTTCACACAGGTGCCTGGGAACCAGTCCACAATGGGCACACTGGGTGTAATTTTCCATTCCATCTCTGCATATTGAGTGCACAATCTGGCAGTATACCAGAAGATTCTTCTCATTAGCAAGTGTAAATAATCTGTTGCCTTCATACCATCAATTCTTGAACAGAATCATTAGTGCCATAATAAAGGTAAGTGCAGTGCTATGGGACCGTGAGGATAGCCACTACCTAAGCCTGGTGAAAGATGGGGAAGATTTAGTTTGGCACAAAGGGGAAAGTTTACAGGTGGAAGGGACAGCATATGGAAAAGCATAGTTTTTTGTGTGGGTATTGATAAGGAAAATCAGTCTTCATACTAAACAGAATTTTGCATGACTTATTCTAGAAGTTAAAATCTCAAAAATACAATAAATCCTTAATGTAGTTCTCTAATTGTTTAGTAATCAAATACCACAAACCTTTTCAAATATGTATTACCAGCATCCATTTTGGTTTGCTTTCTTAGATTTGCTAATTCATGTCCATATCATAAGGGATACAATCATGAGAATTAGAGGGAGCCACAGAAAAGCTCACAAGAGGGGCATGGAATCCAGCCTTGAGGAGTCAATGGAGGTTTCCCAGGAAAGTGATACCTAAGGTACATCCAAAAGGTGAGTAAGAGGTAGCCAGGTGAAAAGGGTGGAGAGGAGACAGGAAAGATTTCCCATCAGAGAGTGAGGTAGATATGAAACACGGCCTCAATTCTTTACCTCTCTGGATGAATCAGTCCCCTTGCCATGTAACATTGTGGTGTCTCCACTCCCCTAAGTCTGGGCTTAGCCATGTGACTTGCTTTGGCTAATGAGATTTCAGTAGACATGATGAAAGCAGAGGCTTGAATAAGCAATTTTTCATTTCTGCTTGCCCTCTTCTTGCACTCTGTCGCCAACATGAGAATGTACCTGGGTGAAGATGCTAGAGGATGAGAGACATGGAGCTGAGTGTAGTTGCTCTAGTCATCCTGCTGAGGCCAACCTAGATCAGCCATGGCCGGCCAATTTTTAGACATGTGACTGAGTCCGGCCTCAATCAGCAGAGGCATCTACCTAAGATGAATGAGCAATATGCACGTGTTGTTGCATATAATTGGGATTTTGTGGTTGTTATGCAGTATTATTGTGGCAAGAGATAACTGATAGAAAAGGCTTGGGGACCAATGAATGAATAGGGTACTTAAATCACTAAAAGGAGTTGACAGTAACCATTCCCATTGGTTCTTCACATATTTTCTCTGGACTGCTGTGAGACTGCTTAGAAAGAGTTCCCATTGTATGATCGATATCAATAAAAGCAATATTGAAGAGCCTTGAGGCAAACTCTCATGTGAGTCCTATTGACCTTAGTCAAGGAAATTGAAGGCAGCTTAGCAGACTCTTAAAGCTGAAGAGCTGGGGATAGTGATGGAGGAAGAGTTCAATAGATTCATTATATAGTCTCCCTGAGTAAAGATTTATAAACAATCAATAGTACTCTCTTTTGTTCTTTCTTCAAAATTAGAATACAACTTCTTGGGATATTGCTGGGACTATCAGATATGCCATTTAAACATAGAATCTATCAAGTAACTAAAGCCTGTGAAAAATAAGACAATTAATAACCTGCTCCCGTGTTAACACTTGTCTTTATGACCTAAACATTAAACCTAGTACTCTAGTCTGGTGGTTCTCAGACTCTGGTGTGCATCAGAAACACGTGAAGGACTTGTTAAAATAATATTGCTGGGCCCCAGCCCCAGAGTTTCTGATTCAAGTTGTCTGGGGAAGGCCCAAGAATTTGCATGTCTAACAAGTTCCTGGGTGATGCAAAATTTATGGGTGGAGATTACACTTTGAGAAATACTGCTTCCATGACTATGATGGGTTTTTTATATGTCAGCTTGACTAGACTATGGTGCTCAGTTGTTTGGTCAAATACTGGTATAGATGTTGCTGTGATTAACATTTAAATCAGTAGACTTGAAGTAACACCGAGTATCCTCCATAATGTGGGTGGATTTCAACCAATCAGTTGGAGGCCTGAGGGCAAAGGCTAAGGTTTCCAGATGAAGGAATTCTGTCTCAACGTAGAAATCCTGACTGAGTTTCCAGCCTATTGGCCTGAAATTGGGACTTAAGGATGCAACATCAACTCTTAGAAGAGTTTCCACCTGATGGCCTGCACTACAAATTTTAGACTTGCCAATCCCTACAATCCTACGAGTCAATTCTTTAAAATAAATCCTTCTCTCTCCCACTCTCTAAAGAACCTATTGGGTTTTTTTTCCTGGAGAGCTCTGGTTAATACAGTGAGAACACAACAAAATTTCCTAAAAAAAAGCTACAGCTGCACATGATGTTCTCTTTACCCAGAATGCCTTTTTCTACTTTTTCATCATTGAGAAGCATCCTCAGCCAGAAGAATATCCATCTCAAATATTCCACGTTGGAAGAAACTTTCCTGACTTCCTCTGGAGTCAGTGTCCTTGTTCTGTGGGATACCCCATGGTTACATTATAAACTATTCACTACAGGTGATGTTCTGTGGGGCTGGGCATCAGTTTAACCTTGTCCACATTATAAAATTGTTCATGAGTCCCAGCCCATAGTTAGCATTTAATATATATCTTGAATGAATAAATGAATGAAATAATGGCTTCTGTTCTTACTGAAATTTATTAATGCATCAAAGGGCTGTAAAAATAAAGAACTACCACTTAGCCCTAAGAAATGGTATAAATATAAGCATATATTTTCACTTGACCAGGCTCACCAAAAACCTATGAGGACAATAGCTGCCTGATAAATAAATAAGATGTTATAGTAATAACTGAACTAGTCTCCTGATTTGTGCATGAGCATTGGTTGTATAACTGTAGGCTCATTCAGCCATTCAACAAGCATTTACTAAGTGCCTACGTATACCTGGCGCTGTGTCAGATGGTGTGTATGTTACTTATCACTCATTATGGCACTTTTCCTCAACGTTCTTAAAAAATTTTCACAAGCAATATTAAGACAATATATCTCCACACATCTAGAAAGTTAGACATGTTTTCCTTTCATTCTAGAAATTAAAAGAAAATTAAGCAAATGGCACTAGAATTAGAAAGAATGAGCAATTCATTAGGCAATAAGAATATTAACTAGAAATTGGGAATCTCTTTCCTATTTTAATATGCACTTGAGCTTAATTGGCTAAGTTTTGAATATGGAGTGATGAGTTGGGGTTCTTAATACAAATCACACACCTTTTATATACTTAATAAAATCCAAGAGTCTGGGATGCATTTGCGTTGCAGACAATTTATCTGCAGGAGTCAGTGAGTTGAGTAATAGAAAGGGATAATAGGAAATCAGTGGCTGAGAAACCTATAAAGTAAATTAACGCGTGCCTTACTTTATTAATTTATAACAATAATGTAATGGATAAATCAATGAGGAGTGCTTTGAGAGAAATGGATGGAGGGAAGAGTTCCTCCTTTTCGCAATTTGTTGAAATCATTTCCTCTGCAGAGGAAATGTTGGCCAGAGGTAAAGAAATGTCTTGCTCGTGGCACAGAGGGAAAGCATGTAGTATAGCAGAATCTGCTGGTGCTCTGCTCTATCTCTTGCACCTTATGATTTCAGAGAGTTCCCTTTGACATCCAAATGATAGTGTTTGCATCAATTTGCTTGGAGACTTTTTTCCAAAGCCTCCACTTTAGGAGGCTGGCAGTGCTTGGAAAATAACTTATTCGCTCCTCCTCAGGAGCCCTCAACTAATGACTGACAGGCGTTGGTGGATAAATACCCCAGCTCCCTAGTTCCTTGGATGTACAACTTTTAGGTATTATTTTACACAGGATTCAGCCCTACTTATCTACGAGGGAAAGCTGGATTGATGGGCTGCCTTCTCTTCCCTGCATCACTTCCCACATGCTTAGTAATGTTTCTTGCATCTCCCAAATAAATGCTCGCACTTGAATCCCTACTCAAGTTTGGGTTCTCATAAAACCTGAACCAAGACAGAAACACTAGCAAGAATAATAAAAAGAACAATAAAAAGAGTGTTGGCTCTTTGTGCCTGTTGGACCTGGATAGGGGCCTGATTTTTCAGGTTCTTTAGTCCTGGCTTGGAAGTACTGGTTACAGAATTCAATTAGCTGGCACCCCCAGGTTTCAGAGTTTTGAAGAGCTGGTTTGAGTAGGACAATGCTTACAGACAAGCGTTCTGGACAGATGGGGGTCTTTTAAGGGCATTTAGCTGAACTCTTCCTTATTGGCCTTCCTCTCTCCCCATCAATTGTGTCCTGTAGTCTTCTCATCTACACACACTTGCAGAAGACAGATTAGTGCTAATCAGACTGAGCTTTGCTCATTTTCCATTGCCTGTCTTCTTTGGAGACGGTGAACATTTGTCTCAGTAACATTGAAAGAGAGCGTTTTTCTTCGTTTACTCTTTGCATTACTGGCTTAATTAGCAGTTCTCACAAGCTACATAATGCCTTTTGGAGACGCTCTCTCTGTTCCGTTTAGGGAGAGAATGTCCCCTTTCAAAACTTTGTGTATGACTCTGTGGAGGGAAGTTGTGCAATGTGAATTTTTCTCAGATACCATCTTCCACCTTAACTACTATAAATATTCTCCTCACTCCTCTTGTAAACCACAAGGATCCAGTTGCCAACTAGCAGCCAGAATGGTCAGTTAAGATCAAAATTCGTTCATGACCTTTCTCCATAAAACCCTCTGATGGGTTTCTTATTTACTCCCTATAAAATCCAAACTCTTCCCCCAGATTACAACTTCTCCTTCTGTCATGCTCTTCAGGCCTTTGCTCAAATGTCCCCTTCTCAGAGAGGCCTCTCTTGACCACCTTCTTTGAATTTGCAAGTCCATGCTTAGCACTTCCTATCTCCCTTCTCTGCTTTGTTATTTTGATAGCGCTTGTCACTATGCAATTTACTGCATTTTTTGCTTATTTGTTTGTCGATTATCTTACTTCTCTACAACAGAGCGTCTTTCACTTAGCAAAACACACTTGAAGTTCATCCATGTTGTGTATCAGTGGTTCATTCCTTTCTATTGGCAGTAGTATTCCATTGTGTGCATGTACCTAAGTTTGTTTATCCATTCACCCGTTGAAAGACTTCTAGATTGTTTCAAATTTTCAGCACTTATGAATAAAGCTGCTATAAATATTTGTGCACAGGTTTTTTGTGTGAATATAAGTGTTCATTTCATTTGGGTAAATACCTAGAATTGAGGTGACTGCTCCTGTGGTAAACTATATGGTTAACTTTATATGTCAAACTGTTTTCCAAAGTGGTTGTACCATTTTTGCACTCTCACCAGCAATGTGTGAGAGTTCCAGTTGTCATAAATCTTTGCCAGCACTTGGTATTGTGGGTTTAAAAGCATGATGGGCACTTTAAAAGAGTACCTGAGACCCATCATTCTATTTAATCAGAATTTCCAGGTGGCACCCAACTGTTGGTCTTGTTTTTTTAAATAAGATTTATAAAGTAAAAAATTATTAGTATTAATACATTTATATTTTTAGAATGGTTTTAGGTTAACACAAGAATCGTGAAAGCACAGGCAGTTCCCACATATCCCTTCTCCCCCTGCACAGTTTCCCCTATTATTAGCATCTTAGATTAGTGTGGTACATGAGTTACAATTGGTGAACCAATATTGATACATTATTAACTAAGGTTCATACTTTATATCAGGTTTCACTTTTGGTGTTGTACAGTTCTGTGGTTTGACAAATGCACATGTTGTGTATGTACTATCACAGTATCACACACAGTAGTTTCACCTCCTTAAAAATCCCCTGTGCTCCACCCATTCATTCTTTCCGTCAACCCACCCTGAACCCCCTCAACCACTGATCTTTTTACTGTGTCTGTAGTTTTGCCTTTCCTTGGATGTCATATAGTTGGAATTTTACAGTATATAGCCTTTCAGATGGGCTCCTTTCACTGATTAATAGGTATTTAAGGTTCCTCAGGTCTTTTGAAAAAGCTTCTCAGGAAATTGTAATGTGCAGCCAGGTTTGAGAAGCACCAAATGAGAATATAAGCTCCTAGAGAATAAATTTTTTCTTTGATGATGTTTTCTTGATTTGTGTATCCCTAGAGCCTGGAACGCTGCCTGGTGTAGAGTAGAATCTCACTAAATATCAGATGAGTAAATGAATGAATGATAAGGCCAAACTGGATTCACAGAGACCTGAATATTCCTCTCGGTGATCCTCTCATGAGCTCTAAGACTGGTTTCACAGCAAATCCCCTCTAAATTGATCATTTTGACTTGACTGGAGTTTACCACTCCCTATTTTGCTGTACCTGTACATGGTTACTCCTCAAAAGACAACACACCTTGAACTTCTCTCCATAACTTCTTTATCACTTTCATTTGGATACCTTCTCCTTCACTCTGCCTTTCAAATCCTTCTAGACTTTCTTCTCAGATTTGACTTCTTACAAAAGACCTCCCCAGGTACCCCAAACCCTTCTCTAGATTCTTAAAATAATTGTTGCTTTTAGATTCATTGGACATTGTAAAGTACTATCTGTTCTTTCTATTCCATTGCTCTGCTGAGATTCTATTTAAACTTGGTCGTGTTATTTTCCTGTGTTTCCACCCAGTCACCCAATGAGACTCTAAACACTCTATAGGCAGGGATTGTATTATTATTCACTTTATTCAGTTTACTCTCCCCTAGCACCTAGCATTGTATCACGCTTGATAAATATTTGAGGTTATTTCCTAGTTCAGGAAATGATGAACTAGGGGACTGAGAATGATGCAATGGGAACCGCCTGGTCCAGGCAACCAGAGATTGGGGTACCAGTCATTTAACCTCTCTGGGCCTCAGTTTCCTCACTTGCATAAGTAATATTTGTACTAAAGTCTCTAATTTCTTCTCTATTTGTACCATTCTGTCTTTTGATTATCATAACAACAATAGGGTAATTGGACAAATGACATAATTGTCCTAAATAGGCATAAGGATTAAACATCATCAGTCTTTGAAAAGAACAAACAAACAGGAGTCAAGCTGCTAGCTTGAGATCGGTTCTAATTTTCATGAAAAACTTTCATGGGTTGTTTTTCTTTTTCCTGTGCCCTGTCCCTCACTTGGAATACCTTCCTTCCTTCTATACTTTCCCGGTATTCAAGGGTACTCACTCAAGTTCCACCCCATAGAACCTTTCATAGCTTGTAACTTTTTTATTTGCTTTTCACTTATTTTTGTATCTTTCTCCTGCCATATGCTAGCTTCATGAGAGAGGAACTCTACAAACCGTGTTCATCACTATATCAGTGCCTGACATGTAATAGGCCCTCAATAGACATCTGATAAAAGAATTAATGATATTAATAGATGTGTTCTGAAAAAAAGTATTCTATCACCAAATAAGTGCTAGAAACACTGAATACTCTAGTTTTCCTACTTGGAGTGTCACGGTTCTGCATATAAGAAACCTGTTTAATTTGTCACCCAGGATTTGCCACATTTATTTGATCATGGGTCTCTCTTCCCTTTTTTATTTTTCTTGGATCGTCTATTTACTCAATAATCATACCCACGTTAATAAAAACAGTAGCTAACCAGTATTAAACAACTCCCATGTGTCAAGGACAATTCCAAGCATTTTATATGTATGATCCTTAGAACAATCCTAGTTTTACTATTTTTATTTGAGGATTATGGATGAGGAAACTGTGGCTTGGAGAGTTAAACTAAATTCCTAAGTCATAAAGTTCCTTGAGGAAGCAGTAATCAGATAGCTCAGAATGAAAAATGCTGGACTAATGGAATTCAGTCTCTGGTTCATGACCAACCTGCACTTGAATCTAGAATGGAATGGATTATAGAATGGATGGCTGCTTTGTGAATGTGGGTCTGGGCTTCATTTACCTTTATCTGTAGAATGATGAGGATTATACTCACTTGAAAGGGTGGTTGTAGAAATTAAATGAAATAATGTATGTACAGAAGTTAACATTGTACATGGTTAGTGGTAAATGCTTGAGAAATTTTAGTTTTGAGCAGGGAGGTTTACACAAAAGAATACTTGATGAACATAAGTTACACTTCCCTGCCACTCTGCCTTTTCTTCTTTGAGCCTTTGGTGGTTTGCTTTACCTTGAAACTTCTAGAAGCAGTGCAGTAGTTAGGTGGGGCTAACTGCTGTATCAAACAGCCCTAAAATACTGTAATTCTACTCACTAAAAGTTTATGTCTCACTCATAAAAAGTCCAAAGTCAATTTTCTTGATTGGTCAGCTTCTTCCAAGCTGCGACTCCAGTCTTCCAGCGCATCCTCTGCCTTGCTCATGGAGACAGGGAAAGAACAAGCAGACTATCTCAGAGGTTTAAAAAAGTAGTTACAAACACAACACTTTTTTATTGCCCAGTTCTTAAAACATCGGCTCTAGATGATGGCTCAGGAACCTCATGGAATTTCTGGTTATATATAGGTAATTGAAAGTCCACTAGTCAAAATGTCCAGTCTTTTGCAATTAGCAAAATTGTGAACATGATTTGAAGTTAATTAGTTTTCCTGTGTATAACCAGAGCCTGTGGCAGGTAGTCAGTGTACAGTGGGAGAGGGTGGATATGGTCGTTAAAGCTTTGCGATTTATTGTGTCCATTCTTCACTTTTCTGTAGAACTTTTTTTTTAAAAAATTACTTCATTGAGCTCATATTGGCTTATAACATTGTGTAGATGTCAGGTGTACATTATTATATTTCAGCTTCTGTATAGACTGCATCATGTTCACCACCAATAGTCCAGTTTTTATCCATGACCATTCCTATGTGCCTCTTTACCCCTTCACCCTCCCTCTATCCTCTTCCTCTCTGGTAACCACCAGTCTGTTCTCCTTATCCATGTGTTTGTTTATCTTCCACATATGAGTGAAATCATATGGTGTTTGCCTTTCTCTGTGGAGAACTTTTTAAAAGATAAACTTTTATTTTGTTAACTATAAAGCTTGATGAATTTTCACAATGTAAAACACAACATAAAAATTCATGTACAGCAAACTTCATTTTTTATCCATTTTGAAATGTCTTGTTTCACTTTCATTTGGTTCCTCTCAATACTTTAAATATTTCATTCCATTCTCTTCTCGCTTGCATGTTTTGTGAAGAGAAATTGGATGCAATTCTTATCTCTGGCTCTCTATAGGTTGTGTGTTTTTTCCCTCTTGCTTCTTGCAGGATTTTTTCTTCATCCTTGATTTTCTGTAGGTGTAGATTTTTTGATATTCCTAGGCATAGATTTTTTGACATTTGTCCTCCTTGGTGTTCTCTGAGCTTCCCAGATCTGTTGTTTGGTGTCTGACATTAATTTGGGGGAATTCTCAGTCATTATTGTTTCAAATATTTCTTCTGTTCCTTTCTTCCTTCTCATTCTGGTACGTTCCATTATGTGTATGTTACACCTTTTGTAGTTTATCACAGTCCCTGGATATTCTGTTCTGTTTTTTTTTTCACTCTGTTCTCTTTGTTTTTCAGTTGTTGAGGTTTTACTGGTGTATCCTCTGGCTCAGCAATTCTCTCCTCAGCCATATCCAGTCTCCTAATAAGCCCATCAAAGGCATTCTTCATTTCTCTTAGTGTTTCTTATCTCTACATTTCTTTTTGGTTCTTTCTTAGAATTTTCATCTCTCTGCTTAGATTAACCATCTGTTCTTGAATCCTGTTTACTTTATTTATTAGAGCCCTTAGAATATTAACCATAGTTGTTTTAAATTCCTGATCTGATAATTTCAACATCCCTGCCGCGTCTGGTTCTGATGCTTGTTCTATCTCTTCAAACTGTACTTTTTGTCTTTTAGTATGCCTTGTAATTTTTTCTTGAGAGCTGTACATGATAAATAGGCCTTTAGTGATGTCTTTCAGTGAGCCTATGCCTCTGGACTGTGAACTTCACAACCGTTTCTCAGTTTTTTCCTCTCCACTTAGGTGGGACAGAATGGCTAGAGTGGGTTGGAGTTGGGTATTTCCCTCCCTCCAGGTCAGTTAAGTTCTGATATTACCCCAGCAGGTTTGGCTCTGGTTAACTGGTTTCCCCTGAGGGCAGGCCTTATTAAGAAGAACAAAGTGCCCTGGTGTATTTCAAAATGGTTCCTTATCCCCTCTCTCTGTGGGAAGCCTGGGGGGATTTTTCTCAGATAGTTACTATGGAAATCTGGATGAGTTCCTGGAGGTAAATCTCACAGTATTGTGGGAACTCCCTTTGATGCCCCCGACCTGCTCCGGGAGTTTTTAACTCTGAGAGTGTCTACAGTGAGCCTACAGCAATTCATCAATTACAGCTCACGTTTTCCTACCCCAGCACTGGTTCCTGCGCAATTTCCACTCGGGAGTCTCTGCTCTTGGAAGCCTTGATGATCTGTAGTTTCAGGGCAGCAGTTTGCCCTTTGTCTTCCCTTCTCTTGTAGATCCAAGAAGAGTTGTTGATTTTTAGTCTGTTTTCTTTTCACTTGTTGTTCAGACAGAGTGATGACTTCTAGGCTACTTACACCCTATTTACCTTCATTCTTGAGGTATATTTTCACTTGGTATAGAATTCTAAGTTGTATTCTTAATTTCGGTAATAGCATATATTTTTTAATTCTTTAATTTTTCATAGATTCAAGTTCTCTGGTGAAATTCTCATCTTGACTCTATTTTCTTGAACATATTAATCACAGTTATTTTAAAGTCTGTGTCTGGTAGCCCAGATATCTCGATCACCCTTAGGTGATTTTCTGTTAACTGCTCTTTCTCTTCTGTCTCTTTATATGCCTGGTAATTCTGAAAGAGTGCCAGACATTGTGTTTAATAAATGTTAGAGTCTATGGATGCTGTTGTCTTTCTCCAGAAAGGATTTTGTTTAGTTTCTGGCTAAAGGATTAGAGCTGATTTGAGGTTGTGTTTCAATCCTTGTGATGTGGGCTTGGCAAGCCAAGGGGTCAAAAGAAAGATTTCTTGGACTCTCAAGGTCTGGTAGTAGTGCTCTTTTATTCAAAGAATAGCAGGGGGACAGTACCCATGGGTAGTGCAGGGCTGCAAGTGTGGGGACAGAACCCATGGGTAATGAAGAGCTCCAATATGGGGACAGGACTCATGGGCAGTGAAGAGCTGCAATGTCTTGAGAGTTAGGGCTAAATTTATAAGGCTTGGATACGTGACTTATTTTTACTAGACAAAGTAAAAATGATGTAAAAAGTCATTAAATGGTATCAGTGCAGGTGGGGTCTGGTTCTTGTGTGGTCATATAACTTTAGATATGAATCGGGTTCTATAGATTGGCATGTAGGCCAGGATGCCTTGGGCTTCTTTCCCTGGGCCAGCCTTGATCCTCATCACTTGCAAGATCTCCTTTGTTTTAACTACAGAGTATAATCCTGCAGAGATTCTGCATCTAGATGGGACCTAAACTTCTGAATTTATGCCCCCAAGATGATGCAATGCCAACAGATCTGCTAGAGCTGCTTTCTGCTCTGTTTCTCCAAATTTGGCCAATTTGTCATACACAGTGATAGATGATTTGAGTGATAAAAGTGTCATAGAAAATCATGCTCACCTCAGTGATTTTTTGTTTCTGGTCAGTAACATCATGGTCTTTCAAGTTCCATCTGCTCTGATAACTCTGCAATGCCTTCAGACATCTCTGATGGCTTCAAAGAGAGGTTTTAGTTTCTGTTTTGTTTCACCTTGTTTTTCCATTTCATCTATTTTTTCTAGTTGTTCTAAACAGGAGGATTGGTCTGATAGAAGCTAATGCATTAGATCCCGAAGTGTAGGTTTTGGAGGCCAGATCTAGAAGTGGTATATATCATATTCTTTCAGATTCCATTGGCCAGAAAAGATCTCATGGATCCTCCGGGATATAAGCTGGGCCACGAAATGTAGTATTCCTTTGTGCCCAGGAGGAAAATAAAATAGTTTAGTGAAAATATGTTTTTTCTTCTGCCATAGGCAATGACTTATGGATTTATTATATACTTTGGAGGTTTCAATGTGATCTTCATGCATTTTCAGCCCAATTTTAAGCTAACACTTAAAAGATAGGGAAAGGGACCATAAAATAGACCATGTATAATTTTTTAATAATTCAGTATTTATTAAATTCCTTTTTGGTTCTGGGCACTATGCTAGTCACAGCTGTCCTATTCTTGAATCCTCACATGAACCCTGCAAAGTAAGTATTATTATTTTCTACATTTTTCAAATGGTAAGTGTGAGACTAAGGTTATTATTTAATTTGTGCGTGGTGATGTAGACTAACGACTGACTCATTCATTCTGTAAGATGATTTTTTTTAATTGTTGTAAGTTACTCTTATAACATCTAGATGCAAGATATAGGGGAGGAAGACATTTCCTCTACCCACTCTGTGTCCTTCTGGCCAGACAACAAATTAAATTCACATGAGACAGAATAACAGTAGAAAATTAAACAAATCTTTATAACATGTATACATGGGAGAGACTCAGAAAAACTGAGTAACTCACCAAAATGGCAGAAGCTCTCACCTTAAAGACCATCCTCAGCTAAAGACAAAGGGGGATATTGGGGGTGGGGGGGATCAGTTATGGGAGATTACCAGACAAGTACAGTAAACAAGAGTAAAGTTATTATGCAGATTTAAGTCCTTGCCTTCCACAGTGATTAAGAGTTTCTAGAGATAAGGTCATCCCCCCTTCTTCCTGGTACAGAGAGGGAGACACCTTTACAGATGGAGATTTCCTTTACAAATGTAAATGTCTCTTAACAAAGGGTAACTTCTACTTTTCAGAGTTTCCCTCCTGTCTGCAGTTTTTAAAAGTAACCAGCCCAAAATAATCCTCATGCCAAAGAGATATCTTGGGGTGGCCAATTCCAATCTCCCCCAAAGATAATACAGTAATTGAAATCAAGAGCTCTGGAACTAGGCTGCTGGGTTTTGATCCTGTCTCCACCACTTCCTAATTGTTCAACCAGTAGGCAATTTACTTCATTTCTCTCTGCCCCAGTTTCCTCCTCTGTAAAATAGAGATAATAATAGATTGTTGCGCTGCAAAAATTAATTTGAAAAGAGCCTAGAAAATGCCTATTACATAATAAGCACTCACTAATTATTAACTATTGACATGATGATTCCATTGCTGTTTCTATTACAGAGTTACATAATGCTTTGTAGCTTTGTAAGAGCTGCACCAGAGTGTAAGTTCCATGAGCTCAGGGACTTTGTCACTCAGGAGGAAGTGCAATTCTTGGCACCAACTAAGGTGCCAGCTGTTGAATTTCAAATCACAAAATGAGAAAAGTTTGATTCCATTTTTTCACCTGACCTTGTCAGTTCCAGCCAATAGTGTCTATCATATATTTTTTGCTTTTTCATTTGCCCATTTTTTTGGTAAAGAAACTCTTTTCCCCAAAGTTAAAATCCTAAATAGTTCTGAATATATCAGTTACCGACTTTTCTCTCCTGAGCTAGAGATCACAGGAGAGCATGATTAAAATGTTGGGAGGAGCACATGTAATTTAGATGAGGTGGTAGATACTTATTTTCTAATGATGAAAATGTATGCATTTACACTGTCACAGAACAACTTGTACTGTGACTTGTGTTTCACGATTTATGTACTTGATATCACGTACTTTTGACAGTTCATTCCTGTTTCTGACAGATATTTTTTCCCTTTTAGAAGTAGGAAGGCATACATTTCTGTACTTGCTTTCCCTTTTGCTCTGCTTGTGGTAGTTTTATCTCTCTCTTATCACACAAAATATAGTTATCTGTCAGTCAGCATTTACTAAGAACTTACTGCATCTTTACATGCCCATCACTATGTTAGGGTCTGACAATTGGAAAAAGAATGTGCAAGGAAAAAGAAAAGGATCACACCTTGAATTGCTGGATATGAGTTAACCTGTGCAAAAGCACATTGAAAATAAGTGAGGTCTTTTTTCTTATTATTGTTATTATCTGGTATATTAATTTCTTAGAGCTGCTAATAAATTACCGCAAACTAGGTAGCTCCAAACAACAGAAATTTATTCCCTCTTGGTTCTGGAAACCAGAAATCCAAAATCAAGGTGCCAGTGGGATTGATTTCTTCTTGGAAGTTCCAAGGGAGAATATGTTCCATGCCTCTCCCTCCTACCTTCTGGTGGCTACTGGCAATCTTGGGATTGCTTGGCTCATAGACTCATCCCCCTGATCTCTGCCTCTGTCTTCACGTCACCTTCTCCTCTGTTTCTCCTTTTCTGCTAGTAGCATCTCCTCTTATAAAGACACTTGTCATTGGATTTAGGGCCCACTCAGATAAGCCTGGATTATCTCATCTCAAGATCTTTAACTTAATTACATCTGCAAAGACCCTTTCTTTTTCCAAATAGGCTCACATTCACAGGTTCTGAATGGACATATCAGTTTTGTGATCATCATTCAACCTTCTGCATCTGCTATTTGTAATTTTCCTTGAATTTTCTACTTTTTCATGTTCACAGAATATGTCTCTGTCAAGCACAAGGGACATACCTTATATGTCTGGTGTCCGCTAGAGCCCAGTAGAGTGCTATACCCAGCAAAGCCCTCTGAATGTATTAAGACATATATGTATCTTGAAGTATCTTAAGAGGTATTAAAGGAATGGATGGCACACATACATATGCAGAAGAACAAAAGTAAGCTCATGATGTGGATGACACCATTGGAGTTTAGTGATGAGACTGACAAATAGGAAAACACAGCATGGTATGAGAGTGATAAGTGCTACGATATGGTTAAATGCACGTAAAAGTCATCTGACTCTAGTCAAAGGGGATTTGGAACAGCTTTCTGGGCAAGGAGACATAGCAGATGAATTTTGAAGGACTGAATAGGAAGTGACCTGTGAGGACAATCAGGACAGGCATTCCAGGTGCAGAGAACAACATGCAGAGATTTCCAGTGGGACGTCTCTTGGACCAGAAGGAAGTGATTGGAGTGGCTGGGAAGATAGGGTGTGTGAGGTGGGAGTATCAGTGGGGTTTGGTGAGTGGAGAGTGAATGGAAAAGGATAACACTGGGGTTTCATGAGCACTGTATCATAAAGGATCTTGCATGCTCTAGCAAGGAGTTTGTATTTATTCATAGGAATAACAAAATCATTGATGTGGTGGCTGAGATATCATCAGATTAACTTTTCACAAAATGGTAGTAGTTGCAAAAGATGTTGAGTGTTAGTGAGGCTGGAGACAGATTGGTCAATTTTACATTGTTGGAGTGATCTGGGTGAGAATGGATAGCATGATGAATGTGTAGGGGAGGAAGACATTTCCTCTACCCACTCTGGGTCCTTCTGGCCAGACAACAAATTAAATTCACATGAGACAGATAACAGGAGAAAATTAAGCAAAGATTTATGACATGTGTACATAGGAGAGACTCAGAAAAACTGAGTAACTCACCAAAATGTCAGAAGCTCTCAACTTAAATACCATCCTCAGCTAAAGACAAAGGAGGATGTTGGGGGTGGGGGGAGTCAGTTATGGGAGATTACCAGAAAAGCACAATAAACAAGAGTAAGGTTATTGTGCAGATTTAATTCCTTGCCTTCTGCACTGATAAGAGTTTCTAGAGATAAGGTCATCCCCCCTTCTTCCTGGTACAGAGAGGGAGACACCTTTACAGATGGAGATTTCCTTTACAAATATAAACGCCTCTTTACAAAGAGCTAAATTCTACTTTTCAGAGTTTCTCTCCTGTCTGCAGTTTTTAAAAGTAACCAGCCAAAAATAATCCTCATGCCAAAGAGACATATCTTGGGGTAGCCAATTCCAGTCTCCCACAAATGCCTCAATTATTAGAATTGAGGCAGAGGGTGGAAGTGTTGCACGTGAGAGTTAGTAAAATGATGTAGGACTGTTGGGATACAGTGGCTGATTGGAGTTGGGCACATGGAAAAAAGAGGCATCAAGGATGATTTTCAAATCTCTTGTTTGTTGGACTCTGTAGGACAAGTAATGGTATTATTCATGGCAACTGAGGACAGAGAAAGAGGGACGTTACCTTCTAGGCATCATTTCCCTCATCTGTACAATAACAAACTCAACCCTGCCTTTCCCATCTCAAAGCACTGTTAGGACCAAATAAGGTAAAGCATTTTAATGTTTTTGAAGTTATAAAGCAATTTCCCAAATTATTTTTTGTGATTGGTTTACATTTAACCAAAATTTATAATTAAAACAAAACAAAAATTATAAAGAGGTATATAACTATATGAAGGCAAACAGATATTTTTTAAATAAAAGGAAGTAATTTTTTGGAGATGGCAAGAAATATCTATCTACAATCCGAGTTCTCCTTTCCCTCTCTCTGCTTTTCTATCCTGCACCCTGATTTCATCATGCCATATCTAGAAGAAAAAAATCCACAATCATTCTCTAAGGCCTGTTGTTTCAAGCCCAGACTCTGCAGCTTCCCTTCAAGGTTTCTCAGTACTTTGCAACTTTACCAAGTGACTGTACCACCTCCATCCCAGCACACACATGCCCCGCCCTGCTCCATGTGCACACACGTACGGAGATTAAACTCAATAATCCCAGGTTGAGATCTTGGGCATCATGTCGGTCTTCTTATCTGTAAAATGGGTGTAATTTTAACTATCTCACCGGACTGATGACCAGATGAAATTGAATACACATGACATATATGTGACTTGCTACTTATGGTACCTGGCAAAGAGTAAGGACTTGATAAATAGTGCTCTATTATTATTTTCCAACACAAACTCTCTGCAGACAGATCTACCTTGCCCTTGGAAACCTTTCTTTCCTGCCCTCCAACTTTACAAATTACTGAAACCCTGATGGACTTTGATGTCTGAATTCAAACATAATTGTGTCACCAGATTGCCTGGCTTCCCGTTCTCTACACTACCCCCATCTATAACAATTATAATGTTATCAATTTCTATAACATTTAGGGTCTGTCTCACAACATTTAATATTGGATTATTGAGGTATCTGTTCTATGTTCACTTTACCTTTTTAAAGCACAGTAGACGCTCAATTCCTCAAGTATATGTATCTAGCACAGTGCAGGGCACCCAGAAGATGCAAGAATTGGGACGGTTTGATAGTCAACATTTCTTTTTATCTTCACAGTTTTCAACACCTCTTCTTTTGAGGTCTTATTGAAGTTCTTACTTCCCAGTCCTTTCTCTGGATATCAAAATCAATCTTCATGTTTTAAAGGAAGAAAGAAAGTGAAAAAAATGAGGTGGAAGATATAACTTTTTTAAACTTTTGTCTCAAAAAGTGGAGAATGTTGGTTTTAGAACATTTTGATCTTCTTGGATTTATTTTCTTTCATTCTCTGACAATTCAAAAATTGCAATAATAATTGCATTGTTCCCTAAATGCCCTAGTTAGAAACAAAGCCAAGATTATTTCATCCAATTATTAGGAAAGAGCTGTAGGAAGGAGCCCATAAAACACCCTTGCTTTCTTGATAAGAATGCAGATGACTTCATAGCTGAAGAAAAATCAGCCTCAGGCAGTGGAAGTCTTGGCCAGACTGCACTAAATGGCTTCAGCAAAGTGCCTTGAGCAAGTTAGAACATTAGCACAAAGGGCTTGCTTAAGATGGAAGGGTATTTATGTGGCAACTCTTTAATTTCATTTTCTAATTCTATTCATGGAATATAAAGGTTGGGGAAAAGACTCAGGCATCCTTTTGAGTACAAGCTCTGGTACTTTTAATAAGGGCAAATTTATTTAACCTCCTCAAGCTCAAGTTTTCTTCTCTGTTAAATGAGAATGAAAATATTTTCTCCCAAAGAAAACATTTAATAGCTTTCCTTATAGGTATTTGGAGGACAGTAATAATAAGACAACAATCTGTCTCTTTGCTCTTTCAGCAACTGTAAGCTACTTATAAACGTTTTGGTAACTCTTCCAACTTTCTACCTAAGTATAATTTTTAAAAATTTTAAAACATGACTATCATGTCAAAGATATATTTAACTCATTAATGAGGGAACCAGCAAGATGTTGAAGCTGATTCAAAGAGAATTTGAAAACTCAGTATATATAGGCCCTGAAAGAATTACTGCTGGGATGAGATTGTTAAATTTAGATATAAAATTTGTTCACTTCCTACAGGGCAATAAAACTGGTAAAAATACAAATACTAATGATGGTAACCTTTGGTGTTACCATTTCTGCTGTTCAGATATTTGCATTTCTATCAGATAAAATCTAAAGTTAACATTTAACTTCAAAGACTATGAGTCCTAATCAATGACAAATAGTTAATCAAACAAAGATACATTCTCCTAAAAAATTAAATAATCCTGAGGGGAAGACCTTTAGACAATATTCTTAATGACGTTGAAATAACATACAGTAGTTATTTTATCTTATGCCCGTTTTAAATATATATTTTAATATTACCTATTTGATTTCATTATTTTCTATCATTTTCATTTCTGATTGGTACCTTCACTTCTTCTATTTTTGCACTTCTCTTTGTACCTGTAAGTCCACCTGACTCTAACTCTGTTTTCCCATCAGTTATTCATTGCCCAATTACATCCTCTGATCTTTTCCCATTTTGATTCCTCTTCAAGCCATTATTTGGGTCTGCCTTAGTTCTTATGCTAAAAACTGACTTAAACCTAATTGGCTATGCACAACTATTAGCTTCTTTTTAATAGTAGAGATCGGTAATATTTGCTATTCCCTTCCCAGTATCTCTACATGGTATAAGGAAAACAAGTCTCAAACGGCATTCTTCCATACATCTGAAATCTAAAGCAAGCAAGCACAAAGTTCTACACACTCAATGAAATCCTGGTTCTCTGTCCTTTTGTCTGTTCCCAAATCACCTTATATGAAAATTTTACTTCAGGCAAATGTGCAATATTCTGTGGCATAAATTTTCTAACCATTTTTCTTTTTAGAATCAAATGACCAAGAGTCTTCTAAACCAGCATCCCAGGACCAAGTAGGAATCAAACTTAGGGAGTCATTACTAAGGGAGGAAGGTGTGATAGATTTTTTAGAATTTTCTGCTCATATAAGAGTAGGAATATTTCTGTATATTCTAGCTCATCCTTGTATCTTGTACAATATCATTTTCACCAGTGAAAAGCCATAATTAATATCTATTATGCTTATTGATTTCACTAATGAAAATCCATTTATAATATTCATTATTCTAATTAACACACTGCTGTGTTGGTCAGAGATAAAGCTAGCTGAAGCCTTGAAGATGCCATCTCTGGTGTGTGGTCATCTGAATAAACGTTACTAACTAGCCTGGATTGTCCTCAACTGGGAAACTATCCTCCCCTGGAGGTGTCACATTCATTACGTTACACAATCTAGGCTGGAAATAGTTTAAAGTAAAATATATTCTATATCACCACCTGGACTTGGCCTGTTTCTAAATGGAGATATCACAACCCACCACTGGCTGTGGAAGACGGGGGAGATATGGTATTTGCTGAGCTGGAAGTTTCCTGTCTCTAAACTTGGGAAGCTGTGACCATGGCAACACTTCTTTGGGAGTATAGGTCCCATTTACTTGGCCAGAGGGAATTGAGCAAGGAAAACACTAGAGTCTCAACTTCTCCCTGGAGGGTTGAGATATCCCCCTGGATAAGAACCCATTGCCCAACAATTGCCATGGCTATTGGCTACTAGGAAAATATGAGGGAGTGAAGTGAAGCATCCTGACTTATTATAAAGAAAGAATATCTTTTTACATTGCTAATTTCTTTTGGGCACTAGCGTCTGTCAGAGCTTCCGGGAAAAACAAAGACCAAAAGCAATCTGGTTTAAATTCAATTGTAATTGTGTCAGGTTTTATATTATGATAAAATCTTAG
This sequence comes from Equus quagga, assembly GCF_021613505.1. Classification (NCBI taxonomy): domain Eukaryota; kingdom Metazoa; phylum Chordata; class Mammalia; order Perissodactyla; family Equidae; genus Equus; species Equus quagga. The sequence continues at coordinate 153,826,580 of NC_060267.1, read as the reverse complement.
CCTCCTTACATGGAGGTTAAATCCCTAGTTGATTCAAAGTGAATTTAGTTTCTCCAAAAATGAGCAGGATGAGACAAAAACATGACCCATTTTTTTCTCCTCAGAGTCCAAATTCTGGCTATATTTTTCTCTTTTCCCCTCTATCTTAGGAAGTTTTCTCACAGCCAACAGTGCGGAGGCATGCTCTTGCTGCTTGGGGAGTGGAAAGATTCATGGCTTCCTCCAACACAAAAGGCCCCAGATTATTTTAGGCAAAGAGAGCAGCCTGGAGTGATTCATTGGCCAGTGCGCATGTTGTGCCCTGGTCAGAGCTTCTACCTATTTACGACAATATAATTTCATTTGCTTTTAGAGATGCACTTTATACGCCCTCTGTCAGACTAACTCAGAAATATGTCCACCAGGCAGGGTACTTAACCTCTCCTAGCCATCTACACTGCTTGTAGTTGAGTGGCAGGAGATAAAATCAGCAGTTTATTTCCATTTTTCTTTGTAGAAGTGAAGGGGTTGCAACAGTTGCTGAAACTCCCAAAATTTGTGATGATGAAATTTCTGAATCCATGCAATACCATGATCTGCATGCAACGACTTCCTACAATTGAGAACACAATTTAAGTGATTATTTCTATAAATGTTCTAGTGTTAAAATCATTTTTTTTTTTTTGTCGAGTAGATGGTAGTGTACAGTGTCTGTTTTTTGTGTGTTAATTTTAGCCCAGGTTTCATCTTACTTTATTCCACTTTTTTTGCCTTTATATTTATTTCTTAAGTTATTTACTAATGTCATTTTTAGAGATTTTACATATACAAGCGATTTTAATGCAAACATAATGAGCCCCCATGGATGACCCTTCCACTCTTATCAGATCATGATATTTTCCCCAGATTTGTTGATTCCATTCCTTTGTTTTTTCCTTTTAGGAAGAACTATTGTCAGGAATGTGATGCTTTTTATTCTCATGCATGTTGTCATATTTTTAATACATACTTTCACATCCATAAATGATAAATAGTTTTGGTATGCAGGTTTTAGAATTTTATAACTACTATATAGCTTTCTTTTGTATGATTTTGCCCTAATTTATTTATCCATTTTCTTAGGATGTTTCCAGTTTTTCACCATTACAAGCAATGCTGCAAAGAACATTCTTATCCATGTTTCCATGTGTAAGAGTTCTCCAGAGAATCAGACTACAATGGAATTGCTAAGTTTTTGGATATGAATATCTTTTACTTTACTAGATATTGCCAAATTGCTCTCCAAAGAGAAATGTTGGAGTTTTTTATATATTCTCAGTACTAAAATATTGTTGGTTATATGCACAACAAATATATTTTCCAGTCTGTGGCTTGTCTTTTCCTTTTGTTCATAGCGGGTTTTTAAAGTAATTTTAATTTTCATGTATTCAAAGGCATTAAGTTTTCTTTTATGTTTTGTGCATTTTGTATCTTAGCTCTAAAAATCCTTTCATTTTACATGGTCGTGAAGATGTCATGCTCTCCCTCATCCTCTGGTTCCTTTGTCTATGTGAGCAAGCTTCCTGGATTGTCCTATGTTATATGAGTACTGGTTTAGTCTATGCTAATCTAGATGCAAGATTTAGCACCTCTTGATATTCTCAAAATGCATCAGTGAGCAAGGTAAATTTTACAGTAGGGAGAAAGGAGGAGTTCGCATCTACTCCACACTAGATAAAGCAAGCTTCTTGTTAGCTATTTCTGTCTGTCCCTTTGTTAAGTCTTGACCTTACCAGCACCTTCTCTACCAGAATTAGTCCTGCTTTTTTCTTCCTTTGGGGAGCAAAAATAACTCCTGTCTTTAAAAAACTCTATCTGTTTTGCTATAAAACATAGGTAACAGTTAACTTATAAATTAACAAGCAACAAGAATATAAAAGTGTCATCTCAATCACAGTGGGTCTCTCACTTAAATTCTCAGAATCATTCATTGATTTACTTAATATTTATTAAACATCAACTAAGTGTCGAGCATTATACAAGACACCGAGTGAACAAAACAGTGTCCCATGTGGAAAAGATCAAGGAGGGGGACCTGAGATGGCTTCTCTGAGGAGGTGATATTTAAAGTGAGATGAGAAGAATAAGGAAGTAGCCATTTCAGGTGGTGGAAAATGTTTGACAGGAGGTTAAATGACAAATGTAAAAGCCAAATATGATGAAAAAGACTTTGGCATGTAGGAGAAACTGAAAGGAAATGTTAAAAGAAGGAAAATGATATGGAAGGCGGATGGAGAGCAATAGGGGTGAAATTATTTAGTGCCTTTTAGGCTTTCATAAAGAGAGGCTAATGATTTGTGTTTTAAAAATATAACATTGGCTGTATATAGTAGATAGACTGGCATTACACAAGAGTAGAAGAAGGAAACCAATCAGGAAGCTATCGCTCGGGTCTGGGTGAGATGCAATGGTGACCAAGATTAGTTTGGCGAAAGAAGAGATGTAGAGAAATATATCTTGGAGGAAGGGATGACAGGACTTTTGAAAAGATAAAGAGAGTAAGGAAGAAAATGTAATGAAAGATGGTTTCCTGTATGGTGACATGATTAAGAGTGAGACAAACTGAGATGGTGAAGACTACCCAGGTAGGTTTAGGGTAGGACAGAGACGGTGCAGTCAAGAGTTTTGTCTTATGCACATCACTTTCAGATGCCTGTGTGGCAGCCATGTGGAGATAGTAGGTATTCAGTTGGATCTAGAGCTCAGAGAAGATGTAAAGTTGGGAACGTCAGCTGGTAGGAAAAAATTTTTTTCTGTTTCGTGATGGTGAGATAGATATATAGATAGGAAAAAGGAATGAAGGAAGATCTTGTTTTCATTCCAGCCTAAACTTTAGATTCCAGTGACTGTCAGCCATGGCCTTGAACTTCTGTGCACAGAGAGAGATCTTGGACAGATTGTATCTCAGGAAGCTCAGCAAGAGTCGAAAGATGGCAATTGTCCATTTAGTCCCATTTATAAATCTCATTGTTCCTCTAGGACTCTGTTGGTTTTTAGAATTTTCAGAGTTAAGTGCTAGAAAGTACTGCACCAATATACTTAAAAGAAATGAGGTTGACTGCCTACTTTAAAGGAAAAATTGAATTATATCGTTGGAGGTTTGTTGAGAAATTTGTATCATAAAATGTGTTTGTCAATAGGCAGCAAAATTGATAGGCCTGTGTTTGAGCAACATTAACAGTTCCAGAATTTTTACTTGGGTTTTTGTTAATATTCTCAAAGTAGATTTGGTGATTATTTCTGTGTAATCGACAAGGAATTTGGCACTTCAGTAGATTGTGCTTACTTTGTTTTATCGCAGGTAAAATGATGAGTAGTTGAGGTTGTTTGGCCGAATCTTGTGTATGGTCATGGATAGATATATTTGCAGCTTATACTTTGTGTTTACTGCATTCTCAGTGCTTACTACACTTATATATGCATTGAGCTGCAACTTGCAGACAAAATTCTGGGCTCAGTCATTCCATCTTACCAATGACAAGTATACCTATTAGTCAGAAAATATTGGATGCCTACTATGAACCAGCTGCTGTGGTACCCATGAGAGTTACCAGAAAACTAGGTCATCATTCTTGAGTCCAAGAAACTTACAGTCTGGAAAAGAAACGGGTTTGTAATTACCTACATACGCTGCGAGATAGAATGGAAAAATGGTTATAATAGATTTAAAAAATATATGTCATGACACTTCCAGGTAACAATGACTGCATGACATGGGTTTACAAAATATTCCTAAGGAAATGAATGAAAACTAGTAAAAACTAGCAAGTGAACAAAAAGTAGATCACCAGGAGAACAAAATAAAGAAAGGGAAATATTTGAATACCATAAATTTCCCAAAGTGGCAGCCAAGAGGAGAATCAAAATACTGTAGTGTGACATGGAATGTCTCTAAACCACAGCTCCAATATTTAAGAAGCAGTATTGGTGAGTATATTATTCAGGGTAGGCTAATTGTGGAAACATGCAATGTTAAAACCTCAGTGTCTAACATACTACAAGTTTCTTTCTCACTCCTTACACACCAAAATGGTTATTCTTTGTGAGGTAGCTTCCAGACTCTTTTAACCTATGGATCCTCCCTCCTCTAGATCTTCAGAGTCCTCTCCATTAAGGGGAGGCTGGGTAGAGGATCATGGAGCAGAAGTTTTTATGGAATAAGCTTGGATGTGGCTGACTCACCTAGCCAGAAGACCTCCATGACGTGGCCACCCTTAACTGCAAGGGAGGCTGGGAAATGGAGTCTATATGTGTGCCCAGGAAGAAGGGGAAAGGTTTTGGTGAATGGATCAGTCTCTGCCACAGAAAGTCTACAAAATCCCTCAAATTCCCATTAATCATCTCCAAAATGGAGAAAAGCGAAACAGAAGATTTCTCTTCACTTTTCTCTCTTTTGACTAGGGGTAGTGAAACAGCTAAATGAGAACTGAACAACTGAGGAGGACCTTCCATGAAGAAGGAAAGGCTCCAGGGCTCCCCTATAAAGTGGGAGAGCACTATCTGAACACTCAGAACATCTCCCAGCGGGAGAGGACACACTGTTACATAGGTGGCATGAACTGGGTTCAAAATGGACATCCATGGAAATCAGGAGACCTTAGAGAACCCAGGTCTAATAACAACTGCTTGCAGCTTCAGCTAAGCTCCCTCTTTCCTTCTCTTTTAGCCATTCCACTGAAGCTCACCAGGTCTGCCCCAAATGAAAACAAAGACAAAAATCAAAACAAAAACAATTTGCTGGGACCTGGAATGCCCAGACTTTATTATGGTTTAGAGAGATACAAATGGGTCTCCATGGAAAGGAACTTATGAGAAGCTCACTCACTCACACTGGAGAAGACCAAATAGAAATTTCAGACAAGTGTCTCAGGATAGCCATGAGATGAAAAAGAAAACCACATGGCAGCTATAAAACACACCACAGAGGAGAAAACATGTAAGAGGAAAAGACAAAGAACCTAGTCTAGAAGAAAACTATAACTTAGGGGAAAAAAAGGAAAATTCCATGCATATGCTTTATGTCATAGAAGAACATGATAGGATTGAAAATTCAGTTCAACAAAACAGAACTCAAAGATGAAACCACGAGGTAACCGGGTATTACAATGGCAAGGGATCCTGGGTGATGACAATCTCATTGTGAGTCCCCAAGGCACAGAGCAGGGCAAAAGATGGTAAAGACTGGATCTGAGGGGGCAGACAGAAAATAATCATTATGCTAATCTATGCAGTGGAAGGACTTGAGTGTTTCCTAAAACCCGAGGACAGGAATAAAGCCAGGCTGCGAGCAGAGAGCAGAACCAAGGATTAGGAAGCCCCCAGAACTCACCATTTCTTGCCTCTGCTTTTGTGTTTAAACTCCTCTCTTTCTCTGCAGTCTTCACAGGTTCTCAGTCCACATGGAAGAATATTTTTTATGTAATACTTCCAGCAACAAATAGACTCACTAGCTGGCTCTCAGTCACAATTCCAAACTCCCAGAAGAAAAATCTGATAGACCCAGTTTATGTTATGTCCAATCACCTTGGTCCAATCGACCATAGAAGAGGCATAGAGTCATAAAGCAATAATAGTTAACAATTTCTGAGTGTGAACGGGATGTCAGACACTGTGCCAATTGCTTAATATGGGGCATTTTGGATAACCTTCACATAGGAGAGATAGTACTATCATTATTTTAAATGGATGATTACACTGAGGCTCAGAGAATTTATTTGCCCAATGTCACTTACATACGTTTCAGAGCCAGGTTTCAAATCCAGGGGGCCGGCTCCAAAATCTGCCCTCAGCCTTTATGCTATATTACCAGTATACACAGAGGTCAGTTATCAAAGAACTGAGGACGATGGTCTATGGATTGGACAGATGCCCTAAAAAATGAACATTATTTTCCTAAAATTTCTTCAGGATAGATTCTTCTTTTTCTTTTGGTGAGGAAGAATCACCCTGAGCTAACATCCATTGCCAATCTTTCTCTTTTGTTTTTGCTTGAGGAATGTTAGCCCTGAGCTAACATCTGTGCCAGTCTTCCGCTATTTAATATGTGGGATGCCGCCACAGCGTGGCTGATGAGTGGAGTAGATTGGTGCCCAGTATCCGAACCCACAAACCAGGGCTGCCAAAGTGGAGTGTGCAGAACTTTAACCACTCTGCCAGGGGACTGGCCCCCAGAATAGAGGCTTAAAAGTAGACTTATTGGGTCACTGGATATACTGCCCAGTGTCTTTCCTGAAAAGTTGCTCCCATTTACGTCCGATGAGGAGTGTATGAAAGTGCTTCACTCATCATATTATTGCCAATGTTGAGTACTAACCTTTTATCTCATCTTTGCTAACTGAGTAAAGATAGATTAGGAAGAATTTATTCTGACTGGGGTATTGGGGAAATCTTCACAGAGGAGGTCAGTGAGGGTACAGTGAGAGCAAAGCAGAAAGGTCTGGTAGTCCATGCACTATTTGGAGAAGGCGGGGCAGTGTGGGTGGCTTGAAAATAGAGTGTAGGGGGCTGGATTGAAGAGTGATTCTAGAGAACCATGAAAGCGAGGGTGAAATATTGTGACATTATTATAAGCATTTTAGAGATGAGAGGTGACGTTATTCTAAAAAAAAAAGTAGCCCCCAAATAATCTTTGCGTGTGATATTTGCAATAGATACTTGTACACATACATTTAGGTACATCGTGTATACATTCTTTCCTTCACCACCACTCCTCCCCTCTGTACAGTCATTTTCAAACAAGTAACCATTTTTTTAAAAAAATGCTGATGGGGTTCATATAGGATTGCTTGTATTAGGGTAAAATAAATTCACTAATGGGATGACAGGTGTGAGGGCTTTTCAGCTTGGAAATGCATCCCACTAGCGACATTTGCATTCTATGAGAAATCTATGCTAATATAACATTCACACTCAGAGGAGAGGTTTAAATTGCAAATTTTGAAAAGCTTGAAGTTAGTAAATAATATTTTTGGGAGAGGGTTGGTAGTGCCAAGGTGATATTGGGGAGGAGAGCTGAATGGAAGGAATGCATTTGCCAGGTGGAAACGTTCCTGGAGCTGAAATCACCTGTGAAGCCTGGGATTGGTAATGAATTCTGCTCCTCTCTGACAGGGGATTGCAAACTTCAGAGAGCATTAGAATCACTTGAAGGGCTTTTAAAAACAAATTGCTTGGCCCCACCCCTCCCAGAGCTTCTGACTCAAGAACTTTAGGGGTTGGCTGAGAATTTGCATTCCGAGAAAGTTCCCGGGTGATGCCTGTCCCAGGGACTACACATTGGCAATCATTGCTCTAAGAAAATCCTAACAGTATATTTGCTTATCAAAATGGGTGGAAGAGAATAATTAAATAATAATAACAAAAGATTCCGCTTGATTAAGTCTGGCTAATGTTTCTCCATAGCTTTGAAAGGTTCCTATATTTCTTGGAAGGACTTGATGCAGGAGGATCAAGCCCAGGAGGCCGGTACAGAGATTTCCCTCACATTCTCTGGTCAGCCCTGGCCCCCAACTCCTTCCTCTTCCTCTCAGCTACCAGTTTGGAGGAGAGAAATCCGACATCTCCCGGGCTGCTGCAGTCGCTGCTGAGAGCAGCTCTTATTGCCAGTTTTCCCTGGCGGCTTCTGAGCCAGCCAGCCGCTCACCCTGGGTGATGATGTCAGCACTCTCCGCTCCATCACACCTGGCTGAAGGGATCAGATAAGCTCCATGGGAAGAGGCCCGAGGAGGGAGCACAGTCTTGACAGGTGAACCAAAGACCCTTTTGTTTTCCAGGCTGGGGCCGGCTGCCAGGTTTGTGGATTTCTGTCAGTCAGCTGGCTGCTACACTTCTCTGCTTCTCTATTTTCCCGAAAAAGAAACCATTAGTGATTTGCAAAGCTGCTCCAGAGCACATGGGGCTTTAATGTGAGACTGAGGTTGAGTTAGGATTGGGTAGCCATCTCCCTACTTTGGCAGGAAGCCACCTATGGGAGAGGGGCTTATTAATGAGGGCAGCCAAGAGGGCTGTGCAGGTAGACAGGTGTTCACTTGGAGTGACTGAGTCGTGCCTGGAATCTTTTGGTGGAATTCCTGAGCAGTGGTCCTGCAGGTGCAGTGTGGGTTGAATGTGTCCCTGAGAAGGGTCCAGGCAGCAGCTTTTGTCCAGCCACTCCAGGAGGGTGACTCTCCTGGGATTATTGTCTGATGTTTCCCTTCTTGGCACCCCAGTGATTTTATCCCCACCATGATTGCTGTCCTGTGCTTCTGGTAGAACTCATGATGGAACACGGGTGAAACTCATGGTGGTATCTTTGAGAGTTAGAACCTTTAAAGAAAATGTTCTTTGTGCCCAGAAGATTTGGAGCCAATCCTACTCATTTTGGATTGGCCAAGGTGGCAATGGGCTAAGCTCAGTATCTGGCTTTTGCTCCCAGTCTGTGGTTTGTTGGGTGTGTGGGGATGGGGAACTGTGGGAGTGGGGAGAGGGACTTCCTCTTGGATATGATTTATTCACAGATCAAAAAGTTTGTAAGGGAATTGGTTTTTTACATTATTGCAATTGTTTGCAGGTCTAGAGAATAGTCTTAAGAATATTCTCCTTAGAGAGAAGGGATAGAAGGCAAGGTGATATGTCCTTTCTGTGGTGCAAGATTGAGAAATGACCCCAGGGACTCACTCTGAGCTACCTGGACAAGCAGCAGGACCAGGGTCTGTCTTCTCCCAGCAGGAGGGCCCACACCAAGCTCAGCCTCCCACAGGGCTGTGGCTTCCTCTCCTCTCAGGGTGACTCCAACTTCCCAGGGGCCTCCAGGTTCTGGGCAGATGGTGCTCCCAGATACCTCCTGTGAGCAGCTGACACCCAAATCTAGACTGACTGGCACCAAAATGGTGTGATAATTCCTCACAGAGTGGCTCTCATGCTTGCTTTATGACAAGATTTCTCAACCTCGACATTATTGACACTTTGGCTCAGAAAATTCTTTGTTGTAGAAGACCGTCCTGTGCCTTGTAGGCTGCGTAGCAGCATCCCTGGCCTTAACCCAGTAGATGCAAGTAGCAACCCTCATGCCCTTGTGTGACGACCGAAAATGTCTCTGGACATTATCAAATGTCCCCAAGGGCTCAAAATTGCCCCTAGTTGAGAACCACTGAACTATAAGAAGGGAGACACAGCATGAGTGAGAATCCTCCCCTGGAACAAAAATCCATTACTGCATGACCAGGTGATTGCTCAGGACCCAGCCCATGTCCCATAAAGAGAGTGGGAGGAGGAGACTTGTGCCTTTTCTTCTCTCACTGACCCCATGTCTTAGTTTTGGTTTGCCCAAGAGCAGACCCTAAGATGTGGGTTCAGGTAGTTTATTTGGGAGAACAAAGAAACACAAATGAGAAAGTGAGACTGAAAACAGAGGAAAAGTAATAAAACTTATGTTAATGAGTAGATTACTGCTGTGGATAAATGAGACTTAATGCCTCTGGAACTTTCTGAGGAGCAATGTAGAATACACTTCAGAGGCATCCTTCCAGAGAATGGAGAGTTGGGCATTTATCCACTCACCCCTATCCCGCATTTGGCAGAGGATGTCCCTGAGGACATCAATTCCCCTGAACTTCCTGGCTACACCTACTTGCTACCTAGCAAGCTCAGATGGTGGTGGGAGAAAACCCTTAGGCAGAATTGAAGAGCGATGACAGATGTTTAAGGAAGAAAACTTTCAGCAGGCTGGGAACTGTCTACCATTGCTGTAGGCGAACTCAGCTGTGCCGAGAGGATCAATAGGTTGGGACCTCAATAGCATCTTCCCGTCTTTGTGAGTTTCCTCCTTCCTCAATAAAGTCTGTTCTTCAACTCGTAGTATGTGATATTTGAGGGATTTGTCCCAAATCCTGTGCAAGACAAGTAGGACGCACAAAGGGACCCAACTTGCAAGACACACTCTGACTGCTATTCTGTGCGCCAAGGAAGTGGGTTCCTAATAGAGCCTGGTTAAAAATACCAAAAACTGCAAGTAGAAGTAGGGAAGAAGAAATCTCAGTGCTTTCTGAAAATGCCACGGTGTCTGAAAGTTTGTTTTGCCGATGGCCCTGAAAGTGTTAAAATCAAATGTTTATCCCTTTCCATGTGATCTGTCTTTATAAGGGATGTCTGAATTATTCGGGCCCTGTGTGTGTTAAAAGAGCATGTGGAATATCCCCAGGACTTAGTATGCAGACAGCATGCTTACGAGATACTCTGTATTCCAGCAAGTCTGCTGAAAAATGGGAATTAGAGTTATTGCTGTCTTCTGTGAATAAGGAAATTGAGACTCAATGTGGAGGGTCTGTAGGGATTTCAAAGACCTTCATTAGTATTATGAGAGGCCGCAATAGCCCAGGCTTATTGCTCTTGCTTATGGGCGGACAGGTTTGAACGCCGGGCTGAGGGGTTTGGATTAGATATGACAAGCCACAGGAAGCTTCCAATGCTTGCCTAGTAAGGAAGTGACATGATGAAAATGGTGATGGAAGGCTTCATTCTCACGGTTGATGGAGGCCAGGTATTCTAGTGGCGACAGAGCTACAGGAAGTAAGGAGAGACTGGAGTGGGAGAGGCCAGCCACGAAGCTGTTACAATAATACAAGGATAAGATGGTGACGATTGTAGAGTCAAATCTGAATCCAGATAAGAATTTCAATCTTCTAGCAGCCCTTTCTAGATCTAAAAATAGTGAAGTAATATCAAACTGCCCTGATATTAATGTGGAAAGTGTTGTCTGAGAAGTCTCCCTGTAAGTCATGGAATCATCTAATGATGTGGCCAGAAAGATCTAGGGTCATCTGCTCCAGTGGTGGCTAATTGAGATGCCTACCAAGCCCAGACAGGTAAGGTAGTGTGTGAAGCAGGTATGATTTTAACATTTGTACCTACATTGTATAGGTGTGGAGTGTTGGGCGCTGTGGATTGCTATGCTGGAGCCATGGTAGCATTTGTTTATAAAATGGTGTGCTTGTACCAGCTCATGAGAGCCAACTGTTAAATTTTTAGCAAACATGTAAGTTGGTTGATGCGTCAATAGTAACTTGAAATCAACCGTGGCAGGAGTATTTATACCATTGAAACTGTCAAACGCTACAAATCAGGGCTCTCTCTCTCCCAGGAGCTGGTTGTTAAACATTTACCAGCAGGACACCCCTGGCTCTGTGACAAACTAGAGCAGACATGCCCAGGCTAAATGGGGCAGCTGCTACTCACCTTCAACCTCAATGGCCTCAGTGGCTGGTGGGCTTATTTCCAGACGTTCCAAATTTTCAAGTCAAACACCTTCCTTTTACATATGATGTAATGCAGGCCTAGGAGGATGTGGTATATTTAACGAAAGGCAAAGAGGCCAGTGTAGAGTGACTGAGGGGTCTGACAGATCAGTCAAAATGCATATTATTAAAAGAAGTTATCCATTCTCTACCCATTGATCTAAGGGAATTGAACAAATGGCACTCCACAAATAAGAAAAAACAAAGAGGCCATGGCATTCTTCTTCAGCCTAAGAATGTAGCATTTCTTTCCTATTATTGTTGGGTTAGGTGTGTATAGTCAAAGAACTGAGGAGAGGTGATCAGGGACTGCCAAGTAACTAAGAGGCTATTTGCTACTTCAAATATTCAGTTATTTTCACTGAAGAGCAACTATAAATGCAAATATAAGCAAAATTAGACACTATGAGATTCAACTCTTGGGTGGATCATTGCAATTCTTGAATTTCCCATATATTCATGGGAACAAATGAGACCAATGAGATATTTATGTGATCTCTCTTAATTTAAACTTTGGGAGACAATTTTGCACAGTGCTATAAATGGCTTATGTTACCTTATACTATGTCAATAGATGGTAGTCTCTGACATGGCATTTTTTTTTCAATATTCAGAACTTCTTGTCATTCTAGGCAATGTAGAGGTAAGTGGGAAAGAATCCTAATTTCATAAGAAAGGATCTAAAGTACATTTCTACCGCTACATACACGCTGAATAGCAAAAGAAGTCTCTCCTAATTGGCTGTTGTGCATGTGGAAGGTCCTAGAGAAAAAAAAGGACAAGTTAAAAGCTACCTTTGCATCATAAATCTAAGTACCTTAAACAAGGTGACTTATTTTAAGTTAATTGCAAGGAGCTTTTTGTGATACAGAATTTTTTGTTGTTGTTGTTTTTGCTGAGGAAGATTTGCTCTGAGCTAACACCTGTTGCCAATCTTCCTCTTTTTTTTGCTTGAGGAAGATTAGCCCTGAGATAACATCTGTGCCAATCTTCCTCTATTTTGTATGTGGGTTGCCCCCGCAGCCTGCCTTGATAAGTGATGTAGGTCTATTCCCAGGATCCGAACCTGCAAACTTGGGCTGCCAAAACGGATCACGCTGGACTTAACCACTATGCTACTGGGCCAGCCCCCATGATGCAGAATTTTGAAAGGCTTTCTTTACACAGAAAATAATGTAAGCAAGTAGTTAAATTCTTTCTCTTTACTTGGCAACTTTAATTAAGGTTTTATGTTCTATAACCTTGTCTGTTCACTGTCCTGCCTTGGTCTTAAAATAAGTTTTATGGCCTTCTTGACCTTCATTTACCTTAGAAATAGAAGCAAGCCAACTTTCTCTTCCTCAAAGTGAAAGTAGAAAAGGTTTGTACATTTTAAAATACTGCAGACGTACTGGGCTGGTGTCTTGGGATTTCGTAGTTCTTTAGTTTTCTCTTGGAAATGCTTGCTAGCTCATTAACTACTGAGCATGCCTGCTGTAATTGCTCTTTATCTTTACACCATTCGAAGTTCTGTTTGCTCCAAAACCAGTTTAATGCAAGAGGGCATCAGAAAGAGAGTTATTTTATTGACTGGGAACGGTGAGCAGAGCCATACTATTTATATGTCAGATAAAGTCAAGCCTTAAAGGAAGGCTACAAGTTCCTCTGCTGGTCTCCTCTCCTCTAAGCACATGGGACAGTTGTACTTCTTAGATCCTTTGTGGCAAATGGAGACCCTATGTGCCGTTCTAACCAATGAGTTGTGTACGGAAATGACATGTGCTACTTCTAGGCTGGAGCGTTTAATTACTGATGCAAGAGCCTCTGGAACACTCTCTCTTCCTCTAGTTTGGCAGTAACTGACTAGCAACATCCAGCTGATTGATCAGCTGGGCCTCTGAGTGAGTAACTTTGACAGTGGAGAGCCTCCATAGCCCTTCCGCTTCTGGTGACCCACAATGAATGTGTAGTATAAGCAAGAAATAAATTATTTTTATCTTAAGCCACTGAGACTAGGGGGTTATTTGTTACTGCAGAATTACCTATCCTGTCCTGACTGATACATATACCCAAGAGGCCTGTGATTCTGAGAAAAGTGACTCAAAGTAGAGGGAAGTGCCTTCTACCTTGCATACTTTGTTACTTTCCTAGTCATCTGATGATTGGGGTGTGAGAGTTCAGAGAGACCATCAATTGTGCAGAAAATATATAGCCAGTTTTGTGACCACCACCACCATACTTGTCTCTTTCAGTTTTTTCAAATTGATATTTGAGCTAAGACCTGAGGGATAAGAAGAAGCTGGTGTGTTTGTGTTTGGGTTGGGGTAAGCTTTTCACGTTAGAACAGCAAGTGCAAAGGCCCAGAGGTGAGAAGAAACCTCTATGAGAGGGAAGGAAGTTTACCGTAATGGATGCTGTGAGTGCCTCTCCCAAGTCCCACTTCCAGGACAGTACACTCAGTGAGTTGACTGCTAATGACTCCCAGCAGCCACTTTCTCTGAGTATTGTTCTCTACTGTGGGGAGGCACTGAGGAGAGAAGATTACAGTCCTCTTTTCTCCCCACCACGGAGGAGCAGCCCACAGCCAATGACTGACTGACTTGGGGAATAAAGGCTGGCCCCTTTGGCTCTAGGCAAGATAATTCTGTTTTGTAGTTTATGTTCCACAGCTTCTTCTCACCCCTCATCAGGCAAAGCTGAACTCTACCTGAAACCTCATCCTTGCTTAGCCCCTGACTCTTTTCTATTCTGCTTCCCTCACTCTATTGTGTTTCTTCGACAAGTCATATGCACCAGGTCCCCATGTCAGGCTCTGCTTCTCGGGACTCAGTAGAAGACATGGGCTAAGGCAGGAAAGGATCCTGTGGGCAAAATATGTGGGGAAGCACTGCATGCTATTAACTCCTCTTGGAAGTTTCTTATAACTATTAGGGCACTAAATCCTCTTAAGTCCTACAATAGGGAAATTTGTTCAACCTCGAATAACTTACGCAACTTTGAGAAGTTAAGGAGCTTGGATATGGTGTCTGGAGTCTCAGCTTCAGAGCCCTGCTTTGCAGTTATTAGTTGTGTAATCTTGGGCAAAGTACCTAATCCTGCTGCGCCTCCCTTTCCTCCCAGGAAAATGGGACTATGTTCATTGCTGGTGGAAAGGTAAACATGTAAAATGACATATCCAGGTTGGAAAATAGTTTGGCAGTTTCTTATAAAGTTAAATATAAACTTATCTTATGAGTCAGCAATTCTCCTAGGTTTCTACCCTTAAGGATAATGGACAATATATGTCCATACAAAGATATATGCAAAAGTTGTCATAGCAGTAGTATTCATAATAGCACAAAAATGGTGACAACCCAAATATCCATCAACTGTGGTATAGCCATATGATGGAATACTATTCAGCAATAAAAACGAGAGAACTACAGGTACATGCTACAACATGGACTTCAAAAACATTGTGTTACGTGGAAGAAGACAGGCACAGAAGACTACGTACTAGTCTTCTGGTATCATCCCACTTATATGAAATTCCCAGATCAGAGATTGCTTGGGCCTTGGAGTGGTAGTGGGGATTAACAGCAGGCATGAGGAAACGTTGAGGAATAATGGAAATTTTCTAACATCGGATTGTAGAGATGGTTGTATAACCGTATACATTTACTAAACATCATCAGAATTGTTTAATCACAATGGCTGAATTTTATGGTATGTATGCTATACGGCATTAGAGCTTCTATAAAGAAACCCTTTGAGAATGGGTGTGTGTTTATTTTCTTTGACATTCTCTAAAAATTTTTTTGTAGCTATCAGAATCTATTCCTAATAAATGAAAAGACGAGTTCTATAAGACAGTAAAAAAAAGGGGGACGGGGCTGTAATAGTTACCTCCTGGGTTTGCTGTGAGGATTATGTGAGATAAACACATCATGTTCAGCACATGTTAGCTATTATTGTCATTTTTGTTGTAGTTGTCTCAGCATTTCCCCACTTATTTTTAAGAGCAAAAGTTCTTTTTCTCAGAATACTTGATAATACGATAACTTGGGATTGGTTGTATAAGACATTTTGTCCATTGCCTGTTTTTCTTTTTAATACTCTTTGGACAATTTTTTTTGTTTTGTTTTGTTTTTTTTTACTTTTCCTTATAACTTGACGAGGGCATATTTAATTTGAGAAAAGGTTTTTTTTATTTCCTGTGTACAATCAGGTTGCAAAACCTGGTAACTTCTCAGTATTTCAGATGCAATAAAATGTTAACTTGTGTGTTCTAGTAAGGACACAGAATTCTACAACAGGTGTTACATTCTCATAAAATTCATATTATTTTTGAGAAATTGAATACAGTATGTTGGGCCGAAGGTCTCTGAAAAGCCAATACATATATGCCCTTTATATCTTTTTTACATTAGACACACAGAAAATCCCACCTAGATGACCTTGTGTTTTGGAAAGGCAAGTACATCTGCTGCTATACTGTTTTTGGCTTAGCAGGAAATGATTGTTAATTTTGCCCCCGAAAAGGCAGATTACCAAAATACATTAGTGTTTTGGGCATGTGCAGTATAGACCAATTTGGCCCAATTTAAGCTGTCAGAGCAAGATTGCACCCAAACAGAAGTGCTTATAGAAATGAATTGACGACTCCAGTAGTTTTAAATCAATGCATGCTGGGCAATCAGACTCCCTTATCGCTCCCCAAAATGACCTGCTTAAAGAAAATTGAAGCACTGTTATAGTTGAGATAGCTGTGCAATCCACATGCTCAAAGTGGTGATCACCTTCAAATTTAAGCACTTAATTTAAGAGCTCCAATAATTTTAAATTGCTATGTGCCGCAAAGAGTGACAGACGGTTACGAGAGTGCGCCAGTATTTTTAAAACACTTCAGTGTTCAGTGTAATATATTGCTGTAGAAAGGTTCACAGCAAGTTGAAGCAAATTTCCAAATTAACACTGAAAAATAAAAAGCGACATTGCAACAAACTTCAAGTTGGTTTTCTCTTCCTTTTTTCCCCCCTTAGCCAAAAGGAGCCTAGTCACTCATCTCTCCTTTGGATTGAAAAACCTTGGGGGTTTGTCAGGAGCTAAAAGTAAGCCCTTTTTTTCTGAGTATGGACCCCCCCCCCCCCCCCCCCCCCCCAACCCCCCTTGGCAGTGGAATATCTCTGTAGAGGGAACCAGGGAGAATGGCCCATGAAGCCAAAGCAAGAGGTACAGTTTGCACAGTCAGCCCTCTGAAATCTCTGCTAGAGTTTTGCAGCACTAGGTGGGCAACTGGAATCCAGCCCCTAGGGTAGTAAAATTTAGAGCAGCGTCCTGGGTGGCTCAGAGAACCAGTGGCTGTGTCTAGAAATGCCTCTGTGTCCAGATACCTCTCCTCTCCTGTCCTGGCCCCCCACTCATGCCAAGTCCCTCCCTCCCCACCCCAGATTCTGCCCCCTGGGCCAAGTCCCATCCTTCTTTCCTCCTAATGCCTCTTTCTCCTTTCTTCTTCCCTTGATTTGAAGTTCCTCTGCACTCTCCCTGTGTATCTAAATTGCTAATTATGGCTCAGCACTCGTCCCTCCCCCACCCTCTCCACTTTAATCTTCATCCATCCCATCGCCACAATGTTCTTCTACTTTCTAATAGGGTCTAATTTTTTTCCTGCAATTGGATTCATAGTCAACAGCCTCCTTTAAACTCTTAATTAAAAACTGGAGGCTTTAAAAAATCAATTTTATTTTGCTATACTTCCTTACAATCAACTATACCTATTTTAGGCATACAGTTTGTTTTTTTGACAATTGTGTGCAGCCATGTAACCACTCTTACTAGCAAGATAGTATATTTGTCACCCCAAAATGTTGCTTTATGCCCCTTTGTGGTCAGTTCCTCTGATCCTGGCTTCAGGAAACCACCAATGATCTGTTTTTTTGTCACTGCAGATTAATTGTACCTGATTCTTCGTCAATGAAATGGCGATAGTAACATCCACTTTAGCTGTTGTCCTGAGGTTGAGTGGGACCCCGCGTTTCCCAGCGACCCTAAGGGTGGAGGAGAGAGGCTGCCCACCCCTGCCCTCAGCCCCAAGAGCCTGACATAGCCTCCTAAAGGCCTGAATTTATCTTAAAGTTTTCTATTTTAAGTTAAAAACCCCATGCTTTCCCACTCCCCTTTTACTCTGTTTATATGTTTGTTGTAATTTTAAAATTATATTTTAAATTACATACCATCCAGTAAAAATAATGCTCCTGGAAGGGGCACCATATTTACTCTGTGATTTCCAGCATGTTCTAACATACTGAGACTCTTCCCCCAGGTGAGGGGCTATATTGGCTTGGGGCACTATCTAAAACGTTGTTCCTGGCCAGTCTTGCCACAGAGCTGTGACTTGGGATCCTCCAGCTCTTGTTAAGTTTAGT
Organism: Equus quagga; assembly: GCF_021613505.1. Lineage (NCBI taxonomy): Eukaryota > Metazoa > Chordata > Mammalia > Perissodactyla > Equidae > Equus > Equus quagga. The sequence continues at coordinate 153,808,909 of NC_060267.1, read as the reverse complement.
CATGAACAAAGCCTAGTCTAGCAATGTGGGGCTTTTCCAAAGCAGTCCTCGGGGAGGAACATAGCTCGGGAAAACTTCCATTTGGCAGTATGGATAGAAGGCAGGAGTGAACCTCATCTGCAAGCCTTACATATTTGGGGGCTACCTCTGCTTGTGGAATTCTTGACTTTGTGTTTATAGGGTTTATTCATATACTATTTCTATTATGATGATGATTAGGTTGCATTTATTGAACTTCTTGTACTCACCAGGCACTGTTCAAGGTGCACAGTTGCTTTTCGCATTTAATTTACAGGATGATTCTGCAAAGTAGGCACTAATATCTTCATTTTACTGATGAAGAAGCTGAGTTCCTCAGAGGTACTTAAGCAAGTTACTTAAACTTGTACAAGGTCCCACAACAAGCGAGTGGTAAAATTTGGAATCATAGCCTTGTCAAACTTCAAACTTATCTGTCAGCAGTATCTCTGGATTAAAAAACATCAGGCACTCAAAAGGGGAAAGTCTAATGAACTTATGTCAGATTTAGTGGGTCTTTACATTGTGGAATGAGGTGCTTTTCCTAGTCTTCAATGATCCCCTGGGGGTGTGTGTATGTGTAACCCCCTCCCCTCCTCTTCATTATCCATCCCCCTCTCCCTCCCTGGTTCAGAACTGGAAAGGATGGTTTTCTCTGGAAAGTCAGATCTGTAGAGAGGACAAATGGCTTTGATCTTCCACAAGAAAAGAATCCCAGAAGGAAAATTGGGGAATGATAAACCATGGGGCTGGGCTGGGGGCATCAGTTATGTTTGGCTGCCTGGACCCCTATGACGTGGGCTGCAAAGGGTTTTGGATTCCAGTCAGAGCAGGGAGGGGTCAGTAGTACTCCTTGATTTGAGAGGCTCCTGTTCTGTTGCAGATGAGTAGCACAGAAACAGACAGGGCCTGGCTTCTGTGGGATGCAGGGGCGAGGGCACAACATGTCCTTGGTTCTGGGGAAGGATCTGGTTCCAAATGGAAGCTAAACATCTCAGTGCCTCCAGTGTCCCCGGCAGCCCCCTCCAATCCTCATAGAGGGAGGGTGACTTTTCATTTGGAACAATGCTAATGGAGTCATTCGGGTCAGTGTCTCCGAGATAAAATCTGTCACTCCCTTCTGCAGGCTCATTATTTCTACCTTCAGGCTGCAAGGAGACAGCAGAACACTAGAGGATAGGGCTGTTTCCTCTCAGGGCTGACTCTCAAAATATATATATATATGTGTGACTGTGGTCTTAAAGGTGTGATGAATTACTAGCAAATCTTCCTCTTAAAGAGGATATCAGTGTTTAAATTCCTTGTGTAAGTTTTATTGCCCAGAAATTCTGCCCCCAATCTGCTTCTGGGTGTGTTTTCATATTGCCGTTTAAGAACAACAGCAAATATGAACTGCATTTAGGGCTGGACTCAGCCTGGAATTAAACTCCACATAGTTTTAATTGTTTAGTAATTTAAACAGGAGAGTGGCATTATGTTGACTCGGCGATTTAAAATTATGCTAAAGCAGGATTTTGCCAGCTGGATCCTTGGCCTCGTTCAGGAACATACTTGGCAGTGTGCAACAGGGACCACTAATCCGTAAGGGTAGAGAAAATGAAATTTTTTACAAAAGCTGAATTTTCCAGAAACTAGCAACAATTACCAATCAAGGGACTAGAACTCCAGGATGGGTAGGGATGCTGTGGTTATTTAAAGCAGCGTTCGCAACTTGTACTTTATGAGAGAAAGGGGAGCATCTATGAGCTCAGCTGTCATTCAAAGGTGAGAAGCCACTTTTATGTAACAGCAAAGGCAGGGGCATGCACTCTGGATTTTTCTTCTCCAGTACTTTAACAGATACATCCTTTTCTAATGACATGGCTCAATTCTGCAACTTCCTGTCCAGTATCCCAGGGAAACGTTGACATTTGAGTGCCCCGATCTTGTGGCCCTCTAGTTTTTTGCAGCCATCTGAACTCAAATGCCTACAGGGTTTCCCTGTTGCAGACTGACTGGGGACCGTAGTGAACTGAAGAACAAGGGGGCAGCGGTTTATTTTCTGTCATATAAGTCCACATGACTGACTATGTGGCTGCATTAATGACCATCATATAAGACCATATGGCTGCTTTATGACCACTGTGCCCCCACATTCCTCCCCTAACAAATGGAGCTTATTTTTGTAATGTGAGAATCTGGGCTCTGTGTTGCCAGACTTTTACAATTTTCATTCTGGATTATAATGTGAATTTTCCCAATATTTAAACATAGGCAACTGACTAATCCACCAACAAACCAAACAAATACTGTGCAGACTGGAGAAAATGCCGCTATGGGCCAGGCAGGGCTAGTGGACCACAAGTTTTGATGCCTGGTCTCCAGAGTCTTGGGTGCCCATGATTTGCTGTGTGGGATTCTGCCATCTTTCTTCAAAAGAAGGATGTGTCTTCTGAGAGGAGACTGTGGAAGGTGGCAGCACTGCACTTGGCATTAGAATTGCTTTAGGACTGGTCAAGCTTTGGCATCTTTTAACTGAATGATCATAAGCAAGTCACTTCTCCACTCTGCACCTCATTTAGCTGCCACATCAGTGAAATGTGAACGAGTGCTGACCTTGCCCATTTCTTGGTGTTTTTGTCAGGATTTAACATGGAATGGATATGAAAATACAATACTTTGTGAACTCTTGAGCATGACAGAGGAAAGCAGCTCAGGCTGGTGGTCAAAGATCGGGGTTGTGTCCTGTTGAATGTATTACTAACCAGCTGTGAGGTCTGGTCAAATTGTGGGGTGCTTCTGGGTTTTGGGTTTCTCATCTGTAAAGAGCAGCTTTTCTCAGGAGAGGCATCAGAGCGAATAAGAGGGGGCAAGCCTGAGATCAAGTCAAAGCTCTGGGAGTTGTTGGCTATGTAATCTGGGTCGGTCATGTAATCCTTGCTCTCAGTGTGGTCTGGTAGCATCAGTATCTCCTGCGGCTTGTCAGACATGCAAAGTCTCAGGCCCGACCTCAGACCTGCTGAGTCAGAATCTGTTCCCCAGGTGATTTGTAAGCACCTTAGAATTTGAGAAGCTTTGACTTAACACAGCGCTATTCAAAATGTGGTCCTGGATGACCAGCGTCATCATCTGGGATCTTGTTAGAAAAGTGACTTCTCAGGGCTCCCTCTCAGACCCACTGAATCAGCAATCTGGGCATGAGGACCAGGATCTGTGGTTTAACAAAGGCTTCAGGTTTTCCCGATGCACGACAGATTTAACCTATTTGAGCTTCAGTGTAATTGCATTTCGAATGTAACTGCAATAATAATACGTGTCATTAGACTGTTTTGAAGATGAAAAATATATGATATAGTAGAGTATAATATGGTAGAACATAATATACTATAATATATATCATGTATCTGTAGAGAGAAAATAATCATATACAGTGAGCACAACTTGATAAATAGTGTGCAGTAATGAGTGGAAAAGAAATCGGAAACAAGGTAATTGGTAAGGGTCTGTATCAGTTATGGTACTTTGATTTCAAGCCAGCAGAAACTAACCCTGGTTAACTTAAGCAAAATGGAATTTATTGGAAGGATATGAGGTAGGTCATAGAATTAAACTTAAAAGAAAAAAATAAGCTTCCAGTACTTGGAAAAGGCAACAAGGAGGGAAGCTCCAGGGATCTAGGACGGTTATAGAAACTAATAAATGGTCTCTCCAGGGCACCTTTGTCAGGATGAATCACCTCCAGTTGCCCTTGGGCCATTCCACTCAAGATCCAGATTCTTGGTAAAGAAACTGCCTGGCAGGCTTGGGTCACCTGGGAGACAAGGCACCTGAAGTGTTACGTGTAGTGGGGGTGGAGGAATCTCTCAAAGGATTGTGCTGTTATCAAAAAATGTGGGAATGGGAACTGGGCAAGCAGATCAACAGACGCCCACCAGAGATATTTCTGGCTCCAATATTTTGAGGCTAACAGTATGCGTGGACCTTGGCCTTGGCACAGTGTTAAGAAATCCTGCCACAGCAAGCTGAAAGACAGGTGCTAGCTCTTTCAGGAAATCTCCTGGCTGCTCTCTTCCATGGTGCAGCTGTAGGACTTTTCTTTGTATCCAGGCTTGAGTGGTTTTGCTTTGGTAATTAAAGGAGTTGTGTGTACCTTCATGTACACACTGTTGCACACGTGCCTCCCTTCTCATTATAAAGCTGTGAGGTTTCCCTCGAGAAAGAGCAGCTTCTGCCCTCTCACGAATGAAGCCATGAAGTATACAGCAAAGCATGGAAGAATGACACATGGGACATCTTTTTATTTTCTCTCCCACAGTTTTATAAGTGATTATTTATAAAAACATGCTCATATCTGAAATTTGCCATATTGGCTCCATGCGCTGTTTGTTTTTATGAATATTTTGTTCATGTGAGACAAATGGCTGTGCGTGGCTTGAGCTCCAGCTCTATTTTTTCTCCTTTTGATTCTACCAGTTAATCACAGACATGACGCTTCTTTGAGTGGGGCTTCTCCCTGGCGTGTGTCTGTGCCATGGTAACAGTAGCTGGTAATGGTTTGTCTGTGAGGGCAAACTGGCATGAATATTGTCTTATTTAATGTGCATGTGAGGGAAGAAGAGGTTTCCAGAGCCTTTTAAAATGATTGTGCTGATATTTTGAACATAATCTGGTGCCTCACAACATTTGCTAATCGAAGTACAGAGACCTGGAAAGGCTGGAGGTCCAGTGGTTCCAGTGTCTGCCCATCAAGCACTCTTGCCCCAACATTGGCCATTAACTCACTTTTTCGCATATCCTGGGTCACTTGGTGTTTCTTTCACTGTATCTTACAGTGGAGGCATCAACGATTATACCACAAAGTTATATTTAAAATAGTCAGTAGACCAAGGCCAAGATAGCCAATACGAATTCAAAGAACTACTTGGTTTTAGATCTGAAATTGTATGGGGTTCCTGAGCTCAATACGAAAGATGTGTTTATGTCTGCAGGAGCAAAAGGCTTGTGGAGGGCTCTATTGAGAATAGATATGATGGTGTCTCCTCTTATGAAAAGATTTTCATTCTAAAGTCCTTGTGGAAGTTAGAAATTGCATACAGTTAAGATTACCCTTGAAAATCTCTTAAATTTCAAATTAAGTCCAGTACCTATGGTTTTGTATATATACTTATGCAGTAGTATAATATATAGTCTACATAATGGGTAATGTCATTATATAGCATATTATATAATTAATATTATAATAATATATAATATATTATATACAATATAGTAATATAATATAATATAATATATTACTTATATATACTATATATTATATATAATATTTATATTATAATATATTAATTATATTATTTATATTATATTAATTATAAATATATTATATTAATAATATAATATGTAAGATAATATATTATATTAATAATAATATAATTAATATGCTATATAATTATGTAATATGTGCAAATGTGCAACATATATTATATTTATCTTTAATATATAATGTATTATATAACTTAACATGTAATATATATTTATTGTATATATTATATATAATATGTAGCATATTATATATACTTACGCATTATACATGCTAGTAAATATATTCATATATTTATAATATATAAATAATGCATATAAACATTTATATTTGCAGTATACAATATGTAATATCTATAATACATGTTTATATCATGTATATATATGAACTATGCAAGTTTATAAATTTCTATCCATGTATATGTAGCATCTGTAGCTGGATATATCATCAAAATGTAATTTTACAGAATTTTAATTATATAGGTAAATGTACCTATATTTGAAATCCCAGAAGTTATGGCCATGCGATTAACTTCTCTCCACCTCAAGGCCTTGCACTAGAGTAGAAAGTGCCTTCTGTTGGCTCCATTAGGGACTTCCTCATTTTATGTTTGCATATAGATATAATCTGAGTTTAGCTTTTTGCATTATGCTAGCTTCTCTGCCCAAATGCTGTGACTATAAGCTATGTGAAAATACGAAGCATCGGCCATATTTGAAGTCTGGTTGTCTCCCAATCTTAGTTTTGGACCTGCATAATTTGGGAGCATAAGAAGCCAAAGAAACTGCTTATCTGCTAGAAATGCCTTTAGAAATGTCAATTGTTTAGGGTCCATTCAAAGAAGAACTGAGTATTCCTGGCAAATGGATGATATTTTAAATCCTCATAATTTATTTACTCTTATTTTAACCATCATAAAAATTGTAGTCTATGAATTATACATGAAACTGAATATTACAAGACAGAGGGGAAACATGCTGGCACACATTTCCTTTCAGCTCAGTCACCTCAAATTATAAACAAGTTCTCTATTTATATCCATCTGCAAAAATGCACATGTATATTACATATGTTAAATATTATGTAAATCAGCAGTTATCATTGCCCCACACACCATTTTCCTACAGACTCTGATTTGATTTTCATAAACAACTGTTTCTCAAAAATAATGTTTAAAACTTCCCTCTCCAATGATCTCTGTTTAATTGAGTATATTACATACCTCTTTTCATTGTAGTTATGAAGGCAGAGAGGCCACCTTGCAAACTAAATTTCTTCCTGGCCTTCTTGTATAAGATGATACAATGGGGCTATTTTCTGATTCATTGCTAAATTTTTTTTGGCTCTAATTTGTTCTGGACTGGCTGTAAAGAATCAAAATTGGATTTCAAGTATGGTTCTTGAGATCCATCTCATTATATTAGACGCATACCTTGCATTTGGTCATTGAAAAAGTAAACATTGGGGGGAAAAAAGCCCAGATCAGGAAACATAGAAAAACAAGTTGTGTTTCAAATGAAATTTTCCACTTGGTTCTCCCTGTGATCTGTCTATAGACTTTTCTAAGGAAGCTCTGCTGACAGCAGAATTAGTGCCTTCGCAAGGTCCTGGATATGCACAGTACCTTACGATATGACAGGACTCTCTTAATTGTTGTTTCAGGTTGTTCAGAATGACAGGAATAAAACAGTAAACATGAGTTTTGTGTGGAATAAGAGTGGAGTTCATCATGGCCATTAAAAATTCTAATGACATGAAAGCCAATTATTGTGACTTCAGGTGGTTATTCAGAATGCACTTAGATATGTGACAGCTGAGGTAAACATTTCAGCCCCAGACAGCTCCATTAATTAATTACTGCTCAGGATTCTAAAGCCTGCTTAGATGCTTCAAGAGCCATGTGGAATACTTATAAGATGCCTATTCTAGGCAAGTCCAGACAGGCAAAGTAGGTACTTAATAACATTTTTTATGTGTACCAGTTTGATATTTATTTATTAAAGCCCAGATTTAAAAATTTTTTCCCCATACTCCATTTTCTCCTATAAAGAAACTTATATAGAAAAATCCATAGCAACTTAAAAAGAAAAAACGGTATGTCTGAAGAGGGCAGCCTTTCCACAATTTCTTGGAATTTACTTCACTTAAATACACATTGCACTGGGCAGTTACTTGTTTTTGATTTAATGCTTGTGAATGCTTTTACATGTGCTGGCCCTAAATCCTACATTTTTAAAATTAGCCTCAATTCATCACTTCCCCTCCCTCCTCCCATATTTTTTGAAGTTTCAAATAATGTAGATGGCAACAAAATTCTTCTAAATAGATGACTGTATTTGGAAGAGTTAACTTCACCCCCACTTTACTCATGAATATTTTAATGGAATACGGTTGTTTATTTCTACATAAAGTTTTAACTGGATAGTTAAGTTGTTCTTATTTTAATAATTATGAAATCTTTAGTTTCCTAGGGGGAGAAAAACGGAAGTATAGTTTTCTGCTTTTCTACATCTTTTATGCCCACAAGAAGGATCAGCCACATGATAATTTTCAGGAAGAGTCATAAAAGTGTTCTCTCTGACATATTCCATTCAGTCACAGAGCAAAGACTTCAGAAGTTTTCCACTTATAAACACACTCATCCTGGAAAGTGTGCGTGCCAAGAGTGTTTTGTACACGGCAATTAGCATGGAGGACAAACCTGATCCATTATGACAGCTGTGGCCATGCTCTCCTCACTACCCACGGCCAAATAGATCAGAGCTTTGTCACAAGTGTCCATGGTTGAGAGGCTCATTGCAGCTGAGATGGCATCTGGTGCTATTTTTGCAGAGGAGAACTTGGTCCTCCCACTCTCTTTCATGATGAAGGTGAAGAGGTGAGATGAAATCCCAGGATAAGAATGGAGGGGGCTGGCCCCGTGGCTGAGTGGTTAAGTTCGCGCGCTCCGCTGTAGGCGGCCCAGTGTTTCGTTGGTTCGAATCCTGGGCGCGGACATGGCACTGCTCATCAAACCACGCTGAGGCAGCATCCCACATACCACAACTAGAAGGACCCACAACAAAGAATATACAACTATGTACTGGGGGGCTTTGGGGAGAAAAAGAAAAAAATAAAATCTTTAAAAAAAAAAAAAAAAAAAAAAGAATGGAGGGCTGTGCAGTGTCCCAGGATGTGTTCTTATGGGGGGAAACTTCACGAATTACGTGTCTCTGTGTGTTGAAGGAAAGTCTGGCAGATATAAAGAGAAGTCTCTAATTTGATGTGGGGTTGATTAAACCACTCCTAAAATCCAGCAACCACCACTACCCTCCTTAGGCTTTGAAACGTGCAAGCTTTGAAAAGCCTTGTAGATTATAGTGCATCACTGGTATCTAAGCTCAGCAAAGTATGATTATCCTGAGGGTTCTCATGCCTTTGAAGAAAAAGTGATTGGGTTGAAATTCCAGGTTAGAAGTAGCCCTATTCTGGGAAACTGGGTTCTAGCCATCCTGGGACCAGATCCTTCCCACTTAACATTGTCCACTGTGTGGTATCATTAACATGAAAATGATTTGAAAATAGAGTAATACATGAATATTGATAGACTCACATTTTTACAGACAGCTTGACTTTAGTTCAACCTTCCCAATTTATAGATGAACAGAGAGAACTTGGTTAATGCCACATAATTAGTATCAGATCCAGGAGGAAAAAAACCTGCTTCCCAGATTTCTTTCCACATAACTTATGTGGCAGGCAGCCTTCAAGATGTCCTCCAGTGATCCCTGTCTCCTGGTATTCACACTCTAGTGTGGTCCCCTGCCACGTTCTACCAGGATTGGTCTGTTTAGCCAATAATCACCAATAATCATAGGCCATTAATGAAGAAATTCAAAGTTTTTCCTGTTTAAAAGCACTCTGACGATTCCTGACACCACTGTCTGTGTTTTGTAAGTTTCTAAGACCCTTCCAAGACACAGAAAATCTTCAATTTACTACTTTGGCCAATGAAATCAACTTTGAGTTTTAAATTCTAGTTAAGTTAGTGCCTTAACATTTTCTGGAGATAATGCCCTAATCCATAACTTCCTAATATGATGGTTTTCATACTATAAATTCAAGAAGTAGCGACCACTTCTGGGGTGGGTGTGAGGGAAGGCAGAGGACACAGAAAAATGTGGCAAGCAGTCAGTCAATCAATTTTCCACAAAACTAACAAAGAAGCAAACAGGCACAGAAAACCCAAACACTTTTTTAAGTTTTCTATCTTTGGGGCCATGCTATGTATGAAAGTCAAGGTACTGCTTAAAGTGTTCATTGCCACTGCAAGTTCCAAGCCAGTTCTCTGAGGGGTTAGAATCAAATTGTTCACTCAGGCTGATATACACTGCAATTTAGGTCATTCATTCTTTCCTTAGGTAGATTCTATGAAAGACTAGATCCCTGAGATGTTAACAAATATTCAATAAGAAAACAAGTTGAGAGAGAGGGCGAGAGAGAAGAGGGAGTGAGGGGAGGGAAAGGCGGAGAGGGCAGGAGAGAAATAAGTAAGTAAATAGGTTCTTTGGACAAGAAATTTTGGGAAATTGGTTTGGACAAATTGATCCATGGATGGATCTTTGGAACAGAAATTCTCAATGGCTTCTATATGCCAAAATGTCCAGTGACTCTTCATGAGAGAGATGTCCTCGTGTTAACCTTCCTGCTTTCCTGGTACTTGAACATTCCAGGGAAGGATAAGAACGATAAACAAACCCCAGCCTGTGCACCAAATCTGACCTAAGCATATCTTTGCAAATAAAGTTTTATTGGAATACGGCCACATCATATTGTCTATGGCTGCTTTCACGCTATGATGGCAGAATTGAGTAGTTGTGAAAGAGACCATATGGCCCACAAAGCCTGAAATATTTTCAGTATTATCTATTATAGAAAAATTTTGCTGACCCCTAGGTTGGATTATTTTGGAATTGTAGCATTTCTTAAAACTGACCAAAGAAACATTTTTTAGTAGGTCATTCTGCGGGTCCAGTTTCTGTATAACACAATCGGGGAACACTGAGTCAGCTCGAGCTTTCCTGTGGATCTGTGTGTGCCTCCCTTCCCTTTAGTACCTTGAAAGCAGAACATTCTATACTGCCCTGTTATGCAGCTGCCAGAGGAGGATTTCTGTTGCTCTGAGACATAGAGTGGCAGGTTGAGCCCAGTAGCTAAAGAGAATCAGTTCTTTTTTGTAAGATACAGCAAGATCAAGTTGAGTTACAGAGAAAGCTGCACGATAACAGGAAGCTTATCATTTATTTACTGAGCATCCTGTTCGCCGTTTTTAGTCTTGTGCAGGAAGGGAGCTGGAGGTTACCTTGTGCTCATGTCTTCAGGGACTTACAGTTCTCTGTCTCCTTGAAGAAAGTGACTGCAAGACATGTTAAACAACAATGTGAAGATTCAGGGACTTGATTTTTTAAAAAGACCTAAAAGAGGAAAAATCCCGAAACTTTTCTCCATAATTTGGAAGAATAATTTCTTCTTCTCCCTTGGGTATGATTCACAGGATACTATATGCTTTTTACAGACTTTTACTTGTATCATGGTAAGAGGTTAATAGTTTTTCTGCTAATAAGGAGAATTAATTATCTATTGCTGTGTAACAAATTACCCCCAAATTTAGCAGCTTAGACAACACACATTGTTTATCTTGCACAGTTTCTGAGGATAGGGAATATGTGAACAGATTGACTGGTAGTTCTGGGTCAGGGTCTCTCTCAAAGTTGCAGTCAAGATGTTAGCCAGGACTGCAGTTTCTGAAGGCTTGACTGGGGCTGAAGGATCGACTTTCAAGTTCACTCATGTGCCAGAGGTTTCAATTCCTCACCACGTGGGACACTCCATAGGGTGGCTCATGATATGACTTCTCCCAGAGTAAGTGATCCAAGAATGGAGAGCATGCCCAAGATTAAAACCTAATCCAGGAAGTGACATATTATTATTTCTGCCGTATTCTATTGGTCAAACATACCAACCCTGACACATTGTGGAGGGAACTATAAAATGGTGTGAATATTGGGAAGGAGGAGTTGTTAGAGGCCATCTTGGAGCCTGGAGACCACACTCTGGTTATTTAAAGCAGCATGTCGTGGTGAAGAAACATCTTATGGCCTCAGTCCTTGCCCTGACATAAGAAATTCAAAGCCCAACATCAGGAAATCAGGCATAAAATCAACTCTGCCCCATGCAAGACCATTGCCAGCCTACAGAGTGCCTTTTTTATAAATGAGAATAAGATAGCCTCCCTAAGGTATTTCACTTCCACTTGTTGGGATAATTGTCCTAATATGCCAATTTTGTTAGAGCAAAACACTTTACTACTTCTGCTGGAAAAGTTGTACCAATGTATGATTTTTTTGTGTTGTGAATGGTTCCCTCATGCAGTGCACAATCTGCACAGCCTCCATATTTGGTGAAAGGAGCAACACTCCTTCTTGCAGTAGAGTTATATATGCATTAATCTTCCTCACTGGACTGTAAACTCTTTGAGGGTAAGAACTGAGTCTCTTCATTCATTCATTCATTCAACTCATATATACTAAGACACTGCTATGTGTATGATAGTAAAAGTGATGGTTAACAAAGGAAAGTGGTAAAAAAGATGAGAACTCTGCTTTCCTGGTACATAGATTCTAGGGAGGGACATGAACAATGTACAACAAAACAAGTCCATAAACAAGATAATTTCAGATAGTGAGAGGAGCTGTGAAGAAAATACAATAAGGTAATGGGATAAAGAGTGGCAATGGGTGGGCTTGCGCGTGGTTCTTTGGGGCAAGGTGGGAAGGGGAGGAGAGGAAAAAGCCACTCTGAAGAGACTCTCACTCATCTTTGTAACCCTGTTACTAATAGAGTGCTTTGCACATACTAGGTATGCGACAAAATGCTTGTAGAGTTCAAGTGCAGTGAGGGTCCAAAGAACTAGTAAATAAACCCTGGAAGGGCCATTTTGACTTCAGTAAATACACACAGTATCTTAACTCCTAGAGGAAGATGGAGTCTAGTTATTCTACATCTGCTTTTTGTAAGCAAAGCACAAAGACTTGGTTAGGACTCTTTAAATAAGACTCATTCTTTTCTCCTCCATCACTGGAAAATAAATAAAGCCAAGAGGCAAAGTCTATTGAATATGCGTACTAAATCAACCTTTAGTACTAAACTGTATTGAGATTTCCTTCCTTTTATTTTTTGCATTGAGGCTAGCTTAATTTTAATTTTCATTTTGTAATGGAAGGAGGACACAATGAGTAACTCATCCAATTTCACAACTTCAGAGGGAGGAATATGGAAGTTTTGGAGGTGGCCCAGAGGAGGGCAGTGGAATGACTGAAAGGCTGGAAACTAAGGCACACAGAGAAATGTTAAATGAAACTGCTCGATTTAATCGAGAAAAGAATACCAAAGGACACGTAGCATTAACAGGAGATGGAGAATATGTGAGCTGCTTGTCATATACCTTAATGATCTGGGCTTTCATTGAAACTGGAAAGATTTAGGCCAGCTTTTAGGTCCCATTCCTTACCCAACTGTTAGGATTCTCTCTAGCATTAAGAATGTGATAGCACTCCTTGATTGAGCTAATTGAGTCCAGAGTTCTAGGATTCCGTATTTGAGCTCAATAACTTCTTATTAAGATAAGAGTAATTAGTCTGTGGTTATGTTTATAAAGGATGGGGAAGGCACAGACTGTTTCTATGTATCTCATGGATGGTAACAGTATCGGCCCTCAGGAAATGCTGAATCAATGTAGCAACACATATTGGCATCTATTCCAGGATATCACAACAATAGTAAGGAAATCATGCTGCTCTTTCAATAGTAAAATTGTTAAAGAGACATCAGAACTTCATCTCACACCCTTTTTCTCCTTAACAATTTCCTTTTCTTGGCTTGCCTGGTATGCTATTTACTTGTGATTTTTTTGGTGGCTACTTATCAAGGTATGTATGGGTATAGCCTTTACCACTTACACTTTACAAAGTTTCTTGCCCTGTAGAAAGGTTTCTGAGTCAGCTCTCCATACTTGGCTTATTAAAAATATTACTGCTGTCTAGGTTATTTGCTTTTTTGGTCTTGTTTCTTCATGATTCATCTCATTGGGGTTGCAAACATGATTTTCCATCTGAAATTAATCTCTCAGAAGTCATGTCTGTCATCCAGAGTTCAGTCTGTCTGAAGAACCCATGTTAGTTCCTGGATCCCATTTGTCAATGACTTTTTGTGCTAAGATGTTAAATGCAGATGTCCAATTGGCACCTTCCAACTCTATTTATTGGTTTTTCATTCTTCATTCTTTAAATATACTCAAGGCTTAATGCAGGAAAAACTCCAGCTACTGAAAAATGTACATGTTCTCAAAGTTCCTTGTCTTCTGGTGATGGGCAATTAGACTTGGAGGAAGCTGGCCAAGCAAAGGACAGTTACAGGATGGAGTACAGAGCTGACTGGCTGGCTGGCAGTCTTACTGCAGCATCTGGCAGCTTTCCTCAATTAGGAACTGCCATTGAATTTGGTCTGTCTTCCAGGTTTCTGCATAGCATTTCTTTTTCCTTTGTTTAACAGAATACTTTTACAAAGGAAGCCTCTTAATTGTACTCTCTGCATGCTTTTATCACCAAAATGTTTTACACCCTCCTTCTCCTGAACTCCCTACTCTATGATATAAGTAACCTGGATTTCCACAAGCCTCCCCAGCCTAGGGGGGACACCCAGGGAGAGAGAGAAGGTGCCAAGTGGGGTAAATATTTTAGTTTCAATATTTCTTTCACTTCTAGCTTCTGCCTGCTTTTGTAGATCATCTAACTCTTTCAATGTTACCCCCCAGTATTCCTGAGATGTTCGATGTGGTATAACATGCACCCATTAACCAATACTCTCAACTGCAAAGTGGTGTCTGACATTTTCCTTATTTTTTGCTCTGGTTACTTTAGCAATTGATAGTTTCTATGAAGCCATATTAAGGAACTCCCCATCCTAATATCTTGAAGCCTGGGCCAATGGTGCTACAATTCTAAGAAATTATACTAGCCTTTGGGACTCTCAAATCCTATCACTTTTTATGGGTATTTGCCCTCAAGAATGTCACTTCCATCACCGCTGTCTTCTGTTGAAGCAATCTCCTATACATACTTGCCAAAGTTGAATAGGGGTTTTTCTGAACCTATTAATTAATTAATTTGATGTTTACTGAGTACTTACTATATTCCAGGCACAGGCATACCTGATTACATGAGTAAGTAAGATCCAGTCCCAACTTGCTACACCCCTCTCCCCCAACCTTGTAGAATGTACAGTCTACAAGAGGAAGCTGCATTTAGAAGGCAACTACAAGACAGTATGATAACAGTTTTGATAAAGGGTAAGTGTAGATGTGTTAGAAACATATCAGAAGGGTAGTAGCCCATTCCTGGTATTGAGAGAAGGTTTTCCAAGGGTGGGAGCTGGATATCTAAACTGAAACCCTTACCCAAATATTTAATTGGGATGTGGTGGTTCAAGTTTCAATATATATCAGTAGATTAAAAATCAGGTTCTTTTTCTCCAAAGATCTCCCTACAATTTCCAGAAATGTTTCTCTGGAGTTTTAGAGTTCATTTTATCTGTTTTGGGAAAACTGCTATCAATAGTATCCTTGGGTCTTCATGCCTCTATTCTTCATCATTCTTGTCTTTCAATGGATGTATGTAGCAGTAGAAGGGAATTCTGGGATTGTTCTGGGATTTTGCTTTGTTTCTAAGATTTAATGTGAATCTATTGAAGAGCCTCTTAAAAATGCAAATTGCTCGATCCGGCTAGCTCCCAGAGATCTGTAAATTCCTGGGGTCAGAGAATTTGCATTTAAGCCAGCATGCCTTGTTATTCTGATCTGGGTACTGCCCTTTGATTAAGCCCTGATTGCAAAGGGCACTAATAAGAGGAGAATGAGGATTCGACCATTTACGTATCTGGTTTGTCAAGTGAGTTTATTTTTGTCTAACCTGAAATCCAAACCACACGCTATGGCTAGTTTATTCAAAAACATGTGAAGGGAACCCAAATAGATTTTGAGTTTTGTGCTGTGAGACTGATTTTCAAATGCAACCATATCCATCAGAAGCTATGACTACAATTCTGAACATTGTCATATCTTTAAAATTTGTAATTGATGTTGACTAGTTGTTTTGTGTCTCTCTGGCATTTTACATTTATCCTTAACACAAGAAAGAACATGAAGTATGTGATCACAATAGACTGCAATTACCATTATAAAGTTAATTATACTTGTGTCAGTGCTGAAATGCAGTGTGACCTTTAGGAAGAAGTTAAGCATGGGCATGGAAGTATTGTGATATTTATCAAGAGGAGATGGATGTACATTTCATATTAAATTATTATTGCATTCAAATCCAAAAGTGCTCATCTTCTTCCCTTCCCACTTAAAGATTCCTTAATAATTTGGGTAATACGCTATGGGTCACATATCTCATTTTTCTTTAAAATGTGTTTTGAATGTCATGTCATATGAATGTGCTCATATCTTGACTTTGATTACCAAATTTAATTTTGATTCAAAAACCAAAACTTTTGAGAAGATAAGTGTTGGCAAGGATGTGAAGAAAAGGAAACCCTTGTACACTGTTGGTGAGAAGATAAATTGATTCAGCCACTATGGAAAGGAGTATGGAGATTCCTCAAAAAATTAAAAATAGAACTACCATACAATCCAGCAATTCCACTTCTGGGTATATATCCAAAAGAAATGAAAACAGAATATTGAAGACATATCTGCACTCCCATATTCTTTGCAGTGTTTTTCACAATAGCCAAGATATGGAAACAACCTAAGTGTCTGTCAGTGGATGAATGGAAAAGAAGATATAGTATATATACCCAATGGAATATTATTCAGCCATGAATAAGAAGGAAATTCCATCATTTGTGACAACATGGATTGACTTTCAGGGCATTATGCTAAGTGAGATAAGTCAGACAGAGAAAGACAAATACCGTATGATCTCACTTATATGTGAAATCTAAAAAAAAGCAAAACTGTAAAATCAGAGAGTACAATGGTGGTTACCAGGGGCTAGGAAGTGGGGGAATTGGGGAGATGTTGTTTAAGGATACATACTTGCAACTAGCAGATAGATAAGTCCTGGAGATCTAATGCACAGCATAGAGATTATAGTCAACAATGCTGTCTAATAAACTTCAAAGTTGCTAAGAGACTAGATCTTAATTGTTCTCACCACAAAAAAGAAATGATAATTATTTGACATGATAGAGGTGTTATGCCACGGTGGTAATCATATTGCAATATATAAATGTATCAAATCAACACACTCTACACCTTAAACTTACACAATGTTATATGTCAATTGTATCTCAATAAAAATATCCCCCCAGCAGCTGGCCTGGTGGTGTAGTGGTTAAGTTTGCATGCTCCGCTTTGGTGGCCCAGGGTTCACCGGTTTGGATCCCAGGCTTGGACCTGGCACTGCTTGTCAAGAGACGCTGTGGTGGCATCCCGCATAAAACAGAGGAAGATTGGCACAGATGTTAGCCCAGGGCCAATCTTCCTCACAAAAGCAAAACAAAAAAGCCAAAGCTTTATTTTTCTGATAATAAAATATAAAATCTGTTGCCAGAATTTCAGGAACCCGTATTGTGGCTTGAAACAATGGTAAATTATGTTTTCAAAACATGGTGCCTCAAAAGTTAGTCTGATGGTGAGCTCCAAAGTTTGTGAGTTAAAGAGACTTGAAGAAACTCTGTTGACATCCAAATTGTTGGGCTGGGAAACCAGCTGACAGCCCCTTCCTAAAAACATGAGAAGACAGAAGCTGCCAAAATATTCAGGCAAAGGGTTCTTTTGGATTATTAACATTATCTAATTAACTGAGAGTTAAGAAGTTTCTTTGGTATTTTAAACACATAATATTGAAAGTAATCTAATCTTTCCATGGAAAGTCAGTGTTGCCACTATGATCAGTAATCATTTATAGTCTCTAAAAATGTAGAACGTTCAATTGAATAGATTTGGGGCTGGATGGGAAGGGAGCATGGGGACCATCTAATTTAACCTTAGTTCACAGTCAGGAAAATGAACATCAGAGAAGGTACATGGTCATTCAATGGTAAAGTCTGTACATTTGAAGTTCGTTCCTCTTGCTTCTCAGTGAGGAAATACAATTAAGCTTTTAGTTTAACTTCTAGCTACTTCCTTGATAGTTCTCCCTTTATTCAATATGAAAACTGAAATGCTCCTTTCACACTTTGCTATAGAGTCCAATCCTATTAACCTCAGTAGGGCAGAAGAGAATTGGGAGGGCCTGAGAGTTGATCCTAGCCCTGTCGCCTCAGACGGGCACATGCTGTAGGGAAGTTGAATTGAGCAGGCAGAGTACAGCATTTAGCCAGCATGCCAACCTCACTGTGGCAGAGATTCAGGAAAGCTGTCAGAATCAGCAAAGGCCAGCACAGAATTACACAGGGTTCCTGAAAGGCAGATGGAATGCTGTGATGGTGAATGTGGGAGTTGGCAATACTATATTTGATCTATTGATCATTTTCCAAACATACCAATCACTTTCACATTTTCATGCCTCTGTCATTATGTTCTCTATGCCTGAAGCATCCACAAATTTCTGAGGAATTGCAATCTTGTAATTCGACTCTTAATTTGAATGAGCTAGCAGAATGTATCATTACACTCTGCAAGTAACAGAAAACATGATTATAGTCAATTACACAAGGAGGGTTTAGGAAAAATAGCAGCCTGAAGTTCTGGTTCAGCTGCTTAACAAGATCAGGGTTAGCATCTCTGCTCTTCTCTTGGCGTTTTCCTCATGGTCACAAAATGGTTGCTCCAGCTCTGTGTAGCATATCTTCATTTAGAGAGAAAGAGGACTGATGGGGAAGGTATAAGCCTTATCTTTTCCCTTTTATCAGAAAACTAGAGGGCTTCCCAGAACTCCCCTACCCCCTGGAAGAATTATGCTCATGTCTCATTGACAAACATTAGTGGGAAGGAACGCTGAGAAAGTGACTATGTAGCTTTTGTGGCCTCTATGGTAGAAGCAGGCGAAGAAAAACGGTGTCAAGAATGGTTTTGAATGAGCTCATCTTAGGTGAGATGTGGCATTTTACAAGCCCAGGTTGTTGGTAGCAATGGTGTTGTTAGGTCTTTTGTAAGATGAAGGATCTTTTTTAGAACAAGAATAACCGATTCTCAAATGACCTCATTTATTAACTTGCATATTTATATACCAGTTTTGTTTCAAGTGGAAACTTATAATAACATGTCTTATTTTCTACTTGTTGAATGAATGCCCTGTCTGTGTGTGGCACTTTACTGTACAAAGTGTTTCACACCTATTATGATATTCATCCTCACAGGAAGCCCATGACATAGAAATTATTACCCTAGTCTCAGAGAAGAGAAGGTTGAGACAGAGAGCGCTTGGGTGCCTTCACTGGGTCAAACCACTGGGACAAATTGAGACTTTGATCCAGGTATTTTGACTCGAGCGTCTATACTATTACACTTACTGAGGAGAATATGCTTTAAAAAAAATGAAACAGAAAGGTTCAGTTCAGACGGAGTCTAAGATGTGATAATTTTTGGAAATGTAGACACAGAATAAATAATTTATTCAGAGAAACGTAAAGTGTATTTAGTTTGTGTGACAGCATGAAATCCTTTTTTTCTTCCCCTTTTCAGAGACCCTCAGCCAGCAAGTCTTCAGGTGCTCCTTCCTATAGCAGATGGTCCAGTTCACAGCCACATCAGGTAACATGCTCTTCGTAAGAAACCTGACATGCTGTTTCCCTTGACGTGCGCTTAAACTTAACAATTATTTCATTGCTGGGCAAATGTGGAGGGTGTGGGCTCCTGCCTATTCTCGCCTCGAAGGTGGCCCCCTCCCCAGAGGGCTGTGCAGTTCTTCACTGGTTACTTTTCTCTACCTCAAGTTTTGGGTCAGGACTATGTAAGGGGAACAGTGACAGAAAAATGCCAAATTCCCACATTCAAAGCCCTCTTCAGTGGACAGCTGATGAAATCAATCTAGCAATTATTAGACGTGAGTTTTGCCTTTTTTTTTTTCTTCAACAAAGATTATCCCTTCTGTCCCTTTTATTCCAGGAAAGTGAGACCTAAAACCTAGCGGTTGGTTGTCCAAGATTATATGAATTTAGTTGGTCTAGGCTTCTATGGTTTTTTCCCCCAGAACTTATTCAGTTTTACAAATCCATACGATCCTAGGGGAACTACCCAGAAAGATAATCTAATGTAATTATTTTGTGACTCTGTGCTAGTCCTCCAAACTTTTCACATGCTGCAATGAAATGAGAAAAGTGAAGACAGGTAGTATTTGGGACAGTCCTTAATTCTGAGAATATATCCTTTTAGTTGTCTGAGATTATAATGACTTTCTTTTATGAAATCAGGGACCTATTAGATGGTATTTGCATAGTTTTTAGCATTCCGGGCAAATTCAAATGGTGGCCGCCCCACACATGTTTCCCAGTGTTTTTTTCTTTGAATTCTTACAGGTACATGAAACGCAAGAGCAAGCAAAAATGGGTTTCATCTTTACTCTCTCACATACTGAAAGAAATCTGGTTACGTGGGGAGCCTTTCAGTATTAGCAGTGCGTTTTTGATTGAGGAACACAGCTCAGTGGCATTTCCAAATGGCACTCTGATTAAAACTAGTATTGCAGACATCTCTCTTGTATTGAGCGTTCTCTGTAACTCTAAGTAAAAGGAGTGGTAGATTTTTCTGTATTTCATAAATTTCCTTGGCGATGGCCTATTGTGCTGATCATTTGCTCGTTTGTTTTCAGATCTACTCCTGGCCCATCCCTTGACATCTACTTCCCAGGCTCCTTTGTTAACTGATTCCTATATAGGTTCTCCCAGTGGGAGGTATTGTTGGCAGATTGAAAGGAGATAGAAAGGGAAAAACCCAGGATATATTTCTCCCTTTCTGTTTGCTTTGGGCAGTATATCCCCATGTCTGAGCCTCTGTGTGGATCCATCTCCCATAAGTCAGCCCTGGCTTCTGGCCTTTAGGTACAATCCCCCTCTCCTAACACCCTGGGAGGTAGCAGCGTCCTCATCTTTCCCTGTTTGCTTTTTCAGCTCTACCAACACCCTTATAACTGGCACCCTATATTAAATTGCTTATCTTGGACTGCCTTGTATGGGCTCTGTTTTTCCAACAGTTCTTCCGACTGTTTTCTGACTGATACACCTACCATGGGATGATGCACTTCATTCTTTTGTTTCTATCACAGTGGCGTTTAATTTTAGAAATATTATGTGAATATTTACAGGATCACCAGGCTTGCAGCTGCTGAAAACTCTGAGATTTATTCTCTTGAGCTGGCCTGGTGGGTGGTAATCCTTTTACACCCCTCTCCCACACGGAATAATTATTCCTTTTCTTTGTTACTCATGCTCTAATCCTTCCCTTTTAAATTTGTGTTTATTACAAAAGCTTTGTCTTTTGTGTTTGCAATATAATAGGCTTATTGGCTTCAGTCTTTGAAAGCACCTACACAAATTCTCAGCCTGAGGTAAAAAGTACAATTGCAACTCAATCCTGGATTCCAGCTTTGCGTCTTCTCTGATTTTTGGCATCAGCAGAACATTTAGGAAAAAAAAAAAACAACGAGTCATGGATTTATATCAATAAGAGTCCAAGGGGATCTTTTTCTATTTGTTTTCAGAACACAATTTATAAACCTCAGACCCGAACATAGATACAGCAATGAGTAAATCAGTACACAGGCAGATACCTACTCATTTGAGAATTAGTATCATCACCATTCCTTCATAATCATTGTCATTCTTAACATTTATTGAACACTTACTATGTGGTGTCCGCTACTTTCTTTACGTGCGCTATGTCTTGTAATCTTCTTAATATCTCTATGATAAAGATGCAATATTTTACAGGTGAAGGAACTGACAATGTGAACATTTAATTAACTTATCCAATAACACAGAGTTGGTTCTGACAAATTCTAGCACCTTCATCTCTTAACCATTGGCAGTACTATCCCTGTAAAGATTTTAGACTAATTTGAGGCCACTGAAGACCATCTTAACACATAGTTCTGTTTTGAGCTGACCAGAACACAACTTTTTGGCCTCTAGGTACTATTTCTACTCTGAAATTATTTTTTCACAATTAATTTTCTGTGTTGAAATATGGGCTTATATCCACTCCAGCACAGGTCAATCTATTTGCAAATAGGCAACTTTTAAAACTTAGGCTTTAATGTTTTTATTAACAAGTTTTAGTTAAAAATGCAATATTTGGTATTTTATTGGGAATAATTTGAAAACATATTTATGAGAAAGAAGTAACTCCTCCCATTGCTTTGCAGTTTGTAAGGAATATACACAGAGAGCTTTGTATGCCTTGCAAATATCTACCAAAGTCATTATGAATTGCACTTTGAATAAATGAAATAGACCAATGAGAATAGTGACTGTCTGACTGGTGTCTTCAAATCTGAAACACAAAGCAGTAAACTGAAATTGTGATAAGTTTTTCATGAATATTGTGTACTTCTTTTTAGAAAAGTTTCACATGTCCCATCATATCTTCCATCTCATATTCAGAAAATTCCTTATAAATATTAAATAGCTATCTTCCTATGGTTTAGCAATGGAAAGTTTTTCTTTTGGATAATTGGCACCAATCCAAGCATTGTGTCTTAAGAACTCTCAGTGTAAAATTTTGGTCAATAATGATCCATTGATTGATTGATGACTCTTTAGCCTTTTAGTAAACTTTGTGTTCAGATTAGTCTTTGGTGGGTAAGAACCTCAAAGTTCATCTAATTAAAAGGGCAAAACAGTGAATTTAAAAAAGAGACATAGCATGTTAAGGGGTAACAATTGACTCAAGAGAATTCAAACAGATAGTCCAGTGTCAGCATTTTCTAACAGCAGATAGAACTGACAGCATTCAAGGCCGACAGCAGAAGTTTCAGTTATGGGGAAGGATTGGTGTTGAAAGAAGAAGAGAGCATTTTACTATCTTACTATGTTTTTGTAAAGAAGAGGAGTGTACTCTGCTGATAAAAAGCTACAGTGAGTATTTTTCCTGGATTGTCTTGCATATATTTTCATACCTCTGTATGAAACTCCATGTATTGAGCATATAGTAGGAGCTCACGAAGTATTTGTTGAATGAATGAATGAATAGATGAATGAGTGAATCATATGAAATAACAGCAGGAACAGAATTGTGAAGGTGGGACCTCAAATTCATATTTATTTTTTTCTTTCCTCTTAATTATTAGTTTCCACCTTCTTCTTAACTGAGGCTTACGTCAAAGATGATAATTATGAATTGATTGAAGTAAAATGCATTTCACCTCATTGCTGGAGTTGGTTCTGATGACGAGTACTGTGGTAGACGCCGAGGCTGCCAGAGGCCAGAAGAGTCTATACTCAGAATTGTTGGTGAATCTGATATTCCTCACTTATGCTCTCCACATTATACATTTGGGGTTAATGTGGTCACCATGGGATTTCAGTGAGGAAACATTCAATGTTGAGACTGTGTGCATGGTTGCTTGATGCTCTGGGGTCCGTGGAGACAAAAGCAAACTCCTAGTTTATTCTGGTTCAGGATTCTGAACAAATTAAACCCCTTTATCTGTGTGTAGGTTTGTTGAACTTTGTTTGAAATTTAAAAAGTTAGAAAACATTTTGTTTTTATGTAAATAATGCTTATCAACCAAAGATCACCAAGAATGCACAGTGTTCAACCAAATTTGGACTCATTACTTGTTGCTTGCTGCTTTAAAGGAGACAGCACACCATGGAAAATTTTCCAGAGATATCTGAATAAGAGATTGTTGTTGTGGGATGTGCTTATTATGGAATTTGGGCTTGGTTTAGGTGATTTTGGTGAGACCTGAGGAAGGGGAGTTTGTTCTGGATTGAGTACTGTAGGAATTGGGGGTAATTCTATGTTTGGGTAAAATTCTATGTTCTGGATAAAATTATTAAGAAGGTGCGAGAAATGGAGCAAGGCTAAAAGATGTAAGCGATAAAGAAGCAGCAGTCACTCATGTTTCCTGCGGGGGAGGGGAATATTTGGTCACGTGATTTAGACAGTGGTCTTGTTTTTCTCTCTGCTTCAATGTCATTATGGAGTGGTCTTGTTTGTCTTATTCAATAAGGGTTATGAAGTAATCTTGTCTAATCTGATGTTGATGTTCTGTGAATTGTTTTTGTTAAGTAGGGAACTCCTTAGCCGAAGGACTAAGAGCAGGCTATCTACTTTAGACAGCTATATTATGTATACATATAAACAAACGTGTACACACATGTAATTTATATGACTGTATATGTGAAATGGAAGGCCTGCACTATCCTCCCTGATCCTTGCGTTCATCATGATACTTGCACTCATATTTTTGAGAATCTGACCAGAATAGCAAAGTGGCAACATTCTTAAGTAGAGTTGACACCCAACTGACATTCTAGCATTATAAATCTAGAGATCAGGGGAGATCTGCAATACCAATTCATAAGCATTTGTAAAATGTCGTGTGCTGTTTACAATTTTTTAAAGGATAAGGAAAAAACTGTGGAAAAGCAAACTTGACATAATATCAACCCTTACAAATTTGGACCTGCATTTGAAAATGAATTATTTGGCATATAGGAAGTTAGAGTCTGATTAAATGAAATGTCTGATTAATGGTAGCTTGTCTCCAAAGATGGCACCCCAATGAGATATGGCTCCTAGTACTCACACTTTTGCATTCTTTCTTTGGAGCTCAGCGGATCCTCTGACTCACTTTTCACCAGTGGAGTACAGTGAAGTGACACTATGGGACTTCCAAGCCTAGGTGCTAAGAAGCCTTGCAGTTTTGGCCTTGTGCTCGTGGAATGCTCACTCTAGGAGAAGCTGTCTGCCATGTAGAAGCCCAACTATCCTGAGAATGCTATGTTGTGTGGAAGCCCAAGTCAGTCTCGTGGAGAATCTGCATGGAAAGAGAGATGCCCTGGCAGTCCCTAGCTGTTTCAGCCATCCAAGCAGAAGTATCAGACCTATAAAAAAGATGCCTTCAGATGATTCTAACCCTAGCCACCATCTGACTGCAATCACATGAAAGACCCTAAGTGAAACCACCCTCTGAGCCTCGCTGGTAGTTTGTCATGAAGGAATAGATAACTAAAACAATCACCCATCTTAAAATAAACATTACTACTATCCATAGCAATGAAAAGCTCAGCTACGCTGGTTTGAATGAATTGTTAATATTCATTTGCATTAATCATGCCTCTTATATGAAAATAAATACTATTTAGTGCTTGAAAAAGTTAGATGGAAATTTCACCCTACAGTCTTCTTTTTATTATTAATTTGTTGAACAAATATTTCCAGACATATCAATGCCATTTTAATCCTCATTCAGTGCTCAGCTCAAATTCTAGGATTTAAGACCCCAGAAATCATGAGCCATATGTTTCTTAAGGTATTGTCCTAAGGAGTGGTTGGGATATAGTAAAGACAATATCTGACCAAATATTGCATTTGCTCTCCTAGATTGCTCTTTCCCTCTGCAGTCAGATGGTACTGTATGACAAATTTTAGCCAATGAAATGCTAGTGGAAGCGACATGTCACTTATGTCCTGAAGTGAAAGGTAGCCCATGTGTGATTCTCCAGTCTCTATTGCCTGATACAGGGATAGAGGAAGCTGTGTGTTCCAGATGGTTCAATTACAGCATGGTAGAGTCTCCACTGGCCTGGATCCCTGGATGAGTGAGGGGAGCAGAGTGCCTTGTTAATCCTTGACAGACACAAGCCAGCAGAAGCCAGAAACAAGCCTTGATTGTTCTTAAGCCACAGGGATTTGGAGTTAATTTGTATCTGAGGTACAGTGTAACCTCTTGTGACTAATACAAGAGGCTTTAATGTCCTATAAGCTCCATCACATCTATCCCAAGCCATTCAAAATCAACTGGAAATCTAAATAAAAATAATGTGATTTCTTTGTAAATAGAGCTTCAAGACAAAATTTCTGATTCTTTCTTCAATTAGATTTATATCCCCAAGTCCCTCAATATAGAAATTCTGGCAACAGCACTGTTTATTTACTTGGGTAATTTGAGAACACTTGACACTCGAATCATTCTCAATCAAGTTGTTTTCCCTTTTATTTTTCAAAGTGATTTTATAGCAAGTTGTTAATAAAGTAATTTCTTAGAGGATTTAAAGTTATTTATTCAACCAACGTAATATCAACAAAATGTCTGTTAATTTTATTTATTTTTAAAAACGGTTATTATGAAATTTCCAAACATGTATGAAAGTAGAATAGTGTAATGAACTGCATGTACCCATCTACCCAGCTGTAACAATTGTCAACATATGGGCAATTTTTCAAACAAAAGTTTTGGCTACATAAAAGTTTATTCTGTTTTGATTATTCTTTCAAAGATAAGATAATAACTTCCCTTTTCCCCCCACCTCCAAAATAGAGCTGAACTTTCTAAGAACATATGTGCTTTGTGGTCATGATGGTATCTTCCATGTTTATTTCCAACTTAGCTCTGTAGGAATAACTTCAGAATAGTTAGCTAGAATGGCTTATTCATAGGGTGACCGTTTTCCCCAATTTGACCAGAGGAGTCACAGTTTACACCTGTTGTCTTGGGGTAATTATTAATAACATCCCCTTTCATTCTCAAAAGTGTCCTAATTTGGAAAACAAATTATATGGTCACCTTCATTATTAAACAGGTGTACCTGTTCCCTGTCTAGTTTGTCCTGTTTTTACTTTTTTCATCTCCTAGAGCTGGATTCTGTGTCTTGCCTTGTAAGACCCAGAGAACTCTAAACCAGTCATAGTCAGGGAAGGCTTATCCCAATGTCTGTGGGTGCTTGCAGTATCTTCAGTGTCAGAAATATCTTTGATGTCCATAATGGCCTACCCAGGACCAGCTGCATAATTTCTTGGATCCAATGTAAAATGTTAAAAAATTATTGAGAATTTCAAAGTGGTGACAGCAAAGCATTAAACCAAGTGTGAGGCCCTTCTAAGCATAGGTCCCTGTGCAACAGCAAAGGCAGCACACCTGTAAAGACAGCCCTAGTTCCCTGTGTTGGACTGCATTTCTGCACTAAACCCTCTGCTGGAGTCTGCATGGTTAACTTATTCCTCAGGTCTTCTCTATGGCCTATCTGGCTACTGTTACCAACTGATGAGTACTTACTATTACTAATGAGTGTCAGAGCCAGAATTACAACACAAATGTGCTTCATTTCAAAATGAATGATCGCAGCTCTGCTGTTCTGACTCTTAGCCCTCATGGCCTACCTAACTTGTGGCAGAGTCTCATCCTGGTCCAGGATTCCAAGGAATGGAATTTAGTCATTTATGAACAGCTGTCCAAGAACCAAGATGCACTTTTGCTGCTCTCTGTGTTTTCATCAGTCACCTGAAACTTCTCTCTGACATGTGCACTGGCTCAATTGTATCTTCTTCCTGCCCATGTCCCCTCTCCCTAATTACTGTACTTACCAAAACAAGCCTGAGCTTGAACTGCGTGGATCTCTTGGCTAAACATTGGATCTAAGTAAGTTTCACCATCCACTCTTAAACTCACTTCCCTGTCTCACTGGTTGCAGTGTGGCTTGAGCCTGAGCTGGTTTCCCCCACGAATATTTGGAGTTAATTGGAACATACAGACTTTTAGGGGGGGAAAGCATGCATAATCCTAGCTGTTGAGTTTTCTCCTGTACCAATTACTTTTATTCTATGGGGTTAACTTCTGTCTTTCTGATGACCTCTAGTATTACTGAAGTTTGTGTGTAACCAATGAACTGATTTTATCTGCTCTAAGAGGTGGAACTGAGAAAAGAGAACTCTTGTGCACTGTTTTTGGGAATGTAAATTGGTGTAGCCATTATGGGAAACAATACGGAGGTTCCACAAAAAATTAAAAATGGAACTAACATATGATCCAGCAATTTCACTTCCAGATATTTGTCTGAAGGAAATGAAATCACTATCTTGAAAAGATATATGCATCCCTATGTTCATTGCAGCATTATTTACAATTAGCAAGACATAGAAACAACCTAAGTGTCCATTGATGGATGAATGGATAAAAAAAATGTGGTCTATATATACAATGAAATATTATTCAGCCGTAAAAGGGAAGGAAATTCTGCCATTTGCAATAACATGCATGGACCTTGAGGACATTATGCTATTAAAAAAACAAACAAACAAGGGGTGGAACTGAGATTGTTGCATGATGGCCATTTCCTTAAAACCTCAGCATTTGTTTCAACTTAAAAATGAACAATCCTAGTGAATTTTATTAGATTAAAAAAGCTGGGAGAAGTAAAGAGGAAGGGGGAAGAAAACAATTTAAATAGTGTCAGTGATTCCACTTGACTTCCTCCTCAATAAACACAAACCCTGGAGAGATGAGTTTATGTATCTCCTGTTACCCAAAATATCTCAGTTACCATAAGCCCTCATGAAGCGACCATCTTACTGTCCTGTGTATGATTTTACTGTTCAGAGATGCACAATTTTTGTGTAATGTGGCTTGTGAATGTAGACCAGCCATCACTGGATGCCTAGAATGACAGAGATCTGTCTCATCTTTGGAGGAAAAGAGAAGGTGTTGAATGTATTGAGCAATACATACTGATATCCAAAGTGATGCCTTCCTAAGGGATTTTCAAGTGTAGTTTTGATGGCCTTCAATTTTGTCTTACATACTGTTTGTGGAACTTAACCTCTGTTAAGACAGGTCTCCACTCACTTCAATATAAACATTCTATTTATCCAGTTAAAAGAACCCACTTGGACTAAAACTTCTTTGAGTTTTTGATGGAAGAGAGAAATCATTGATGGAGCTGTGTTATCTTAGAAGCCAAATATTCAACTACTTTGTTTAAGGGGTGAACTCAGATTTCTTTTTGCTTTTTTGTGTGTTGTAGTAAATAGTGAGATTTCTGTAAAATTATTAAGATGCATCATTAATATTGAAATGGAAAATGAGGCTCACACATAGTGAGGCTCTTGCACTCTTTCTATATTATTTTTGTTCATTTCATAACAAATGGAGATTCTAAAGCTTCTGTTACTGGATCAGCAGTGAATGCGGCTTTTATTGGAGCATTCATGGGTATTAGAAGCCACTTGATGTTAAATAATTTATGAATAAATGTTTGCTGTGGGAAGAAGTCATGAGTTAAACAAGAAGAGATTACTGTGTTCGTCTGATGTTGACACCTCAATGTTAGCCATGATATACTCTCACCCAGGGTACATGACTTCCTTGCTTCCTTAAGGGAGGAATGGCTTCATCAGTGATCACTGGTGCTCCTTAAGACAATCTGTGCACTTATGACTTAAATGGGTCTTTAGTGGGATAAATGGAGAAACATCTTGATGTTTTTTGGAAATGTGGAAAATGGCATAAGTAAGAGAAGCCAGGGATCTTACTTCACTATGAATCTACTCATCAGTTTAAATGTCCATTAGCAAATTAGTTGTGAAAGCCTGAGGTACAGAAGCCTACCCTGCTAACATGAGGCAGGGGAAAAGCTAGAGAATAAAGACAATAAAAGCTAGGTAGTTGTTCTTAGCAAGTAGTTAGTGGAGGTGGACTTGGTGTCTTTCTTCTCCAGTTGCTGATTCCTGCCTGGAGAAGCAATAATGCTTCTCTGGCTTTGCTGCTGAACTGCACTACAGTCTCTTCTGTATCACCATTGCTGCCCTCCTATGGAGCTTGATAGAACTATTTATCTTTCTTATGGCTACAGAATCTCCAAGTGTGATTTGGAACTTGGGAAATAAGATACAGGATTGGACCACAGAATGATATAATTAGTCTAAAAAGTCTTTAGATCCATAGTAAGATATGGTTTTATAAGATAATGGTAGCTTTACGTTTTAGAAGATGTGTGTGTATGTGTGCATACAAAATCTTTCATACCAGGGGGAAGAAAGAAAATGATGAGAGTGATGAACTTATTATTTTGGATGGGAGGGGCTGGGAATTCTTGCCATAACAATGGTTAAGAACTTGGACCCTGGAGACACGCAAAGCTAGATTCATATTCCATATGTCACTAGCTTGATCTTGGCATACCACTGAATCTGTCAACGCTGTTTCCTTATCTGTAAAATAAGGAAAATAATTCTAGCTAACTCATAGGGTATTGTGAGTATTAAATGTTATAATAATATTAAGTGATAAAACAGTCAGCAAAACCCCTAGAATTTTAGTTTTTTATGTAAAGCATGCCATGATGATAGCTAAGTCATCTCCACAATTTGGCAATGAAATCACACTTCTGTGCTTAAGGGTTGTGGTCTGAATCAGTGTTCATGCCCATTGAACTAATGCTTCTATGTAGACAGTCTGAGATTTAGACCAGCATTCATTTGCCACCATTGGAGGTTGGGTTGGTCAATTTATTAATCCAAGTGAAGATGAATTCTTTTGACCCACAGGTCAAATGAACTGGGCATTTAGTATGAAAGTCATATTAGGTCTGGTCACTTTTCAGAGTGTGTCTTCAGACTAGTGAATATTTGATCAGTGGTGTTTGTCTCTGTAACTGAGAAGGGAACCAGAGATCTCTGGCTGTTAAGGAAACTTAAAGGAAACTTAGTTGATGCTCGGGACACTTAGAGGAAAACTCTCTACCCCAATATGTATTATCTTTTAGAGCATCTATTGACAGAGTTGGCACTTCTCTCCATGGCCAAACTGGACATTATGACTATTATAAGTTCTAACTTATATCATATAAAACAAATTAATTGCATCTACATCTCACACTAAGTGTACTACTTCTCTATAAACATTTGGAAGAATTTTCATTACTTTGCTTCTGAAATCATTTGACTACAAGAACAAATAGAATTTATGAGAAGCTATCATATCTCAACAATTATTGTGCATACATGAGCATTCTTGAAAAGAGAGAAAAATTGAATCTATAAATTGTTTTCAAAGGCAGTGATATTTTATGAATACTAAATTTAACCACTGATGAAGTAGCTGATTTGTTTTATAGATTTTTTTGATCTGTTTTGTAGATTTCATTTTCTAGTTTTATTTTTGTTTTTCAGAGACAATAGCTTTGTTTTCCAGCCCTCATATTTTTGCAGGACATTAGAAAGGTTGTAAGCCCTGGATATTATGTCTATTGTTCTTAATGGATAAAATGACCTCGTTGGTGACATGTTTGAGAACAAGATGTAGGCTTATGCTTATGCAGAGAAAATTTAAGTTGAAGGTTAAGCAGTTTGGATCGTGATAAAAAGAAATTTAGGCATTTGGTTATATGCTATATATTTGGTCTTTGTTTTAATGCAAGCTCATAGTCCCATTGAGCAGATATTCTTTAAAAATCAGAGTTTTTTGATTTTTAGAAAGTTAAAACAGCAAATATTCCATATACTTTATAACACTCCTTAAAGGGTCTTGAGCAGCATCCTTAATCAATCCTATTAGCATTTCTGCATTGAGATTTATGAATATTCACCAAATGGGATGAAATAAATAAAAAACTTCAAATTAGTTCAGGTCAAGTTTTACCACCAAATCTGTTCATGTCAGGTGAAGTTTTGCTGCCAAAATGGCTTATGAAAAAACTTTGTTTTCCCAGTTTTTTGAATTTTGGAATACTATTGAGGAATTACAGACCTATGACCTATAGGCTATTATTAGCATTAGATAACTTTACTTGACTTGTGAGCTAAAAAGGGAAGATATTAACATCTTCATTTTATGGATGGCGAAACTGGGATATAGAGTAAATTAATGACTTTTTTCTAGGTGACAGAGCAAGTAAGTCATCAAAATGGAGATGAAACCACAGTGCTCTGACGTTCCGCCCCAGGGGTCTTCTCAATTATTTCCTGGCCTCCTTAGTTGTCCAAATGGCTGTTTTACTTGCTGCTTTTCTGGACCTGTGATGGCAGCCATGTCTCTAGAAAGGCCAGGACTTCAGCACTTCTCAACACAATAGTGTTGTGTGCAGTTTCATTAGCTTTTGATGCACTGGAGTAACTGGCTGCGTAATTGCTCTAAAGAAAAGCTCTAGTACTTATACATTAAAATATACATGCTTGACATTGTTGGGATGAGCTAAATTAGGTATACCTGCTCCTTTCAAGGCCCATTTTGATAGTGTTTTCCTTTCCTCCCTTTGCTGAAGTCAAGAGAACTGAAGCTAGCTTCCTGCTGTATCTCCTCCCAGCTCTTAAAATTTCCTGCTCTGTTTCGCTGGCGCCACACATGCCCATACCCATGGTGCATTTTATTGCTGCAGCTGTTTCACTCGCCTATTTTTGTCAGCACAGAGGTTAGTCTCAGAAGCGACAGCTTAAAATAATTCACCTGATGTAGTCTTCTTGGACATCTGAACCCTGAATTATTTTCACAACACCTGAGGACACGGAGAAGCCTATTTCATCACTTGTCCGGTGTCTTTAGCAGAAAGCCAGTATCAAAATTCAGGTTTTCTCTTTGCATGCGGGCATTCATTCATTCCTTTACTTGTCTGTTCATCCAGGAAGCATTTATCAAAACCCTCATAGTGAGCTAGTTGCTAAGAAGGTCACATGAAGATCACTGGACAGCTGTCTCTTTGGAAATACGGTGGAGAAATAATGCTTTTCTGCACTGGCACAGCAAAGTCATAAATTAGCCTAAGCATTCGCAACTTTCCAATGGAGTGAGCCAAGGCGTCATTCATTTTTTTACAGCTACACATAAGAAGCTAGGTGAGGTAGTTAAATGTCGTGGTTAGCAGCACTGGGCTTGGGTGACATATGGCTTGGGCTCAAAATCTGGCAAACAATTTACTAGGCTGGCTAGTTTGGAGAAGTTACCTATACATGCATACATATATATGGGGTACATTTGTGGGTACATTTGAGAGTCTCTTGACTTCTGGTTCTGTTGTCTGTGAAATGGGGGTTGCCAAGGGGCTTAATGAAACCATGTGTGTGTTAATTGAACCTGATGGTGATATAAACAGTAAATAGTTTTCTTTTCTCCCATTGCTGTCCTCTGAACTATTCTATCGTATCTCCTTCTTCTGTCTCTTGATGAGAGATTCTCTAACTTTTTACTGCTTTTAACAATAACGACAGCATTATTTTCAAGCATTAAAAAGTTCCAGTCTAGTTTAAATTAAAAATTTACATAAACAACCAAAAAACTTGGAAAAGATATTTCAAATGTATATATGTATGTATATATATGACTCATTCAGAATATATAAAGAACTTCTACAAATCACTAATAAAAAGACAAACAAACCAATAAAAAAATGAACAAAAACCTTGAACAGACACTTCACAAAAGATGATTTCTTAGTGTCTTATAAATCTGTGAAAAATTGCTTAAATTCATTAGTCACCAGAAAAATTCAAATTAAAACTATAATGAGATATTACTATATAGCTGCCAGACTAGCTAAAATAAAAAGAGAGAAACTACTGTTTTTTGAAGAGAGTATGGAGCAACAGGAAACTTTAATCAGCTGCTGATGGGAATGTAAATTCATTTTGCTAACATGGGAAAACTATTTGGAAATATCTATTAAAACTAGACATAAGCATGTGCCATGACCCAGCAAATCCACTCGTAGTATATACCCAACAGAAGTGCATAGATATGTTTACAAAAGGCACCCTCTGGAATATTTATAGCAGTACTACCCACAAAAGCCTCAAAGTAGAATCTATCCAAATTCCTGCACAGTCAAATATCATATGACAATGCAATTTAATGATTCACAACACTAGGCAGAAACATGGATAAATCTCACAAGTATAACCTTGAGTGAAAGAAGGCAGTCCCCAAAAGACTACATATTCTATGATTCAATTTATTTAAAGGATAAAAACAGGAAAAATTAATCTCTGACATTAGAAGTCATGTTTTGGGAGGGTAACAATTGGAAGAGGACAAGAAAGAGACTCTTGTTTCTTGATTAGGATGCTGGTTACATGGTGTATTCATTTTGTAAGAAATTATCAAACTGTACACTCATGATATGCATACTTTTCTGTATGTTACGCATCAGTAAAATTCTTTTCTCTACAGCTCTGGAATATTGTTTCACTTATCCTTGACTTTGCTCTTTGATATCTCCCTGTATCACCTACACATTCTTTTTACATTCCTATTATTATTAACATTCCTTTGAGCTTTGGGTTTCTACAATCCAGAAGCCCAAGGAGACCTGTGCTGGAGTAAGCTCTTCTCTGTCCTTCCCTCTTTCCAGCCACACCTTGCCCATCCAGGCATAGCTCTCTCTACAGCTCTAGTCTCTGCCTCCAAGGCTACTTTGGGCTACAGGTTTCCTAAGTTGACTGACAGCTACCAAATATTGAAGACTTCCTAAAGATTGAGAGGGATATGGAGTAAGCATGTTCACCCTATCAAAAAATCCAGAATTTACTCCCAAATAGCTCTATACCTTTTGTCCTCATAATTTTCTTAGAATTTCCCCATATTCCTTTTTTTTTTTCCTCCCCAAAGCCCCAGGACATAGTTATATATACTAGCTATAAGTCCTTCTAGTTCTTCTATATGGGATGCCACCAAAGCACGGCTTGATGAGTGGTGTGTAGGTCCGTGCCCAGGATCTGAACCAGCGAACCCTTGGCATCTGAAGCATAGCGTGTGAACTTAACCACTACACCACCGGACCGGACCCCTTAATAGTCTTTGTGGGGGCCTGGAATTGGCCACCCCAAGGTATGTCTCTTTGGCATGATGATTATTTGAGGCTGGTTTCTTTGCAGACAGGAAAGCAACTGAAAAGTAGAACTTGCTTACCCTTTTGTTAAGAGACATTTACATTGTAAAGGAAATCTCCATCTGTAAAGATATCTCCCTTTCTACCAGGAAGAAGAGGGGAAGACCTTATCTCTAGAAACTCTTAATCAATGGGGAAGGCAAGGACTTAAATCTGCATTTGTTTATTGTGCTTGTCTCATAACCTCCTATAACTGACTCCCCCCACCCCCAACATCCTCCTTTGTCTTTAGCTGGATATGAGATTTAAGTGGGGACTTCAGCCATTTTGGCGAGTTGCTCAGCTTGCCTGAGCCTCCCATGTATACATCTTATAGAGCTTTGTTTAATTTTCCCCTGCTATTCTGTCTCATGTGAATTTAATTTGTTCTCCAGCCAGACGAACCCAGATAAGATAGAGGAAATGTCTTCCTCCCCTACAGTTTTGTTTTTCAATTTTCTCAGTCTCTTTCCCTCTCCTTCCTCCTTCCCTCCTTTCCTTTCATCAAGAATTTGAGTCCCAACTAGGAAATAGACAATGGGCTAAGTGTTGAATATACAAAGATGAAAAAGCCATAAGCTTGAGCTTCAAATACCTTCCCTTTAAGGGTGGATGGGGACACAAAGCTAATTAGCTGCTAACTTCCTTTCTTTATTACCATTACTTGAAGACAAAAGGTATTCTCTTGGAACTGCATGCTAAAAATAAAATTACTCCTGTTAGTCCCTTCTGGGCAAATGGTCACCTAAGGAACACATTCAAAGGACAATGCCTTTGTGCTCAAAAGACATAAAACTGCTGTCAGTAGGGAGAACAACACCTAAGATATTGAGTAAACAAAGTAAACAAAGATCATAGGTTTAACTCAATGCTAGCCGGAGTCTCCTGGTTTCTTAAAATTTAGGTAAGATTGATTCCAACAACCAGGTTATGATCTTTAGAACTTCAAAGCTCTTCTTAAATGTCCTCTGTTATCTCTGTTCCTTTTACGTGGGAATGGGAATTTTTGATCTCTACCCTGGGGTTAATACACATGTGGGACTTCTCCTTGACCCTCTCTCCAAAGGAACTACAAATCAAGAACTTTTATTGCATGTTTTGCATTAAACATAGAAGCATAGGTCACATTAGACACCACAGAGCAAATAACTAGAGTATATTAATAAATTCTACTAAAATTTTTGTTTCCCCACTGATGGGTCGGTGAGCCGAGGAGTCGAAAGAAAGATTTCTTAGACTCTCAAGATCTGGCAGTAGTGCTCTTTTATTTAGAGAATAGTGTGGAATAGCATGGGGACAGGACCCATGGGCAGTCAGAGCTTCTGCTGCCCTGAGTTGAGGGTTAGGGCTAATTTTATAAGGCATGGGTACATGACTTATTTTTACTGGAAAAAAGAAAAGATGATGTAAAAAGTCATTAAATGATTTCAGTGCAGATGGGGTCTGGTTATTGTGTGGTCATATAACTTTAGATACGAATCTGGTCATATAGATCGGCATGTAGGTGAGGATGCCCTGGGCTTCTCTCCCTGGGGCGGTCCTAATTCATACCGTAAAAAAGTCCACTGGGTCATATAGTTTGGCATGTAGGCCAGGTCACCTTGGGCTTCTCTAGCTGGGGCAGTCTTAATCCACATCACCCACCACCATCATCATGTAGTACTTGTAGCAGGTTTCTCAGCATCTTCATGGCTCCTCTGTGGGCCAAGCTAAAATCTTCTCTTTGCCTGATGGTGAGAATTTTATCACCCATCTTTTTGTGGTATTGGTTTCTGCCAATCCACATGCCCACAGGTTTGCACACCTTCTACACCAGTGGTGTTATTTTCCCAAACAAATATTTTCATCCTTAAGTGGAGTCCTAGTACTCACTCTTGGTAATAAATTGTTAACATTCATTACCTAGAATAGTAGCTAAATCCAGCTTTGGAGATAGTTTTCTTGATCCCAACTTATCTCCATTTTCTAAAGGCAGGAACCTCATAAAATATCCTCAAAGGGAAAATAAGAAATTGCATTTGATTAAATAAGTCCTGGCCCAAATTTCCCAATGATTATTAGAAGCATAGGAGTCAGGAATGAAATATAAAAAAATTGTTGAGAAATGAGAAGCAGAGTGGCTTTCTTTTTCATGCACTCTGAGGAGTGATTTTGTATGTTTGCATTTCCAGTTGCTTCTTCTTGAAACACACTCCCAGAGGCCCCTTCTGCCTAGAAACATTTTTCTTCATCCTTTGAGTGTTTCTTCTGTTATAAACAACCCTGAGAAACCTTTTAAAGTTAGCTAAAGAAATTTAATCACTGTCTACCATGATTTCTCGTAGCACTTCATCTCTCTAATAAAGCTGTTATTTCAAGATAGTACAATTTGAGTTTGTGTGACTCCCTTTCTTACTAAACTGTGAATTATTTCAGATTTGGGACTATGCCTGGTCATAGGATTTGTTCTGAAGTAATGTGTGTTTCTTAATGTGATTGGTAAATAAGGGAATGATGGCAGAATAACAGGAAGTTGTGTTGATTCATATGTGAGTTTGCCCAGTGTGTTAATGTTTTGAAATGATCAGATGTAAGCTTTCTTACAATTAAAGGAGAAAATTTAGCAATATATAAAGATCTTAAGAAAAAAACTGAAAATTTTACTAATGTACCTTCCTTTATGCCAGAAATAGTTGATTTAATGGCTTCAAGAACTGCTAACTTTCCACTGTTAAAGTTATCAGGAGAGACTGAAAATGCAGATGAAGATGTTGCAAAGATATTTTTCCCTGTGTTTTTTTAAAAAGTCACGAGTGTGGGTGGGTACTATTCACTTTGTAGGGGAAGAAAGTCTTCCCCTATCCTCTTAGGTCCAGTGACTGGGCCTGAGAATTAAATTGATGAAAGACAGGTTAACAGAAGAGAAGCATACCAATTTTATTTGATGTTAATGTTTTTATGTGGCATGAAAGCCTTTATAGGAAAGAAATGAAGACCCTAAGAAGTGGGTGGAACTGATAGCTCATATGCCATTTTAACAAAAAATGACAAATTGTGGAGATATGAGAAGACAAAGGGAAAAGGGGTTGGCGCTGGGGAGGTAAATGTGGGAAAGTTATTAGGAAATATATGGGGGAGAGTAATGAAAAATAAAAGTTATTTTAGTATATCTGTTTGAACAGGTTCATCTTGGCATCCACTTCTCATCTCTGGTGATAAGAATGTTCTTCTCTCTCTGGTGCAGATAGAGCACCTTCCTCGTGGGAAATTTTATGTCTGCTCTTAGATAGACTACATCACATTTAACACCAAAAGTCTAGTTTCTGTTGTCACCATATATATGTGCCCCTTTACCCTTTTTGCCCTCCCCTGAGCCCCTTTCTGTCTGGTAACCAACAATCTGTTCTCTGTATCTATGTTTTTCTTTATCTTCCACATATGAGTGAAGTCACACAGTAATTGTCTTTCTCTGTCTTACTTATTTTGCTTAGTGTAATATCCTCAAGATCCATCCCTCTTGTTGCAAATAGCACGATTTCATCATTTTTTTTATGGCTGAGTAGTTACTGTTCCATTGTATATATGTACCACATCTTTTTTTATCCGTTCATCTCTTGATGGGCACTTAGGTTGCTTCCAAGTTTTGGCTGTTGTGAATAAGCCTGTAATGAACATAGGGGTGCATATATCTTTTTGAATTAGGGTTTTCGCGTTCTTTGGATAAATTCCCAGAAATAGAACTGCTGGATCATATGGTAATTCTAGTTTTAATGTTTTACTAAATCTCCATACTGTTTTTTATAGTGGCTACACCAATTTATATTCCCACCCACAGTGTATGAAGGTTCCCTTTTCTCCACATTCTCTCCAACACTTGTTACTTCTTATCTTTTTAATAATAGCCATTTTGATGAACATGAGGTGATATCTCATTGTAGTCTTGATTTGCATTTCCCTAATAATTAGTGATGTTGAATACCTTTTCATCTGCCTGCTGGCCATTTGTATATCATCTTTAGAAAAATGTCTGTTATATCCTCTGCCTATTTTTTGATTGGGTTGTTTGTTTTTTGTTGTTGAGTTGTATGAGTTCTTTACGTATTTTGGATATTAACCTCTTAACAGATATATGATCTGCAAACATCTTCTCCCAACTGGTAGGTTGTCTTTTCATTTTGTTGATGGTTTCCTTTGCCATGCAGAGCATTTTAGTATGATGTAGTCCCACTTGTTTACTTTTTCTTTTGTTTCTCTTGCTTGAGGAGCCATGATATTCAAAAAGATACTGCTCAGACTGATGTCAAAGAGTGTACTGCCTATGTTTTCTTCTAGGAGTTTTGTGTTTTCAGGTCTTACATTCAAGTCTTTAATCCATGTTGAGTTAATTTTTGTGTATGGTGTAAGATAACAGTCTACTTTTATTCTTTTGCATGCATCTGTCCAGTTTTCCCAACACCCTTTATTAAAGAGAGTTTCCTTTCTCTATTGCATGTAATTGGATCTTTTGTTGAAAATTAGCTGTCCATAGATGTGTGGGTTTATTTCTGGGCTCTCAATTCTGTTCCATTGATCTGTGTGTCTGTATTTTTGCTGGTACCATGCTGTTTTGATTACTATAGTGTTGTGGTATATTTTGAAACCAGGGTGTATAATGTCTCCAGCTTTATTCTTTTTTCTCAGGATTCTTTTGGCTATTTGGGGTCTTTTGTTGTTCCATATAAATTTTAGGATTCTTTGTTCTATTTCTGTGAAAAATGTCATTGGGATTCTGATTGACATTGCATTGAATCTGTAGATTGCTTTAGGTAATATGGACATTTTAACTTTGTTTATTCTTCTAGTCCATGAGCATGAAATATCTTTCCATTTCTTTATATCTTCTTTAATTTCTTTCATTAATATCATAATTTATAGGTCTTTTGCCTCCTTTGTTGAATTTATTCCTAGATATTTTATTCTTTCTGTTGTGATTGTAAATGAGATTATATTCTTGATTTCTTTTCTGCTAGTTCATTGGTAGTGTATAGAAATGTGGCTGATTTTTGTATACTGATTTTGTACCCTGAAACTTTATTGTATTCATTAATTATTTCTAATAGTTTTTGGTGGATTCCTTAGGATTTTATATATGTAGAATCATGTCATCTGCAAGTAGTGACAGTTCTACTTCATCCTTCCCAAATTGGGTACTTTTTATTTCTTTTTCTCGCCTAATTGCTCTGGCTAGGATTTCCAATTCTGTGTTGAATAAGAGTGGTGAGAGTGGGCATCCTTGTCTTGCTCCTATTCTAAGAGGGATAGCTTTCAGTTTTTCACCATTGAATATGATGTCAGCATGGATTTGTCATATATGGCCTTTGTTATATTGAAATACTTTCATTCTATACCCATTTTATTGAGAATTTTTATCATAAATGGATGTTGGATCTTGTCAATTGCTTTCTCTACATCTATTGAGATGATCATGTGATTTTTATTCTTTATTTTGTTAATGTGGTATATCACATTGATTGATTTGCAGATGTCGAGCCATCCCTGTGTTCCTGGAAACAATCCCGCTTGATTATGGTGTATGATCATTTTAATGTATTGTTGCATTTGATTTGCTAATATTTTGTTGAGGATTTTTACATCTAATTTCATCAGTGATATTGGCCTTTTTTTCTTTTTTATGTTGTCCTTGTCTGGTTTGATATCAGGGTAATGTTGGCCTCATATAATGAGTCAGGAAGCATCTTAACTCATTTTTAGTGTCATAACTCATTTTTAGTCTTCAAGTTTTGGGGAGAGTTTGAGAAAGATAGCTATAAAATCTCTGAATGCTTGATAGAATTCTCCAGAGAAGCTGCCTGGTCCTAGACTTTTGTTTTTCAGGGGGTTTTTGATTACTCTTTCAATATCTTGTGCATGGTCTGTTCAGATTCTCTATTTCTTCTTGATTCAGTTTTGGAAAATTGTATGATTCTAAGAATTTATCCATTTCTTCTAGGTTATACAATTTGTTTGTGTAAGCTTTTCATAGTATTCTCCTATAATCCTTTGTAATTCTGTGGTATCCATTGTAATTGCTCCTCTTTCATTTCTTATTTTATTTGTACTTTCTCTCTTTTATTCTTAGTACTTCTAGCTAAGGGTTTGTCAATTTTCTTTATCTTTTCAAAGAACCAGCTCTTAGTCTCATTGATCTTTTCTATTATCTTCTTAGTCTCCATTTCATTTATTTCCACTCTGATTTTTATGATTTCCTTCCTCCTACTGACTTTGAGCTTTGTTTACTCTTCTTTTTATAGTTCTTTCAGGTATAATTTTAGGTTGTTTATTTGAGATATTTCTTGTTTCTTGAGGTAGGCACATATTGCTATATACTTCCCTCTTACTATGGCTTTTACTGCATCCCATAATTTTGGTATGTCGTGTTTTCATTTTCATTTGTCTCCAGGTATTTTTTTATTTCTCCTTTGCTTTCTTCATTGATCTAATACTTGCTCAGTAGCATGTTGTTTAGTCTCCATGTATTTGTGACTTCCAGCTTTCTTCTTGTGGTTGACTTCTAGATTCATACCATTGTGGTTGGAAAGAATGCTTGATATAATTTTAAAGTTCTTAAATTTATTGAGGCTTATTTTATTTTCCAACATATGGTCTATCTTTGAGAATGTTCCATATGCACTTGAGAAGACTGTATATTCTGCTGCTTTTGGATGGAGTGTTCTATGTATGTGTTAAGTCCATCTGGTCTAGCTTTTCATTTAAGGCCCATGTTTCCTTGTTGACTTTCTGTCTGGATGATATGTATTGATGTAAGTGGGGTGTAAAAGTCCCCTACTATTATTGTATTGCTGTCAGTTTCTCCTTTTGGGTCTGTTAATAGTTGCTTTATATACTTTGGTGCTCCTATGTTAAGTGCATATATATTACAAGTATTAGGTCTTCTTGGTGGAATGACCCTTTTATCATTATATAATGTCTATCTTTGTCTCTTTTTATCTTTCTTGACTTGAAGTCTATTTTGTCTGATATAAGTAGGGCTACACTCACTTTCTTTTGGTTGCCATTTGCTTGGAATATCCTCTTCCATCCCTTCACTCTGAGCCTATGTTTGTCTTTAGAGCTGAGATGGGTCTCCTGGAGGCAGCCTACTGTTGAGTCTTGTTTTCTTTAATCCATCTAGTCACTCTGTGTCTTTCGATTGGTGAATTCAATCCGTTTACATTTAGAGTGATTACTGATATATGAGGGCTTAATAGTGTCATTTTATCTTTTGTTTTCTGTTCTGTATTTCCATTGTTTCTTCTTCCTTGTATTTCTGTATGCTTTTTTACTTTCATAGTTTTTTGTGATGTATTTCTCAGTTTCTTCTTTTTTATGTTTTGTGACTGCTCTGAATTTTTGTTTTTTGATTACCATGAGGTTTGTATAAAAGATCTTATAGATGAGATTGTCCTTCTTCTGCTGATAGCATCTTGTCTCCATCAGCCTGTGCAGATTTTGTCCTTTTCCTCTTCTCCATCTATGCTTTTGTTATCATAAATTATCCTTTTTTTGCGTTTTGAGTTTGTTACTGCATTGAAGTGGTGATAGTTATTTTTGATGCTTCCTTTCCCATTAGCCGTTATGTTTTAATTAAGTGTTTACTAACCTATTCTGATATAGAGTTGCAATTTTCTGATTATGTCTGTCTATTTACCAGCTTACTCAAAGCTTTGTATATCTTTGCCTTTTTGTTTCAGGTAGGAGAGCTCCTTTCAACATTTTTTATAAGGTAGGTCTAGTAGTGGTGAACTCCCTCAGCTTTTGTTTGTCTGGGAAAGACCTTATTTCTCCTTCATATCTGAAGGTTAAACTTCAGTTAAATGCTGGATAGAGTATTCTTGCCTTTCAATATTTTCAATATACTATTCCACTCTCTCCTATCCTGTAGTTTCTGCTGAGAAATCTGCTGATAGCCTGATGAGGAGTCCTTTGTAAGTTATTTTCTTCTCTCTGGCTCCTCTTAATATTCTTTCTTTGTCATTGACTTTTGACAGTTTTAATATAATGTGCCTTGAAGAAGGTCTTATTGTGTTGAGATAATTAGGAGTTCAATTAGCTTCATATATTTGTATATCTAGTTTGTTCCCCAGGTTTGGGAAGTTCTCAGCTATTATTTCTTTAAATAAGCTCTCTGCTCCTTTCTCCTTCTCTTCTCTTTCTGGCATACCCATTATCCAGGATTATGTTGCTTCTCCTAATTGAGTAGGATATTTCTCATAGAATTTCATTTTTAAAAAATCGGAGTTCGCTCCTCTTCCACCTGAATCATTTCTAGATTTCCATCTTTCAGCTTGCTAATTCTGTCTTCCATAGGGTCTGCTCTATTTCCGATGCTTTCTACTTTACTTTTCATCTCATTAATTGTGTTCATCTCTGGAATTTCTGTTTGTTTGTTTTTAGAGTTTCAATCTCTTTGGTGAAGTACTCCTTCTGTTCATTAATTTTATTTCTGAGTTCATTGAACTGTCTTTCTGAGGTTTTTGGTAATTTGTTGAGTTTCTTCATGATGGCTATTTTGAATTCTCTCTCAGTTAGATCACAATCCT
Organism: Equus quagga; assembly: GCF_021613505.1. Classification (NCBI taxonomy): domain Eukaryota; kingdom Metazoa; phylum Chordata; class Mammalia; order Perissodactyla; family Equidae; genus Equus; species Equus quagga. Next base: position 153,766,195 of record NC_060267.1, on the reverse strand, counting down.
CTGTGACTTCAAGTTTGGTTTCTGGAGGGTTGTCATTTTCTTTCTGTTCTACCATGCTATGTTAGTTCTTCAGAGTGCTTGACAAGTTGATCCTCTGCTGGCACATTTGTGGTAGTAAACTCCTTTCTTATTTGTTTACTTTGATTCTAAGCTGCTTCTGATTGTATTTGAGAGCCTGCACTTTCCACCCTCCACTGGCTCTGCCAGAAGCATCACCTAGTGCCCTCCTTGTGCTACTTGTGTTTCTGGTGTCTTGCTGCTTATGATGTCACTGCACTCGCAGGTGTCACCACTCGGGTCATCAGGCTGTGAGTATCTCTGCTGTTTCCAGGGTCTCCTGGTCTCATGTTCCTCCACTGGCTTTCCATGGGTTCACCATGGGCTTGGGTGCTGCTGCTGCCATGTGCACCACCTGTGTTGCTGCTCATGCATTACCTGCGCATGCTGGCAGCATTGTTCCTGGGAGCACTGGGTTCACAGGTGTCACTGCCACTACCAGGGGCCTGGGGTCTTATATGCAGCCCCTGTTTCTGATAGGGCTGGTGTTGGGGGTGCTGCCACTGGGGGCTGGGTCATGGGTACTGCTGTGGTTCCTGAAGCCTCAGGTCACAGGTGCCACCTGCCACTGCTGGGGGAGAGGTAAAACCTGAGCCATGAGTGCCACTGCTGTTCCTAGAACCTCTGGTCTCTGGCATGCCTCTTGTACCCTCAGGTCAGGGCTCCACTGCCCTTGCCAGGGGTATCTGCATTTTGGATGCAGCCCTTCCTGCTGGAAAGATTGGCATTAGAGTTGCCACTGTTGGTGAGGGGGAGAGGGCTGGGTTGTCTGCACTGCTGTGTTTCCTGAAGCATCAGGTCATGGACATCACCTGCCACCACTGGAGGAGGTACAAGGGTTAATCCAGGAGTGCCATTGCTCCTCCTGCAGCCTCTGGTCTCTGGTGCTGTCATACTTTTTAAAACCTCAGGTCAGGGTACCACCACCACTGCTGGAGGTATCCATGTTTTAGATTGCCACCATCAGGGGATGGGGAGAGTGGTGTTCCCCTAGATCCACTGCCTCCTAGAAGTCCAGTCCACTCACCTTCAGATGTATAGATGTATAGATATATGGATCTCTCAGGCATTCTGGTATGCTGGGCTGGGAGTCCTCTGTTGGTCAGTGGATGTCCTACTGGTTGTAACTTAGAGGGGAAAGACAAAGGGAACAACTCACTCCACCACGATGCTGATGTCACTCCTAGAGTTTCATAAGTTGATTGGCCTGCCTAAATCATTTTATTCCCATAAAACCTGTTATTTTTCACATAGAGGATGCAAAGTTTTTCTGTAAAGTAAATCTAACATTACAGCAAAAATGCTTGTGTCTGCAATTCCTAGCAAAAAGTTCTCTAAATATTTGCTAAATGGGAAGGAATTATAACTCTGCAAGTATAATGTTCCCAGAACTTTTTACCTGAATGTCTCTTAGTTATAGCTGAGCTCACTTTTTCTCACAGTCCTAAAGAATTATCTCCCTTGACAGTCCCAATTCCTTTGTGAAATAAACCATTTCTGTTTCTCATTATGCCTTATTTATTCTCCTCCTAATACAAACTCTTAATTACCTAGGTGTCTGTTTTTCCCATTAGACTGTGAGTTCTGTCAGGCCTGGTACCTGATAGGCCCTTCACAAATGCAAATGGTTGAATGAATGAATCAACATTGAATGAATGTTTGTATTACTCTCCAACCTAGAATCTTAATTTCTCTTGGGAGAGATAGAAAAATGATAAGCTTTATCCATCAACAACAACCTTCTCTGCTCCTACAGGGGAGCTCTTTCTAATAATATCTTGCATTTATTAAGTAATAAATATAGACAAACGTATTAATTAATATAATCCTCTCAACTTCCAAATCAAGAAGTATTTTTATTATCCCCATTTCATAGATGACAAAACTAAAACTGGGAGAGATTACACAATCTGCCCAACCCCAAACAGCCAATAATTGGCAGAGGTGGGGTTCATACTCATGCAGTCTGATTTTAGAGCCTAGTTATTAACTGGCATGCTATATTACCTCCAAATGTGAACAAAATTATTTCACTATCAATGTTGTGCAAATGTGTGAGTGTGTGTGAGAATGCTGTGTTTCATCACAACTGGAGATGTTAAAGGACTTGTAACTCTGACTTCAGTAAATTGCCGTCGTAAGTCTTTCTCCAGAAGGAACAGAAGACTTATTTTAACCAACTTTCTTCAGACTTACGCACTCATTCCATCTTATCCAAAATTATAGTTTGCCATCCTTAATTAGTGTAACCCCCTGAATGATGCCACCTTTCTAGTGCCTAAAAACCCTGATTCTTCTGCCTCCTTTCTTCTCTACCATTCTATGAATGTCTTCTTCACTGTGTTTTCTCTTGGCAAGGTAATAAGTTCAACAACCCCTCCTCCTCCTCCTCCCTTTTCTTTTAAAGCTCTGGTAGTCTTTGATTTATTCTTTGATAGTGTGCAGCGTTATTGCAGAATATTCTGGGAGGCTAGTCACTGCCATTAGAACCCAAACTTCAAGTTTAGAAAATTTGCTCTTTTTCAATCTTGGTCAGATAATTAGACAAATCTACTTCGCTTCTGAAATATCATAAACCCATATAGCTTAAGACATAAAGATAATTATGTAAATTAGTGACAAGATGGCATAAGATAATGCTTTAAAGAATGCAGAGTCCAAGTTCTGTATGGGAGTGCACAGTATCAAGAAGCAGGTCAGCAAGATTTTGCCTAATCGAGGCCCTGTGGGAGCCTGTTATAAAGGATAAAGAAGATGGCCTCAGAATTAGTTTACCAGTAGTTTATTAATGATTTCTGCTCCAGAGTGTAGTGATGCTGACCATATTTTAAAATAGGTTATTTTTTTAAGTAAGCTAAAACTTACCCCCAACCCAAATTATCCCCCAAGTCATAATCTCCACGTTATCTGGGTTATTCCAGTTATTTTCAGAGCCAAATTTTTATGCTTAACTTCCACTTAATTCCTTCCAAAATAATTGAAAATTCAATATTTGGGAGCCTATGTTCTTGAAGTTTTCTCTACCTCTTATGTAGAAAGTGGAGTTTGTGTGTACATGTTTGTGAGAAGGCAAGCATGTGGGAACACAAGTGTGTATGCTTATGTGTATGTAGTGTAGATTTCTGCATTCTGTACAAAAGTATTCTTATTAAAAAGAAGAAAACAAAGGAAACACACTTATGTAACTCCCATCTACATATTTCAAAGAGGTTTTTTTGTTTGTTTGCATATGTGTTTTCTCTGTAGAACTGAGTTGATTATCTTGTGATAGGTATTCAAAGTTATTTAGAACGTTTGACCAAATAAATAAGGAAAGAAGAGTGGGAATAGAGACAAGTGGGTATAATCTGTGATTTAGTGGGGAACCAGAAGGAAACTTTAAAGATTTTGCTCTAATTTGGAATGTAGAAGGAAATGGTGCCCTTTATAATTTGGTATTCTTTGAAGCTGGTATTTGAGAATTTTTTCTCCTTTAAATTGGATAATTTATAAATGAATGCTCCCAAAGGAACTCTTAAAATCAAAGAAAAAATATGCTGCTTGAAAATTGATTTGTCACCAGTACTTTCAAACCTAAATATTTTTCAACTCTGATAATTATGTGGCTTTAAAATTCCATATGCTGAAAGTCAGGAATATGCAAATAATGGAGATGGGAGGAATGAACATGGTAAGAGTGTCTCTTTGGGAAATATTTCAGCTGCATCTCTCATAACATCTCATGGAAATAGATCATTATTTCCAGCTACACTTATATGCCTCAATTTTAGTATAGTCATGTGCCATATTATGACGTTTCAGTCAATGACAGACCGCATATATGACAGTGGTCCCATAAGATTAGTACCACATAGCCTAGGTATATATAGTAAGCTATACCACCTAGGTTTGTGGGAGTATACTCTATGACGTTTGCACAACAACGAAACTGCCTAATGATGCACTTTTTCAGAATGTATCCCCATTGTTAAGCAATGAACAACTATGTTTGTGTTGAGTTAAGAAAGGAGAAAAACAGTGTTCATACTGGGGCATCTGATCATCAGGTGCTATGCCTGGTGCTTTCTAGATGTCTGAATAGATTGGATTTAGTTCTCAAGGCAGTCCTGAAAGGAAAGTGGTATCCTGATTTTACAGATTGAGGTGGGTTTTACAAAGAGAGACTGGGAAATTAGCCACATTTACAATGAATTTAAACAAAGTTTGTGTGGCTCTTTCAAACCCCTTGCACTGTAGAAGCAAACTTGTGTTCTCAAACTTGAATGAACAGCAGCATCATTTGGAGGGCTTGTTGAATGCAGATTGCTGGGCTTTACTCTCAGACTTTCTGACTCAGGAGACCTGTGGTGAGGCTGAGCATCTGCATTTCTAACGAGTTCCCAGGCAATATTGACGTAGCTAGTCCTGGGGCCACACTTAAGAACCAGTGCCCTATCGCATAGAATAGGTTCTCTAAACACATTTCAGTCGTGCCCTGTGAATGAAATGTGAGTATTCAGTGCCTGAGTGAAGTCTGGAAAATTCGTGGCCTGTTGTGCTTTACGTTCCTCAAATGCAGGACGTGTACCTTTGGGGAGTGAGGTGGTTTGCCTGGGGGTCCTCAAAGCTACCGAGTAAACAGGATGCGTCTTCAAGGAGTTCCAGTTTTCCTTGATGGTCAATAGTTTAACATGCTATTTTTATATTAAAACAAACACACAGCTGTGTTATGGGGTAGAATACAAATGTACACGGATTCCTAAGATAAAGCTCTAGATTTCAAAGGAAGTTTGCCCTTATGCTAGACTGGTTTAGGCTATGCTTCAGGTCTCGAGGGTACCTATTGGCTCTCCTCTGGCAATAAGTGAATTTAGCTGAGGAAAAAAAGGTTATTTTACATCGATACTAAATACTTTCTTGAGTGGAGAGTTTCTATTTCTGGATTCAGATTCTAGTCTCCTTCCTGACCTTATAGTGAGCATTCCTCAGAGTCTAGCCTTCAAGCTCAGGTGCACCAACCTTTTCCAGAGGAGATATAGAAACCGGAGCAGTAGAGGTGGCATTTCCATTTAACACTGGATACTATAAACGTCAAATTAAAAAAAGGAAGAAGAAAACTAAATATATTTTAAGCCTATTGTCTTCATGGAAGAAAAGAATTCAGTGAGTTTTGGGGGATATCTTCCTTCACTGTGGGTCCTAGGAAAATTTAAGATTCATTGCATGCATATATGTGCATGAATAAACACCCCCCCTCTACACTCCTTGACTCGCCCTACCATACACACACACACACACACACACACACACACAGCAGCAGCAAATAGAGTCCTAGGTTTTGCTATACACTAGTTCCTAAATCAGGTGCCCTTTATCCTAGGCTGTCGTATCCATTTGAAGTGAGTGGCTCTATTCTTTTTATGCCAAAAATCGGGGCCCTTTCTTTAGGTCCTCAATTTGTGGCTCTGCTAAGGGCGGTAGTACTTACTCACTTCCTCCTAGAAGTTATCTCATTTTCACATGGCACACAAGCTAAGAATGGTTTTGCAGTTTTAAATGGTTGAAAAAAATCAAAATAGGAATAATGTTTCATGACATATGAAAATTATAAAATATTGCAATTTCTATTGTGAGAAATGCAGTTTCCATAAATAAAGTTTTACAGGAACATGGCCATACCCATTCAGTTTCTTACTGTCTATAGCAGCTTTTGGCTGCTTTCACTCTACAAGTGCATAGATGAGTGACAGGGAACTTGCAGCCCACAAAGCCAAAAAATGTTTACTATTTGGCAAAATAAAGTTTACAGATTTCTTCTCTAGCCTGTACAGGAGGCAGGTGGATTTCTGATTTTAGGGAACCTGTATCCAGAATCAGACCTATTCCATCCACAGAATAGGTTCTATCATCTGTCTATCCATCTCCCAAGGAAAGCTTTGGTAACGAACAGTTGTCTGAATGCCTGACAGCTCTTTGCAACAAAAACATTAATGTGTCCTTAAAATAGGGTTTTCAGGCTCAGAACTCAAGGCCTGTAGAGATGAGGGTGGGAAAATTACCTCTTATTCATTCCTATGCTAGTATTAATAAACACCCCTAAATTAGTATGTCAGTACATTTTCTTGCCCAAATTCTTAAAGTCCTTGAAAGGAAAGGCTCTGAGAGAATAGGAACGTATATGGGGTCTGCCTCTTATCCCGTCAATATAAGAAAGTACAGTAGGTAAAGAACCTTGTGAATCTCATTAGGCGATGATGCTGATAGCAGTATCATCTTTTGACTTTTTCTCCAAGTTGAAATATACTCACTTATTCATTCACCACAAACACTTATCTTCATTCTGCATTCTCCCCAGAAAGCAGAGCCTGAATCAGGGCTTACACACAGCTAGTTTGTTACAGAAGGTGATCCAGGGTACAGAGACTTGGGAGAGGAAAACAGGAATGGAGGAAAAGCCAAGTCAAGGGTGCCTTTGTTTTTTAATTTCTTCTTTCTTAAAAAAAAAAAAAAAAAAAAAAAACCAGCACTTTATTCGACATAGTTCACTTAACATAAATCCTCCCATTTAAAATGTACAGTTCAATAGCTTTTAGTATATTCAGAGTTGTGCAACTGTCACCACAGTCGATTTTTAGAACATTTTCTTTATCCCAAAAAGAAACCCTGTTACCATTAGCAGTCATTTCCCATTTCTCCCCAATCCTTTCCCAAATCCTGGTACCCGCCAGTCTAGTTTCTGTCTCTATGGATTTGTCAATTTCTGGATATTTCACGTAAATGGAATCACATGAGACTGGCTTCTTTCACTTAGTGTGTTTTTGAGGTTCTTTCATGTCGTGGCACGTATCAGTACTTCATATGTTTTTACTGCCAAGTAATATTCCCTTGTATGAACGAACTACATTTTATTTATCCATTCACCAGTTGGTGGACATTTGAATTGTTTCTACTTTTTGGCTATTATGAATAACAATGCTAGGAACATTAGCATAGTATACAAGTTTTTGTGTGGACATATGTTTTCAGCTTTCTTGGGTATATTCTTCAGAGTGGGATTGCTGGATTGTATGGTAACTCTATGTCTAACCTTTTGAGGAACTGACAGCCTGTTTTCCAAAGTGATTGCACCATTCTACATTTCAACTAGCAATGTATGAGGGTTTCAATTTCTCTACATCCTTGGCAACACTTGTTACTTGTGTTTTTTATTTTAGCCATCATAGGGGATGTGAAGTGGTATCATGCTGTGGCTTTGATTTGCCGTTGCCTGATGGCTAATGATGTTGAACATCTTTTGCAAGCTTATTGGCCATTTGTATATCTCTGGAGAAAATATCTGTTCAGATCCTTTGCCCATTTTTCAACTGAGTTGTCCTTTTCTTATTGAATCGTAAGAGTGCCATGTATGTCTCAGATACAAGTACTTTATCAGATATATGGTTTACAAATATTTTCTCCCATTCTGTACATTGCCATTTCACTTTCCTGATGGTATCCTTTGAGGCACCAAAGTTTTAAATTTCGATGTAGGCCAATTTATTTTTTCTTCTGGCACTTGTGCTTTTGGTGTTAAACATAAGAAAGTTTTGCCTATCCTGAAGTCATGAAGATGTACTCCTATATTTCCTTCTAAGAGATTTCTAGTTTTAGCTCTTACATTAGGTAGGACTGTGATGCATGTTGAGTTAAGTTTTGTGTATGGCATGTGAAGCAGGAGTACAACTTTATTCTATTGTCCAAGAACCATTTGTTGACAGACTGTTCTTTCCCGAATTGAATTGTCCTGGCACCCTTGTCAAGATCAATTGACCATATATGTGAGGGTATGTTTCTGGACTCTCAATTATACAGGCATATCTCATTTTATTGTGTTTCACAGATATTGTGTTTTTACAAATTGAAGCTTTGTGGCAACCCTGCACTGAGCAAGTCTATCGCCGCCGTTTTTCCAACAGCTTTTGCTCAATTTGTTTCCCTGTGTCACATTTTGGTAGTTTTTGCAATATTTGAAACTTTTTAATTATTTTTATATTTGTTATGGCGATCTGTTATCAGTGATCTTTGCTGTTACTATTGTAATTGCTTTGGGGTGCCACCAACTGCACCTGTGTAAGAGAGCGAACTTAATTGATAAATGTTGTATGTGTTCTGACAGCTTCACTGTCCAGCCGTTCCTCCATCTCTCTCCCTCTCCTTGGGCTTCCCTATTCCCTGAGACACAACAATATTGAAATTAGGCCAATTAATAACCCTACAATGGCCTCTAAGTGTTCAAGAGAAAGGAAGAGCCACAAGTCTCTCACTTTAAATCAAAAGCTAGAAATGATTAAGCTTAATGAGGAAGGCATGCCAAAAGCCAAAATAGGCTAAAACCTAGACCTCTTGCCCCAAACAATTAGGCAAGTTACAAATGCAAATGAAAAGTTCTTGAAGGAAATCAAAAGTGCTACTCCAGTGAACACACAAATGATAAGACGCCAAAACAGCCTTATTGCTGATATGGAGAAAATTTTAGTGGTCTGGATAGAAGATCAAACCAGTCATAACATTCCCTTAAGCCAAAGCCTAATCCAGAGCAAGGCCCTAACTCTCTTCAGTTCTATGAAGGCCGAGAGAGGTGAGGAAGCTGTAAAGAAAAGCTTGAAGCTGGCAGAGGTTGGTTCATGAGGCTTAGGGAGAAAAGTGGTCTCTATAATATAAAAGTGCAGGTGAAGCAGCAGATGCTGATGTAGAAGCTGCAGCGAGTTCTCCAGAAGATCAGCTAAGGTAATTAATGAAGGTGGCTACGCTAAACAACAGATTTCCAATGAAGACGAACCAGACTTATATTGGAAGAAGATGCCATCTGGGACTTTCATAGCTAGAGAGGAGAAGTCAATGCTTGGCTTCAAAACTTCAAAGGACAGGCTGACTCTCTTGTTAGAGGCTAATACAGCTGATGACTTTAAGTTGAAGGCAATGCTCCTTTACTGTTGCAAAAATCCTAGCACCCTTAAGAATTATGCTAAATTGACTCTACCTGTGCTCCATAAGTGGAACAATAAAGCCTGGATGGCAGCAGATCTGTTTACAACAAGGTTTACAGAATATTTAAAGCCCATTGTTGAGACCTACTGCTCAGAAAAAAAAGATTCCTTTCAAAATATTACTGCACATTGACAGAGCACCTGGTCACCTAAGGGCTACGATGGAGATGTACAATGAGATAAACAGTTTTCGTGCCTGCTAACACAACATAAATTCTGCAGTCCATGGATCAAGGAGTCATTTTGACGTACAAGTTTTATTTAAGACATACATTTTGTATAGCTATAACTGCCATAGACAGAGATTGCTCTAATGGATCTTAGAAAGTCAACAGAAAAGCTTCTGGAAAGGATTCATCATCCTACATGCCATTAAGAACGTTCATGGTTCATAGGAAGAGTTCCAAGGATCAACATTAACAGGAGTTTGGAAAAAGTTGATTCCGACCCTCATGGATCACTTTGAGGGGCTCAAGACTTCAGTGGAGGAAGTAACTGAAGATGTGGTGGAAACAGCAAGAAAACTAGAATTAGAAGTGGAGCCTGAAGATGTGACTGAATTGCTGCAAGGTTGTGATAAAACTTTAATGGATGAGCAGTCGCTTCTTATGGATGAGCAAAGAAAGTGATTTCTTGAGATGGAATCTACTCTTGGTGAAGGTGCTGTGAAGATTACTGAAATGACAACCAAGAATTCAGAATATTACATAAACTTAGTTGATAAAGCAGAAGCAGGGTTTGAGAGGATTGACTCCAATTTTGAAATAAGTTCTACTGTGGGTAAAATGCTATCAAATAGCATCACATACTACAGAGAACTCGTTCGTGAAAGGAAGAGTCAATCAATGCAGCAAACTTCATTGTTGTCTTATTTTAAGAAATTGCCACAGCTACCCCAACCTTCAGCAACCACCATCCTGATCAGTCAGCAGCCAAGAATATCTAGGCAAGACCCTCCAACAGAAAAAAGATTACAATGAGGTGAAGGCCCAAGTGATGGTTAGCATTTTTTAGCAACAAAGTATTTTTTAATAAAGGTAGATACATAGTATTTTTTTAGCCAGAATGCTATTGTACACTTAATAGATTACACTGTATAGTGTAAACATAACTTTTATATGCACTGGGAAACCAAAAATTTCATGTGACTTGCTTTATTGTGTTATTTGCTTTATTGCAGTGGTCTGGAACTGAATCTGCAATATCTTTGAGGTATGCTTGTATTCCATTGGTCTGTATGTCTATCCTTATGCCGGTGCCATACTGTCCTGATTACTGTAGCTTGGTAGTAAGTTTTGAAATTGGGAAGTATGTGCTATAGACTGAATATTTGTGTCCTCCTAAACTCGTATGTTAAATTCTAATGCCTGACATGATGGTATTTGGAGGTGAAGGCTTGGAGAGTTGCTTAGGTCATGAAAATGGAGCTCTCATAAATTTGATTAATGTCCTTATAAAGGAGATTCCGGAGAGCTCCTTCACCCCCTTTTCACCATGTGAGGACATAGTGAAAACAAGGCCATCTATGAACTAGGAGGTGGGCTCTCACGAGACATCAAATCAGCAGGCACCTTGATGCTGAACTGCCTAACCTCCAGAAGTGTGATAAATTTCTGTTTCTTATAAGCACCTGGTTTATGGTATTCTGCTATATCAGCCCAAACAGATTAAGACAGCACGAGTCTTCCAATGTTATTTGTCTTGTTTGAGCTAATCTGAGACCCTTGAATTTCATATGAATCTTAGGATCAGTCTGCCAATTTCTTTTACAAAGAAGCCAACCGGGATTTTGATGTGGTTTGTGTTGACTCTGTAGATCACTTTAGTGAGTATTGCTATCTTAACAATATTAAGTTTTCCCATCCATGAACATGAATGTCTTTCCATTTGTTTAGCTGTTCTGTAATTTCTCTGAACAATGTTTTATCATTTTCAAAGTGACGAGTTTACACTTCTTTTGTTAAAATACTTTATTCCTAAGTATTTTATTCTTTTTTATGCTATTGTTAATGGAATTGTTTTCTCAATTTCATTTTCAGGTTGTTCATTGCTGTATATAGAAATACAATTACATTTTGTATATTTCTCTTGTACCATGCAAACTTGCTGAACTTGTTTATTAATTCTAATAGATTTTTAGTGAATTTATTAAGATATTCTATATACAGGGTCATGCCATCTGAAAATAGAGATAATTTTACTTTTTCCTTTTCAATCTAGATGCCATTTATTTCATTTTCCTGCCTGATTGTCCTGCCCAGCACCTCTAGTACAATTTGGAATAGAAATGGGGAGAGTGCACATCTTTGTCTTATTCTTGATCTTAGGGGAAAAGCTCTCATTTTTTCACCATTAAGTTTGATGTTAGCGGGTTTTTTTTTTTCCATAGATACCCCTTATTAGGTTGAGAAAGTTGCCTTCTATTTCTAATTTGTTAAATCTTTTAATCATGAAAGGGTCTTGGATTTTGTCAAATATTTTTTCTGTATCTTTTGGGATGATTATGTGAATTTTTCATCCATTTTTTTATTTTTGTGGTGTATTACATTGATTGATTTTCAGATGTTAAACCAACCTTACATTCTTGAGGTAAATCCTACACAATCATTGTTTGTAATTCTTTTTTTTTTTTTTTTTTTTTGGCGAGGAAGATTGGCCCTCAGCTAACATCTGTTGCCAATCTTCCTCTTTTTGCCTGAGGAAGATTGTCCCTGAGCTACTATCTGTGCCAGTCTTCCTCTATTTTATGTGGGATGCCACCACTGCATGTCTTGACAGAGCATTGCCAGGTCCATGCCAGGGATCCAAACATACAATCCCCGGGCAGCTGAAGCAGAGTGTGCGAACTTAACCACTACGCCACTGGACTGGACCCTGTAATTCTTTGTATATATTGCTGGATTTCATTTGTTAATACTCTATTGAAGATTTTTGCATCTATATTCATAACAGATATTAGTCTGAAGTTTTCTTTTCTTGTGATGTCTTTATCTGGCTTTGGTATCAGGATAATAACTGGCCTCACAGAATGAATGGGAAATGTTCTCTCCTATTCTATATTTTAGAATAATTTGTGAGGAATTGGCATTATTGTGTCTTTAAATGTTTGATAGAATTTGCCAGTGAAGCAATCTGAAAAGGTGCATTCTTGAGTTGACCAGCAATGTCGGTTCCTCAGGCTGAATTCTGTCATGTCCTTCTGAAAAATCAAGTGGACCATATTTTGGAGTTGTCCACAAAAGGGACAGAAGAGAGGAGCATTTGCCTCCCACCAGCTCCCATTCCCTATTTTTAAATGGTTTCCTTGTAGAGTGTTAGTTCCCTTGCACTTTTTGGATTTCCATGTGTGAGTGCCAAGTAAATTTTCATAGATGTCCTATACTGCAAAGTAAGAGGAGCAGCAATGCAATTGAAACAAGGTGCCATTATGCATAACTTCAGGTGGATGCTTCCAGGTAGAAGCTTGTTTCATCAATGGCTGGAGTAAATGACCTGAGTGAAGATAGGAATTAGGGCACTACATCTATTCAATAAAGTGCATACATTGAAGCACTTCAATCTGCTTGTGCCCTCTATTACGTTTAATCATTCACAGAGACTTCAAAGTTATGGTCAGCCCCTCAAATCTACAAAAGACTTAAACATGAGGGTTAGTGGAACAAGCTGCAGCTACTACTTCTGTAACTCATTCTGGGGCCATAGTTAATATTCACCTCCTTTCTCCATCTCTCATTATAGATTTACCTCAGCTTTATTCAGTACTTCAGTGCAGGCAAGTTGCTGGCCTAGTAGGGTAAATCAGAACTCCGTCTCTGAGGGACGTAAGTCCTTAATTATTTATCTTTGTTGAACCATGGTTTCTGCAATTTCCAATTTATAGTTATTACTCAGCGTGGAAGCACTAAGTGATGGCCCAGAGAATCCCCTAGGGACCACATGTACGCCTTCCTGCCCTTCATTTTGTAGCAGCAACTCTACCTCCTCATTGTAACAAGATCAATTACAACTGACAATGTGATAACCCGTTTTCTTCCTTGATGTTCTACTGTCATGGGGAGCCCCAAACGACGACATGGTAGTTGTAGGTTCAAGTTCAGTGGAATCCAATCCAGTAGAGCCTAAAGTTTTAGGGACAAGAAGAAAAAATTCAAAAATTGGAAACTGGACGTGATGAGCATTGTCTGTTTTACTTTCACCCCTTGGTTTCCTGGCCAGTTGATTCTGTGCTTTTAGGGACACAGCATCATGTGCATCCGCCATTGCTTCAGTACCAAATCCCACAGTATAGTGTCCCAAACACATAGGGTGTTGTCCCTGAGGTCAACTTTATTTGAGACTTCAGTGGGCCATCCCATCATGCCGTTAGGCTGATTTCTCCTGAGTGGTATGATATATAGGAGGATTAGTGGATCAAGTGATCAACTGCCCATCATTGTATCTCCATTGCTATAAAAAAGGTCCTTTAGTTGGTGATGATTTGTAGGATATGCTGCTGTAAATGAGGTCTTCTGTAAGTGTTCGCATGTGGTGCTGACAGAGGGATTGTAGGCCAGGAATGTAACCCCATATCTGGAGCAGGTATCAATTCCAGTAAGTAAAATTCCAGATAGAAGTTTCCTAATAAATCAATCTGCTGGTAAATGGCTGGCTGGTGTCCTCAGGGGATAGTGCCGTGCTAAGAGTTCAGCATCAGACTCTGCTGTTTGTAAGCTGAACATTCAGCAGTGACCTTGGTAAGAGGAATCATATGCTGTTTGAACCATGCATAGCCTTCGTTCCTGCCACCATAGCAGCTCTGTTCAAGGGTCCTTTGTGCTAGCTCTGGGGGCAGTGGTTACTTTATAGTGAGCTATAATATGAAACAGCAGCCCTGGTGGTCTAGTGGTTAAAATTCTGAGCTCTTACCACCATGGCTGGGGCTCATTTTCGGTCAGGGAATCACACCATCTGTCTGTCAGTTGTCATACTGTGGTGGCTATATATTTCTGTGATGCTGAAAGCTATGCCACTGGTATTCAAATACCAGCAGGGACACCCATGGTGGACAGGTTTCAGCGGAACTTTCAGACTAGACAGACTAGGAAGAAGGACCTAGCCACCCACTTCCAAACAAACTGACCAAGAAAACTCTATGAATAGCAATGGAGCATTGTCTGATATAGCGCCAGAAGGTGAGAAGATGGTGCAAAAAACCTGGCAAAGTTCAGCTCTTTACACAGGGTCACAGGGAGTCAGAATTAACTCAATGGCACTAACAAAATAATATGAAATGCAAAGATGGGCATATTTTGTATCCTTTCCAATAGGTTCATCCATATGCCTCGTCCCTAAATTTCTTTGTCTTTAAACTGATCTTCTTCCTTCCAGACAGCTGACCAAAAAGATAAGCCATTCAGCAATGCCCAGAATTTGATCAGGTCATCTTCCTCCATAGAAAGCAGATGACCATATGTCCTGTTCTCAACTTTGCCCACTGGGAGGCTTTCCCTTCACCACTTTCCCTCAAGGCCACCTATGACTGGGGTTTCAGTGTGCAGCATTTTCAGCTAGCACCAACATCCAGAGCCAATCTATCGGGGAACTAGGCCTAAGGGTTTTTCTCCTCTGAGAGTTGATCATAGGATCTATGTCCCCCTGAGGCTGTAAGACATGAGTTGAAAGAGATGTATCAGTACAACTCAGGTAGAAGTAGGAGCTCTAAAAATCTGGGCCACCTCTTTATGTAAGTTCTGTATGCCTTCAGGACCTGCCTGTGCCTGATCCTGAATGTACCATTTCCATCATATGATGGATTGCTGCTGCAGCCATTAAACATTATGACTTGATGGATCTGATAATATTAGTTCATAATGCACAATTCCAGATACATAATTACTTGGTGTCCTGTGGTCAGGCTCTTAAGATTCTCCTAGGCCTCCTTAGCCCTCCAAGAACTGTTTTTCAAATGGTAAGTAGTTTTTTTCTGTAAAAGGCATGGCCTTATTCTTGAACCTAAAGGATATGCACTTGACTCTTCTATTGAGGCTTGTCAGGGACAATACCCTGCATTCTTATTCAACATGAATACCTCTAGCACTACTAAATCTCTTGGGTCATATGGCCTGAGTGGCAAGACATCTTGCACTGCATCCTGGAACTGCTGCAGAATCTTTTCTTGCTCTAAACGCCTCTGAAAACTGGCACCTTTCTGAGTCACCTGATAAATGGCTCAGAACAATATTCCCAAGTGTGGTATAAGCTGCCTCTAAAATTCAAAGAGGCCCACAAAATGCTGTTCATCTTTTTTAGAGCTATGGGGGTACAAGGTACAACAACTTGTTCTTCTACTTAGGAGAGGATATCCTGACATGCTAGAGACTACTAGACATCTATCCTGCTCCCAGGAATACTATAGTCTGTTAGCTGTAGTCACAGATCTTTGCAGGTCAAGACACACTGGTTGTCACTTTGGCTTTGCTTTCTCTCACAGTAATTTCATCCATCTTGCCTCTGCCTGTTAAGTAATGCCATATGGCCTCTGCTATTGTGCAATCCCATTGTCCTTATTGAAGCTATAAATCCCAGTTCTGTGTCAGCATCTCCTACCGTTAACTCTGTCTTGCAGAGTATAGCATTAGGGAGCTGCTTAAAGATGCCGCTGTTCCCCTCACCAGTGTAACTTCCAGGCCACCAGCTGACTCTATCCCCTGAGCTTAGCTTTAAGTCCAATCTTGGAGTATTATAGATTTTTGAATCTTCTTCTTAAAACCTTCTATCGAAACCGCTGTAAGGCACTGGGAACCAGGTGTTAGGAATGGTAGTGGCATCCCTTCTCCCCAGTATGCCATACCATGGCTTCCTCATGCCCTGAAAATACATGGTACTTTGAGAACCTCCTGTTTTCAGAAATCTCCAGAATAGAAGCTAGTCAAGCCGTCTACTCTCAGAATTACCCACAATTCGAAGAGGACTCATTTCATATACTTCCTGTCTCCTGGGGCTCAATCCAAGAGGGATGGAAGCCACCCTAATTCCTTACTGGTTCTTATTTTTCTTATTATTCCTTAATCTCTCTTATTTTCCAGAGATTTTATGTCTTCATCCCCAGCTCAGAGCTTGTTTAGCTCTCGTATGAGGGGTGTGTATGGAGGTGCAGTAGCCATTACTAGTGCTCGCTAATACCTAGTTCTCTTTTCCTTCTGGGCATACGAGAAACAGAACTTTCTAGCCTCCATGCAGTTAGACAGAGTTGTTTGATTAGTTCTTGCCAATGGTCTGTGGTAAGATATTATGTATATCACATTTGAGCTAAGGCCTTTGTATTATTAGTCTGCTCAGTCTACCATAACAAAATACCATAGACTGCGTGGCTTAAAGAGTAGACATCTATTTTCTCACAGTTTTGGTAAAAGGTGCTGGCAAATTTGATTTCTAATGAGAGCTGTCTTCCTGGCTTGCAAACTGCTCCCTTCTTGCAGTGTCCTCACGTGGCCTTCCCTGTGTGTGTGCATGGATAGAGAGAGAGAGTGCAAGCTTCTATGTCTCTTCTTCTTATAAGGCCACCATCCCTATCAAATTAGGACCCTATCCATATGACCTCTTTTAATCTTAGTTACCTCCATAAAGTTCCTATCTCCAAATACGGTCACATCAAGGGTTAGGGCTTCAACATGTGAATTTTTAGGAGACCCACTTCAGTCCACACCACAGTGATAATCCTCTGAGCCACTCTCTAGCTACTCTTTCCCTGCCTTGGAATCCTGGAAGTCCAGTGTTCCCGATGGCACAGTTACAAGGTGAAAGTCTGAACCCTGAGTCAACACTTGAAGCGTGCTGCCTTGGAGAGCCAATGGGACCATAGAGAACTACTTTGATTGAGTAAGAAATTATATGTATTAAGTCATGGAGACTTGGGTGCTGCTTCATTACTACCTCACAACCTTTCCTATTCTAATACAGGGGAAAATAACTCCTGATATGTATATACTCCCTATTCTTTTTGCCTTGCGACTGGCACAAGGTCCTTTAATTATAGCAATTTTTTTTACATCTTTCCCTATAGGAGTGGTTACAGGCGAAGAAAACACACCTTTTGAACTTTCAATGAATTGTTCTATATAAATGAATACTTCATATGCCATCTTGTTTTCCCATGTTTCCTTCTTCCCCATCTCCCAGATAGAGGGTAATTTTCTTAGTTTTCCTTGTCGTATTTAAATAATAGGTAAGATTTTGCATTCACTTTCTCCCCATGTCATCATATAGTTTCCATGAAGATCATTTTATTGGCTCCACAATATTTCAGTCCAAAGGCTGAGGTGCTCTAATTTTGAAGACATTCTTTTCATACAAGTTATTATTTTATGTATAATTTTGTTTGCTAGTAAAAAGCCTTTCTACCATTTACATTGAGGAAAACAATGCCTCTCGTGGAGTGAATTATCAGTTTAAAAATACACGTTTATTTTTAATTTAAAATTAATCTGATGTTCAGATTCATTAAGCAGTTGTATCTTTAATTTCTCAAAACATGACATTTTCCATGCTCTTCCTCACTTTGGCTCTCAGCTCTCAGGTAGCTTCATTTATGTGCTACTCTCAAGAGACACAGAGCTTTCTCATCAAATAAATTGTGTTGAACAAATAACAAAAAGTTCCCACCCTAAGGAGCTTGGAGTCTATAGGCAATCCCCTAATCCAGGATGCGGAATAAAGAACAAGCACTGTGTGTGGGTTAAGGTGGTTGTTTCTGGAAAGATCAACAGCAAAGGCGTGTTTTTAGCCTAGTGACACACAATTGATGCAATGATACAATGATTTATCAGGTAAAATGAGACATTTAACAATAAAACAGGCCATTAGGAAGCCACCAGTGAGTCATTACAGTAGACATTTCCGTTTTAAGGATGGCCTCAACCTTGTAGCAGGGAGTGACAAAGAAATGGCTTATCCTTCAGGAGATCTCGGCATGGCTAAGCTATTTTTTACTACTTTTACGTGATACCTGAAGGGAACACAAGAGGACAGAGAAACAAATACAGTCAGCTTTCCATCGCCAGTAGTGACAATACCATCTCCAATTATAGCCCTCCGAGAGATCTCTGAAATTGTATTTCTGAACTGGTCATTTATTAAAAGTTTAAGGCTCTTTTGATAAATAAGCTGGGAGGCTCTGTCATTCTCCTCATAAGGCCAAAGGAGTCTGCATTCGTGCTTGGTGTGAGATCAGGGGTGGTGTGGGCTGACGGGAGAGATGAGGTGCAGTTCAGGGCCGTGATTCAGCTCCGTGAGTAATGAAGTGACAGGCTGGAAGGTAACTTCATTATCTGTGGTGTGGTGGATCCATCCATCTGAGGAAAGTGAAAGTACAAAGAGAAGGCAGGAGGCACATAATGGGGAAGGAAGTGGCATGTGCTAGTTAAATGGGAGGTCTTGGGAGTTAGAGAAATTTAAGTTTGAATTCTGGACTAACTAAGAAATTTGGGACAGGTTACTTAACTTCTCTAAGCCTCAAATTTTCACATCAGTAAAATGGGGATAAGAATAGTGCCTTACCTCAAAGTTACCATACATATTCAAGAAAATAATTTGGATAAATTACTGAGAATAATATCTGACAACAACCACAATAATAATAACCACCAATGTAGCCACACTGACCACTGTAGAAGGGGAAAGTGAAGTTCAGTGCCTTGGCTAGGGACACACAGGTAATAAGTGGGACAGCCAGTTCTTTTAGCTAAAAGATTGGCCCTCCTTGCATGACACCACACTGCAGATAGGTTGAATAAACATTCAAGACAGCCAAGCAGAGACCATTAGCTCAAGAGTGATGGAGAAGTAAAAAAATATATCCTTATAATCCCTGTGGCACAATTTTAGTGTCTTGGCTGCTTGAAGGATGACAATCTAGGAGCATGGTTTAGGGGGAGTAATTCATAGTGGATGTTTCAGTACATAAATTGGGAAGGTAAAAATATTTACCATCTTCCTCAAGTATGCTGAGAAGATCGGTTGAGACAATACATACGTACATTATAAAATAGTAGATATTATTATATGGCTAATAATAATTATCTTGATATAGATTTGACTAGTCTATAGTCTCAACAAGTTTTCTAGAATCAGCTATTCTAAGCTTCCTTAGTCCCCTGAGGCCTGTTTGGTTACCTTAGGGAAGTGGAATAAGTATTTTATATGAGGATTGCTTCTAAGTGCCAATAGGCCAAGGTGGTAATATAAATATAACTTCAAAAACAATAGATTCTTGTGCTAGTTGTGATGCTCCTTCAGAGTGTGCAAGTGGCTGGGGCAAGAGTCAGTGGACATGATTTCCAGTCATGGCTCTACTATTCATTAGCTGTGTTCACATTCACCAATAATTTATTTATCAGATACTGGATCCCCATTTAACTAAGACTCAGTCCTGGCATGAAAGCTAATTGCCTGGTAAAGAAGACAAACTCATAAGCAAATAACAAAATCTCTCTAAGAACAGACATGAAAGAGTATGTGGTCATTTCAATGTGAAAGGATGAGGTGAATTACCTATCTGGGAAACAATAAAAGTGTTTTAATGGCATCATTCACTTTCTTGCACGTTTTGAAATGCCTACTATATCTTAGGAACTGTGCTATGGACTGAAGTTATGGGAAGGAAAAAAAAAAGTTGTGCCTGCCCTCAAGGACTTCACAGAAAAGAGTCAGGTATGTAAAAAGGTAGATTGCCATAGAGGGAGCTGGATGCAATAACAGAACCCTGGACATTAGTATCAGTGGAGGAGACTCATTTTAAGACCATTGTGTAAATGGGGTTCTTAGCGGCAAGCAACAAAAATTAATTGTGGATATTTTAAGCAGAAAAGGAACAAATTAAGACTACATTAGGTAGTTTGCTGAATTGCCTGGAAGCATGGAAGACCAGGTTGGCAAAATAGGCATAAGTAAATGGAAGCCAGATACCCCAAACCTAATCTTGCCACTGAATCAGTTGGCTAAGGATACCTTGGCTGTCCCCATTGAGTATCAGCGCACCATCCTGAACCATCACCACCACTGGCACTGGATGCTGCCCGTGATCCAGTCTGGACTTGATGCCTTTGACATGTGCATCTGTTTGATAAAATATTGGTCTCATACTTTCTCTCTAGTTGCAAAGGGAGCTGGGAAAGTAAGTCTTTGGCAGCTTCCATTTGGAGCAGATTCTGTTTCCCACTAAGATTTATAAAGTGAGGAATTCTCCAAAGGTAGAAAGAGAGTTCAGAAACTGGCCAGCCAAAAATACATGCTACAGATAACAGAAGGTTAGGTTTTTATCTTTGCGTTATTGTGCCTCTTGGTAGAAAGCAAGTTGATTTATTATCACTTTACATTTATGGAAGAATATATATAAAACTACCATTAAATGCTATAGTAATGGATCAAAAGAAAATCTCATGTATCTGTATCTCCATAAGCTGTGTATTTGTTCCTTATTTCTTTCCAAACCCGGCATAAGATGTATGCTTACGCAGGCTCCCCAACTCAAAACATGGCTCCATACCAAAGAACTAATAAGCAAGCCCAGGGTTCCTTTGTTCCTTTTTTTGGGAGGAGGGGAATAATTACTTTTCCTATTTCTTTCTTACCAATTCAGCCAACATACTTTATCACGAGGAAATTACATTTGCTCACGTAGGTGTGTGAATAAGCAGAATGACAAGAGTTTGTTTCAGCTAGAATTAGATGGATATTGCAATTACTTGGGGAAAGAACGTTTCCCTAAATTCAGCTATGAATCCTCTACAGATCAGAGCAAAGATTACTTGAAAGATGGTTCCCTTGCCTTAATACATATTGTATTTTGTGAGCAAATAACAACCTCTTATTACGTGGTTTAAAATACCCTATTTGGCACTGAGGGAAACAAATATATTTTGAACTTCACCATGATAGGGGGAACAGATAAGCTGAGTATTTTTGTCAAACAAAAAGGAATTATGAGCTTTTCAAGTGTGAGTGATAAAGAGTGAACAGGAAGTGTCGTCATGTTTTTGCAGCTCAAAAGAGGATTAAACCTAGAGCCTCAGTTTAGGATTATAACTAGAATTTCCTTTCCTGACCATTTTCTGCCGGGCTGTCTTATGCGCCCTTTCCCTGGGTTTCTGTTAATATCCCATGATCCACTCTGCTCCGGCATCTATCTCAGTTTTTAGTTTTCTTGTTTGTTTACCTTATGGTTGGTAATCTTCTAAACAGGGCAAAGGCTGTTCTTTTTCTCTAGAACTCTTAGCTCTTACCACATCTCTACTAGCATCCAGTTAAGTCAGAAAGCAGAACATTTGAGGGGATGAATGACTTGAATATAGAAAGCTCAACAGTATGATGGAATTAAAGTAAATATTTATTTTTTATTCAGAGTAAATATATCAGTCAAATAGTAGGTTTTGAGTATGTATTATAAGCCTGGTAATGCGTTAGATGTTAATGCGAGATATAACATGTGACAGACATGATACTTTTCTCTTGGATCTTGCAATCCAGAAAATGTGCTTCCAGAGATAGACAATGTAAAATTATATATGGTTTAAGGGTCAGAGAAGAAATTCCAAAATGCATTTCTGGCCAGATGATTTTGAATACTCTAAAAGAGCAAAGATATCAATGAGTTTTAATAGAGATGATGCTGATAAACTTACATTTAAAAATATTTCTACAGGTTTTCTTAAATCTTATCTGGTTATCAGACAGTGATGGCAACTTGTCACCACTTCCATCAACAATATATATCCATATATGAAAAATGACATATGTTTAATTAAGGATATGGAAGAAAACCACATCCTACAATATGTTAGAACAAAAAGGGATAAAACAAGATGAAAATGTAGCAAATGGAGAATATAAATATTACAGGTTTTCTGAAAAATAATCGAGAACCACTGGAATAAAAGTAACAGCCAAAGATATAATGAAAGGAAATATTCTCGATTTGGAAAAGAAATGGTTCTGAATATGTACATTGAAAAGCCTGGAGGGAAGGAGTGGTTTGTAAAAACATCATTTCTTGGCAATACTTAAAAAAAATCCTCTAATAACACATATAAAAAAAATCCCACTTCAGGAGTTTCTACAAAGAGTATAAATCATTTTTTGTAATTAGAAATGAATGCAGATGTATAAAAATGTAACTTTTTAAAGGAAAAATACTTAAAGATTTTTTAAAAAAAGACTAAGAGGCATATGTAAGAATTATGTCAAGAATTTGAAATTCTATAAGGATTTCAGTCTTTGAAAAAGACTCTTCCTGGCCTCCCGGCCCCTCCTTCCCAAATCATAGTGTAGCTGTATGCACATCAAAGGAAGGCTGAATTAGCATTCTGGGAAATGAAATATAATGCTACCAAATGACGTGAATAAGATAGACCTTGTTTTTTATTTTGCATCTGACTTTTTTTTTGCCAAACTGGAAAGTAGAATAAATGTTGATAAGAATATGTTATTATGTTACAGTCATGTATCGCTTAATAACAAGGATACATTCTGAGAAATGTATCTTTCGTCAATTTCATCTTATGTGAACATCGAAGGGTGCACTTACACAAACCTAGATGGTATAGCCTACCACACACCTATGCTATACGGTGCTAATCTTACAAGACCACCATGTATGGGACCATCATATATGAGGTCTGTCATTGACCGAAATGTTGTTGTGTGGTGCGTGACCGTATATATAACATATAATAAAAATATAAACAATATAAATATGTACATAGGTATATCTAATATTCTGTATTATTATTTCAAGAAAGGAAAGACTACATTAAGCAGATACCCAGATACTTCACATGATTTCTAATATCAAACCCAGACAGATTGTACTCTGGGGAAAGGACAAACTTGTAGAGTAGATTCAGGGAAGGAAGCAGACGCCTTGAGAAAAACATGTACTGTTTTACTTTGTATATATCTGTATACATACATATTTACCAAAAAGAAGAGAGGGAAACAGATTATAGATATGACACATTGGTAAATTCAACACCAATTTCTAGGTAAAAGTTAAGTCAATTACAAACAAATGATTTGTGAATTCATAGAAAAGGTACAACTACTAGATTTCAGAATGTGTCTAAAAGGACAGACATACAAGTCAGTCTTGATTGCTTTTTTGATAAATTACCGGATTTCTAAATCAGGTGATTTTTAAAAAAATATCAAGGTCTTCATTAATTTGATCAAGACATTTGACCAAGACATTGGACAATCTTTACTGATTTCCTGTTGACAAACTGGAAAGCTGTCAGTAAAGAACGTGGGTCATGAGATTTTGCCCTGAGAGTGGCTTAGAGATGCCTGGCCTCCCTGTTCTGCACTTGTCCCCATCCCTTTCACAAAGCAGGTCAATTTTTGGATGTGCACTGAAAAGGTATGCAAGTGCTTGAAAACTGAGGATCACATAATAAAAATGGAATTGAAGGTGATTTAGGCTAGTTGGAACAAACAGCTAAAACTAAGACAACTTCATTTATCATGATTAAATTCAAATTCAATTGTTTAGGTTAGAAAACAAAGAAGAACACAGGTGGGGAGACTTATGTGGATTTCTGTTAATATAAACATGAGTAGATTTTTACACAAACCAAATCTCTTACAAGGGAACAGAATGATGTAGCTATTAAACACTCTAATTTCTTTTTGGATTTCATTAATAGCAGGTTAATGTCAAGTCCTAGGGAGCTCATGGTCTTGTCCTAAACTATACTTCTCAGTTCACACCAGAGAATGGTATCTAACAGGTGCTTCACCGATAAGCCAAGAGGTGAGTGATCAGAAAATTTCCATGAAATTAAAACCAAAAAACCAAACCTCTCCTTTGGTACTTTGGATATTTGGTTTGTGAGAGAAAGATTTTGGGGCCACCCTGAGAACAGTATTTATTTAAAGGGCTTTTGTAGAAGAGAGAATAGACTCATGTTGCATTGTTCTAGCAGGTGGTAGGAATTGTCATAAGGATGTGGAATGCAATTCAGTGTGAACTTTTTTTTTTTTAAAGATTGACACCTGAACTAACAACTGTTGCCAATCTTCTTTTTTTTTTTTCTGCTTTTTCTCCCCAAATCCCCCTAGTACATAGCTGTATATGTTTTAGTTGTGGGTCCTTCTAGTTGAGGACGCTGCCTCAACATGGCCTAATGAGTGGTACCATGTCTGCGCCCAGGATCCAAACTGACAAAACCCTGGGCAGCTGAAGCGGAGCGTGTGAACTTAACCACTCGGCCATGGGGCCGGCCGCGTGAAGAAATTTTTATCAGAACTGTGAAAATGGAGTGGAAATCCTTAGGAGGCAGTGAGCTCCTGTGATTATTAGTGTTCAGATGTGTAACCAACGGCTCTCCAGGTAGGGATTTTTGCATGGGGTGAAAGTTGAACTGAATGGTGTTCTAAAGACTTCAAACTCTAAGGTGATCTGAGCTTGTAGACTCAGTTTATGCTTTCTTTTTAACTCCAAAAGCTAACTTTTAATATCTTAAAATCACCCTTATATTACAAGATGCCTCGGTGAAGATAGTAAACAGAATCTATTGGGAGGAGGTGAAATGCATTTGGCTTGCTAGTCTTTGATGGGTCTTAGCTGAGATTTACATTAACCATGATATATATATATATATATATGTCAGTGTGAGGGTCTATCTCTACTTATGATTGTTGCTTTGTGCTATTTTTCATGTTGTCATTCTTCAAATATTTCAATCTTTCTTTTAACTCTCCTCAGAATTAGCTTTAACAATAAATAAAAACTTTCAGTCATTAACATTTCAGTATGCTTTTAAATAACCAGAACAAAAGTTTTGCATTTGAATTGAATTCTGATTTTAGGTGGCATGCAGATTGTTGCTGTAAACTTCCACAGCATAGGCACGTAGGCAACATTGTTTGGCAAGTTTACACTTTGCTTTAATACTACCACTATGGCCATGTTTTTTGAATATTTACCCTTTGTGGGACATACTTCTGGTCACTTTATGTGCTTTATCCCATTTAATCCTCACAAAAATCCTGATAGGTACTCCCGTTTTATAGATGGGGAGACTCAGGTTTAGAGAGTTCAAGTTATTTGCCATGGTGATTTAGAGCAAATGGTTTTCCCACTATACCGCATATGGTATAGAGTAGTGAGATTTATTTTGAGTCCACAAGAATCCGCAGTTCCATTCCACTCTCCCCCTCCAGCCACCCAGGAGCAGACACTTCAGGAATTTCCTTTTACTCTTGCCTTTTTTTCTTTTTGACCAGCTACACTTGAGGGGGAAAAAAAATCAGGCTTTGTTTTTTGTCTCATCATTCCTTCTACCTAGCCTATTTTCAAGTTTTATTTCTAAACATTTAGGATCCTTCCAAAAGCTAAATTTTAAAAGTTTTGTACTCAGGTGAGTCCAAACTATGTCATGTTCCCAGACATCATCCTTTCAAGTACTCCTAAAATGTCTCCAAGCCTCATCTAAGATAGTCAATCAGCTAAGACCACTCCTTGGAGTCCATAATGGGTAGAGTCCTGACCAAGCTTACATGGAGAATAGCCAAAGAAAGACTGCCAGCCTACTGAAACATGAAGTGATGTAAGAACACATTCAGAGGGATGTACATGGAGCAGGACTGAATTAATCAGACTGTAGGGGGTCAACTAGCTGATCTGTTGTATTTCTATGGAACGTAGACTACCATGGGTGAGTGTATTATTAAAAGTTTTTCAATGTAAATATTATAAAAGACATTCTGCAGTCAGAGCAGATTCCTTACCTTTTTATTCGTTCCAGCCATGCAGGATTAGTCATTGATTTCAGCAACAAGGAACACATACAATATCGTCACCTGCCATTGGCTGCTTCTCTCTTGTTCACTAAGCAGGCTACAGGAGGTGGCAAGGTTACTTAGTGGGATGTATTAATTCAACCAAGCATCTAAATACACAGCCAAGCTTATTGAGATAAGGCTGTGACATATCTGTAACAATTTTCTTCCCTCTTCTTGTTTATATGAGTAAATTTGCCTGCCTCTTGGATAAATCCTTTGAGAGTCACTCTCATTGGATATCCTATTGCAAAGGGGCCAGACATGGTATCTTAATCATTAGTTCTTTATTAGCTTAGGGACCATAGGGAAAATACGTTAGACAGTGAAATCCTTTTTTCTTTCTCTCTGTTTCCATCTCTCTCTGTCTCCCTCCCTCCCTTCCTGCCTCCCTTATGTTCACTCTTATGTCCATTCTTAGTTAAAACAGAGTTTAGCGTGAATATAAATTAGCTCCTAAAATCACAGAATGGGAGAAGTCCTCTCTATGCTATAATTCTTTAGGGAAACGGATCGTAAAGAAATTATTTTGTTGCAAAGGTGCTCCAAATTTCCATTGAAAAGTCTCTAGCAAAAAGTCTCATGCTTATTCAGAGACATGATTATCTGATTGGATGCAGGGCTTGGCAGAAATCACTTTTCAGCTCAGACATGGGATGGCGACAGAGTCTCATTACGTTAATTTTATTTACAGGGCAGCCCAGTTTCCTGTGCTGTGAGCTGGGTGCTTATTCAGCTGCCTTGGCTTAGGTGGGTTTGCAGCACAGCGTATTTTTGTTTCCGAACCATTTTGGCCCTGGAAAGATGTCTGGCCTCGTTTCACTTTCATAACTGATGAAAGCCACAGAAGTTTCCAGGGAGCCCAAGCAGGCGACTTGTGGGGCCCTTCCTTGTACCATGTGAATGGCTGCTAGAAGGTGGGTTCGGAAGAGGAGGAAGGGCATGTTGTCATTGAATGTGACATTGACCTCTGTGTGCCACACCTCCGAGGCAGGGCTTATAGCCATTAGAGTCCTAGATCTGCTACTTTTCTTCTTGGTTTTTAGATGTGAAGTCTTAGTACACCCTCTTGCTCTCCCCCGGATGCTCTCTCTGTTAGTACTTATTACAAAGGATGGGAGAAAAACTGAAAAAGAGTCTGGGTTTGACTTTGAGGTCACTACTACTGATTTTGTTCCATTTGTTCATTCAAGTACAAATCTTCTCACAAATTACAGGGTGCCTACACATATATTCTCTCATATAAGCATCACAACTTATGGAGGAAGGAAGTGGAGACATTGATGATATGTCCATTTCATAAAGGAGGTTCAAAGGGGCCAAGGGATTACTGCAGGTCACACACTTGAAAGCTCTGGAGCTGGGATGTAAACCTGTCTCTAGACAAATAGTCAATGATCTTTTTTCTTATTCAAGAATGGTCTTAATCAAAATTAATATATTAGTGATTATATTAATGTTTAGAAATTATTAAATTTGTCATAAACATTATATCACATTTGGAAAACAATTATAGATTAGCCTGTACTCACATCACAAGAATATACTAATGATTGCTGAGAAATGAAATCACAGCTAAATTTAAATTTGTATTCAGCAACAAAAATTAAACATCCTTTCAAAATATTTGCAGCAGACAAAATCATATATTATGTTGGGTATGGCTGCACTGAAGAGGCTGTAAATGAAAGGGACTGAAGTCTCCTGATATAAGAGTTTCGGGGCTGACAAAGGTCTCCAAACAGCCCTGTGTTTATGATACAAGGTTAGCTGCTTCCAAAAGCTGATGTGTTTGCACTTATGGACTGTGAAAATGCACTTATTCCTGCACATATAAGGCATGAACTATTACTAGAGCTCATCCCAAACTAACTCAGACCAGGAGCTCCTGTTTACCAAGCCTATGCTATCTTTGGGGCCAGTACTAAGCGCTTTGCTGATGTTATTTTGTAATTTACTAGTCACTACCAGGCAGCAGGTTAGGTACCATTAGCCTGATGAAGACATGGAGGCCCAAAGAGAAAAGCATTTGCTTAGTAACTAAGAAGCTGAGGTTGGAACGCTGGCCTAGCTCAAAAGCCCATGCTTGCACCTCGATCTCCCACAGCCACTGCTCAAGGCATCTAGCAGGATCTCCTGCTACCAGAAGCTGCCTCCCTGTGTCTTCTTAGCTCAGAGCTTCTTTAGTCCTCTAAAAACCAGGAAGTAAGGGAGACCTCAGAAGCTCCTACTCTCGTTACGGCCTCCCCTGCCTCCCCAAAAAGTGACAAAACTCAGGTTCCAATTGGAATTGAAATTTCAGACATTTATATTTGTTTTAGCACTGTTTTGGTGAAATGGGAACTTTTAACAATTATCCCTATCTTTCATTCCAGAAAAAAGAAAAACAAAATAGAGACAGGAAAAAAAAAAAAAGAGAAAGAAAAGCAAGCATTTGCTTCTGTGGGTAGACATAGAAAGGCTAAAATATTTCTCCTATCCTGAAGTTCTGGGTAATTGCCTCAATTTTCCACTCCTCTTTTCATGTGCAGACAGTCTCATTTTTTTGAGAGCTTTTTCTG
Source organism: Equus quagga (assembly GCF_021613505.1). Classification (NCBI taxonomy): domain Eukaryota; kingdom Metazoa; phylum Chordata; class Mammalia; order Perissodactyla; family Equidae; genus Equus; species Equus quagga. Next base: position 153,737,760 of record NC_060267.1, on the reverse strand, counting down.
CCAATAAGGTTCCAATATATTTGAAGTTTTCGATTGTCTCAAGTTGAATGTAATAAGATCTTTTTCTTTGGGGCCTCTTACAAATGTATTTTAGAAGCATCATTAAAATATGCATACTTGACTGGGCAGTGTTAGCAGTGTTCACATCCCCTCAACAGAGCAGCTTTGTGGGATGATGGAAACTGTGCAGCAAGTTAGGACTACAATAAACCATTAACACTGACCATGAAGTATAAATGTCATTCCTCTGCCCCCCTCCCACCTCAGAAAAAATTAAGCTGGATTTTGAACTGAACACTTCTCAAGTGTTATTTAAAAAATATAATTGTCCTGATTTTTCTTAGATACTCAAAATTAAATTTCCATTTTTCTAGACTTTTACGGTTGGCAAATGAAAACAGGGTATTTCAGAATGGATTTCTTCAGCAGCTGAGATTGTTTTCTGTAACGTTTTGTTCAAAAACAATTTCCATAGGAGAATCATCAACCAGAAAATCAGGACTGATACAGAGAAAGCTACAGCCAGATGGGGACCACAGTTGGGTGGCAAAGTGTTTGGAATATAAGGAAGAAATAGTCTGTAAATTTCATAATGGGGAAATTGGATGAGCAGTTCAAATTTATGATCTCAACCCTGTTATTGAGCCAAAGGCAACTCTTGGCGCTTGAGTCCTAGTGCATCTTCCTTGTTCTACTAGATTTCCTGACTTCAGGGAACCCAGCTGGTGAATGGGAAAAGCGATAGTAATAGTCACGGTTCAAATCTACAGCTGAGTTCACCTAACTTTTCTCATTACCATCTTAATTAATCTCAGAAACTTGAACCTTTAGAAATTTGCTTTTATATAGAGAATATCTTATCTTAAAAATAATGTAAAGCTATATTACTACATATTTTTATATGCATAATATATTGAAAGATTTCATCTACATTCAATGCTTACAGATTTTAGCAGATGAACTCCAACATACAGCCAAGAAAATATGCCTTTTTTTAGTGTCCAGGAGTAGTTGATAAACCATTGGAAAATTAGCAAAAAGTACTCCTGCGTCATTTTCTCCTTACTGTTCAAAATGTTGTAAGCAAGATTGGGACATGTAATGCAGAGAAAGCAGGAAAGTTTGGGTCCTGCCTTCAGAGGTAGTAGGTGGTTTTCAGGGAGACCTGAAGCTCTGTGAGAAAATAATAATAAAATAACTACTCTACCAAATAAAAAATTGAGGCCTGACCCAGGAGAGCAGGTGAAGAAATGGTGGGTTTGTCTTGCCCTTTTATTTCTTTGGCATTAGTTGTCCATTCATTCATTCAGTCAGTCATTTGACAATGAGTGCCCATTTTCTGCCAGGCATAGAGCTAATTGCTGGGAACAAAACAGTGAATAAGATTGAGATAGTCCGTTCTCCATGGAGTAAAGTGGAGGATACCGATAAACAAACGAGCAGTTGCATAAAGTGTGCCAAGCCCATGATAAAATTGTATAGAGAGATGAGGGTGCGTATAGCAAAAGCATCTAACCCAGACTGGGGGGTGAGGGTAGGGGGCCATGAGGCTTCTCTGAGGAAGTGATATTTGTCCTGAAACCTGAAGAGTTGGTCAGGCAAAGGAAGACAGACTTATTAAGGTGGGATATTGTCTCCCCTCAAACATGTATCTAAAATATGAGATGCACGGAATAGAAGAATGCTCCAGAAGAATCATCTTCTGTGAGGGTCATTTTATCTCTACTAGGAGATAAAGTGCCAGCTCAGGGCATTTGTTTGTATGCATATGAAACTTGAGACATATTAGTTGAATCCACCTAGTCTCATTGCTAAGTTTAGAGCTATCTTTAGCTATTTCTACTCAAGGATATTCAACTAATCCATCTTTGTCTGGATTGACTCGTTCAGAGTTGGACTGACAGTTGTGTGGACAAAGGCTGATGTCACACTGACCTTTGGTCTTGTGTTCAGATAGTAAGAATTTATTATTTCTAGTCTCTACGATTATCCTAAAATCACTGAAAAGTCAGGGCATCTAAAAGTTTAATAGAACCCCTAGAGAAGAATTTCAGTTTCCTTGTACCTGTCATTGGTTGACACTTTAAAAATATATTTTGAAGTCTTTAGGCTTAGTTGATTTGGGAATTTTAGATGGAAACATAAATTCTGAAAATGTCTACTGTTTTCTTTCCTTTGCCTGTATTAACAAAAAAAAACCTCAATAGAAAAACATTACATAGTAGTAAAGAATCAGTGTGAGAAGCAAATTATCCTATTTTTTTGAATTTGTAATTCTGTATACCTTCTGAAATTGTGTGAATTCCTATTTTACATTTGTATTCACTTGTTCAGGTTTCCATGACACCAGGTGAGGGGCTACATTCAATAAGTTTCCATCTTCTGCCCAAACAAGCTGAATGACTCACAGCCTTTTTTGTATTGAATATTGCATCAGCTTTTAAGCCACACAAAAGGACAAAAAAGTCCTTATTGGAATTATGTAATGTAAAAGAAATCGCTTAATAGTTCCATAGCAAAATCCTAGAAATATTGCTGAATATGTTGTAAATAGTGGCAAATTTTAAAACTAGAGCTAACTTTAACCTGCTATTTCAATGGGAGTTCATTAAAATGCTACTAAAGGGTTTCATGGAAAATGGATTTGCTTTGGTCCAATTCAATAAACATGAATTAAGCTCCCACTATGCAAAGTTCTTTGGAACTTTGCCTTTCAATCTAACTGTTCCACTCTTCTGGATCCCTTAGAGCTTAATGCTATATTGTTTGGGCATTGTATTAATTAGAAGAGAGACTAAGCTGCTGTAACAAAGAGACCTGAACATTTAGTCATTCAGGTATGATAGAAGCTTGTTTCTCTCTCTTGATACAGCGAGATAGGCAGGTGACTTAGCTGTGATGGGTGTCTTTACTCTGTGAGGTCCCCTAGAAATCCAGATTTCTTCTGTATTGTTTCTCTTCTATCTCCAAGAGTGTTGCCCGCTTCCGTCTGGTTGGAACTATTTCATGAGCACCATGTCCTTCCCTTTATATGAAAGGCAAATTACTTCCTTATAAAAATGTCACTTGTTACAACACGGAGAGGAGAATGGTAGTGTTATTACAAAATGAAGAAGGAAAGAATGGAGAGTGGGAGGCAGCATCTAGATTTTTTCCCAATTATTTCTATTATAAATATTATATAGAACTTTCTTGTACAGCATATCAATATTAATGTGTATATTTGATAACTGATTTGAAATAAATATGAAATAGGTAAAAATATAGTGTGCTTTTACAGTTTTTGATCTATACTTTCTTTTCTCTTTTTTTTTAAGATTTTTCTTTTCCTTTTTCTCCAAAATCTCCCTGGTACATAGTTGTATAGTTTTAGTTGTGGGTCCTTCTAGTTGTGGCATGTGTGATGCCGCCTCAGGGTGGCTTGAGGAATGGAGCCGTGTCCGCGCCCGGGATCCGAACTGGCGAAACCCTGGGCTGCTGAAGTGGAGCACTCGAACTTAACCACTCGGCCACGGGGTCGGCCCCTGATGTATACTTTCTAATTGCTTTTCAGAAAGTTTCCTTTTTGGTTATATGGTTATTTCTTCTTGGTTATTTTATTCTTTGGCAATTCTGTTTAGTTTAAAATGGCATTTCATCATGGTATTCATTTGCATTTATTTCACTACTAGTAAGCTTGAATATTTTCCAGGATTGTTGACCATTTATATGTATTTTCTTATTTACCTATTGATATCCTCAGCTAATTTTTCTTAGAATTTTTTTTCTGATATGTCAAATTCTAATCACCTCCTGTCATACATATGGCACATATTTTTCCATTATATCATTTTTCTTTTAATTGTATTCTTCATACAGACTTTTTCCTTTTTATGTGTTTATATCTATCCATATTTTCTGTGATATCTTGTTTTTCTTTTTTTTGTTTGTTTTGCATAGTAAGGCTTACACAAAATTGAATTGACATGTATAATTGCCACTTTTTCTTTTAATTCTTCTTTTTGCTTTTTTCTGTTACATCTTAAATTTCTATGTGGTTGAAAACTGACAAATATTTTTTACTGAATTAGTCAAGAATTTTTTTTTATTGATTGTTGAGCGTATGCCAGGCATTCTGCTAAGTAGACACCATAGACCTAAGAGAGAGCTTGTGCACTGAGCATAGTACCAATGAATTCTATCTTTCTCCAAGAGTTTGAAATACCATTTTTCCGTATATAAATCCTTATATATTTTGGATCTAGTTTTGGCTTTCTCTCCCATTAGATTCTGTTGCTTTCTATTATAGTATCAGCCTTAGGATTGGGGGCAATATTTTCTAATTAATACAAAAAATCAAACAAAACTTAAGACAATGAAACAAATCTCACCTAAATTCCTGGTATGATGGTGATAATGTTAGTATTATTTTTCTACATAGTTCTGAGGAGGCTATTAAAAAGAGGTGAAATAAGAAAATATGTATTGTTTTTGTTAATATATTTCAATACCCAATTGTTAGATAATCCTTCTTTTGTTTTTTTGGTGAGGAAGATTGTCACTGAGCTAATACCTGTGCCAGCCTTCCTCTGTTTTGTATGTGGGATGCCACCTCAGCATGGTTTGATGGGTGGTGTGTAGGTCCATGCCTGGGATCCAAACCTGCGAACCCCAGACTGCTGAAGCAGAGCACACGACCCTAACCACTATACCACTGGGCAAGCCCCAGGATAGCCAATTTTTAATTGAAAGAATCAGGTTTGGCAGTGCAGTCTTTGAACTGTCATCATAATATGATAGGACCCCAGATAACTGAGTATAATAAAAAGTATTATAGTAGTTTATGAGCAGAAATTCCAGTAATTGGAACTACTGCCATTACTCACATATATTCTTTTCTGCTTTCATCTTTAATCATTTTTGTACTGTGGAAAATTGCTACATGAGTAAGTTCTGATGCATTATGTCTGTGTGTGATTAAATATTTGCCCTCATTAATTGGTAACTATTTTTTATTTCAGTGCCCTGTGTAGTTATCTTTTTCAATATTCTAGACTTATATATATGCATATTACATAGACTTCCTATTTACAAATACATACTTGCCCTGTAAAAATTAGTTTGATACATAATTTTGTCATCTCAATTATACTTGTTGCCAAGGTAGTTGAGTGTTTCCCTGTTATTAGTCCAAGTATATCAATTTGTTGTCAGATTTCATCTACTATCATCAGTGACTATATTCTGTTATTATACTACATTGCAATCATCCTATTTTCAATCAAAGACTATTTACAAAATTTAAAGTCTCATAAAAATGAACTACCATCAATTACAGTTTGAGCCACATGATCTTGGCTAGATAGATACTGTGTGACTCTTTTTGCAGCCACATTTGAATCTGTATCTTAGTGATAGATTTTCTGATGGTTAATTCTCTAACTTTCAAAATATTAGTGATTTAAAGACAAGCATTTTTTCGTGATCTGACTTATATTGGTTATGATCTGAGCTACAAACTTATCCATGGAACTCACGTCTCCATTTGGTGATATGTGAGTCTTGCAACTGAGTCATATTTATCCCTCACTTTGTGCCATCATTGTATCATTTAATTGGCGTTTTGGGTGAAATACTAGGAAATGTTTTCTATTTCCTTATTAAATTTAAAGCTTTTTTAAAAATGAAATTTTATTTATATTTTTACTGTGATTTTCCATTAGCAATTACAGGTGACTGTGCCAAAACCAGATTTCAAATCACTATATTAATACAGTTCTCTTTACACAATCTTACACAAAGTTCCAAAATTATATCAGTTCATCACAGTAATCCTGTGAAGAAGTGACAATGTGTAACAATGTTTTGTAGTTTGTGGACACTGGGAGGTTCAGAGATGTTTAGCGACAGCTGAAGTCACACAGTTAGAAAATGTCAGAGACATTCTTGAATTCCAGCCTCTAACTATAAGTGAGGGACTCCTTTCAGTATATAAAAGAAAACCTCCCCCCAAACAAAAAAAGCTTTATAGTAGGATATTGACTGATTTAACCTTATAGAATATTATCGTTTATCAAAAATATTGGCTTGAATAGAGAATATATCATAATTACATAGTAAAAGCTTTACTTAGTAAATGATATTGGTTACAATAAATAGTGAAAATTTGTTCATTCTGTATTGATCATTGGCTTGCCTTCAGATTTTGTTTTACTCTGCTTTTGAGTTGATAATTCTAATCTAATACTAATGAAACAATTTTGTTCATTTTTCTTGATTATATTAAGCTTTTTTATTTTAAAATGGTTACTTTGTATTAATTTAAGATGTGTTTATTTATTTTATTTTACTTTTTGGGGGAGGAAGACTAGCCCTGATCTAACATCTGCTACCAATCCTCCTCTTTTTTGCTGAGGAAGACTGGCCCTGAGCTAAAATCCATGACCATCTTCCTCTACTTTATATGTGGGATGCCTGCCACAGCATGGCTTGAGAAGCCATGCATAGGTCTGCACCCGGGATCTGAATCAGTGAACTCCAGGCTGCCAAAGTGGAACGTGCAAACTTAACCACTGTGCCACTGGACCGGCCCCGAGATGTGTTTATTATAGGAAATTTTGAACACCTTAAAGAAAATGAATTATAGGTAATTTCAGCATCTATAGATGACAAATATTGGAGATATCTTTTGTCAATCTATATGCATATGTATATATATGCATGAACACACGTATACACACATATTTAAATAGAAATGTATACAAACATTTTCTCTTTTTGAACAAAATTAAGAATGTACTCTTTATTTAGAATACATTAAGCATATTATAAGTTTCACATAATCTTTGATAATATGGTTTTAAAATTTGCATTACATCAATTTAAGCAAACCATGTTTATTCCTCCCTTTACCTCTGTTTTCACTGAATTGCTCAAACTAAATTTTTTATTACTACTAATAAATTTTAATATAATAGTAGTAAAATTTAGCGATTTTATAACTAAAGTACTACGACGATAGAAAAGAAAAAGTAGCAACTTTTACCAAAAGAAAATTGTAGTTAATAATATATACTTTGTCTCATTAAGCAAGATAAAGCAGTGATGCCAATAATAATGGACTTTTAAGCTCATATAAATCAGTAAGAAATAAGATGGTGGAAGCACTTTAGAAGACATAGATGGCTGAGGAATGGGCCCTGTGATGTTCCAAGGATGTTTTGAGCGCTGACAATCTTGTGGCTTTTGCAGGAATAAGCATCTTTGGATAGCCAACCACCACGGCCCAAAGGGTCTCTAATGCTACAGGCGTGACCAGCTCCTCCTCATGATGAGGGTAGGTCTAGGAGAATTTCTGGTCGCGGGACTAGAGGTAGAAGATTAGGTGGTGCTGCTTCTCCTTCTATTTTGGCCATACACAGCATATAAGCCTTTGTCCTTTTTCAAGGACTTGGCCTTGAATGTTCCGCATAATGCCTCTTTTGTGTGTAGGTTAAGGAAGATTGTGAGAACATTTTTCTTTTAGCTCTTAATTCCTCTAACTACTTCCAAGTTTGGCCAGCTAGAAAACCCTAGTGAGCATCTTTAAATTAAAAAAAAAATTGACTTTAAATCAAGAACGACAAAAGATGTTGATGCCGCCCTGCTAAGATGGTAAATCAAGAAAACTTTTCTATCTTCTCTTCCTGCAAGGGTATATGAGAGAGGAGAAAACTTTTGTTTTGAATTGTATGTGACTTTCAGTCTAGATTATTACTGTTTATTCATGTAATTTCATAAGTCATTTTGAGATTTGCATAACATTTCTTTGCCGTATTGTAAACAATTATTTTCATCTGGGATGAGGTCCCTTTCATTAATTGCTCAGGTATGATTTTCTTTTCCTATTTCTTTCTTCAATCTAGTCTCAGTTGTCTTAGAACTTGCTATAATTACTTAAAATGTCTGACTTGTAGATAAGATCCTTACCTCGTTTTCAAGGCTAGCAAAACATTTTCCCCATTGTTCATTTTGGCTTTTGATTTCAACAGGAATTGGGAGTGGAGGAGACTTAAACATATGGAGTCAGTTTACTGTATGAACTAGGCCTTGGAAACATGGCTTTGCAGCATTGTCTGGTGTGGGGATCGATCCTCATTTATTTAAATATTTATTTCTATTTTTGACATTTAGTTTGTTTCTAAATTTTGCTTTAATCAATAATGCTATAACAGCTTGTATGTATCTTTAACTTTATGCATATATCTCATTTTCTCTGTCTTGTATTTATTCCCTCTTAACTCTAAGAATCTCAACAATACACTATTTCAAGACAGCTTTTAAAGTGACATAGGACACAGAATAATGGTGGCCAGTTATAGATCAGAAAACCAGTCTGTTAAAAGTGCACTTCTCTCCCTCCTCTCTCCTGCCTCTGCATAATTCCAACTGAGAACTAGGGAGCAGACTCAGTAGAAGGTGTAAATTTTAAGGAGATATTTGTATTCTTGTATGTCTGTAGTCTTTATCCTTTCAGACATTTACAACAATCAAATCTTTAGCCTATAAGGAGACTTAGAGTGAGTTAAATTCAACTAATATTTATCAAATATTTATTATGTGCTAAACAATGTACCAGATGGTGGGAAGGCAGGAAATAGAAAAAATAGGAGACAAAATTCTTGTCTTCAGGTGCTTACTGGTTTCATTGGGAAGGAAAGTCATGCAATTTTCAAACTTAAGAATAAGTGTCAAGTGCTCGCTTCAGCAGCACATATACTAAAATTGGAACAATACAGAGAAGATTAGTATGGCCCCTGTGCAAGGATGACATGCAAATTCGTGAAGCGTTCCATATTTTTATCTCACAAGGTTGTAATCTATCATAACCTTAATAAAAAAAAAAAGAATGTGTCAAATGTGTTAAGTAGATAATAACATCTATTGACTATAAGAGTAAGGAGAGCTATTGGTGGCTGATTTATTTTATTTTTTAAATTATTTTACTGAGGTCACATTGGTTTAGAAACATTGTATAAATTTCAGGTGTACATCATTATATTTTGTCTTCTGTATAGACTGCATCATGTTCACCACCGAAAGTCTAATTTCCATCCGTCACGGTACATATGTGCCTCTTTACCCCTTTCACTCTCCTCCCAACCCCCTTCTTCTCTGGTAACTACCAGTCTGCTTTCCTTATCCATGTGTTTGTTTGTTTATCTTCCTCTTATGAGTGAAATCATATGGTATTTGTCTTTCTCTGTCTGACTTATTTTGCTTAGCATAATATCCTCAAGGTCCATCCATTGTCATCACAAATGGCACAATTTCATCTTTTTTATGAGTAATATTCCATTGTATACATATATCAAGTCTTCTTTATCCATTTATCCATTGATGGGCACTTGGGTTGCTTCCAGGTCTTCGCTGTTGTGAATAATGCTGCAATGAACATAGGGCTGCATATATATTTTCAAATTAGTATTTTCATGTTCTTTGGATAAATGCCCATAAGTGGAATAGCTGTATCAGATGATAGTTCCTTTTAATTTTTTGAGAAATCTCCATACTGTTTTCCATAGTGGCTGTACTATACTGATGGCTGATTTAAATGTACACTGATCAATTGTTTGGATGATGGGTTGTAGTCATTACTATACCAAGAAAATTGATTTTCAGATGGGTTTGTAAAACTTCTTTTATTCTTAATATATTTACTTTTAATTTAATTACCTAAGTAACAACTGTGTATATTTGTACAAATTCAAATAATAAAGAAGTATTTAGAATAAAACAGAAAGTCTCCCTTCACTCAATTCCTTCCTTAGAAGTAACCACTTTGTATATATTCAAAACCATGTATATATGGTTCTATTCTGTGTTTTTGAGTTTTGTAATTCTGGAATTTGGACCATACTGTATGTATTGTTTTACAATTAGCTTTTTAATTTATTTTTTTACTTAATAAATCTAGGGAGTCTTTTGTGTCAGTAACTATAGACGTAAGTCAATATTTTAACTGCAAATTACAATTTCATGAGCTGAATAAATGAGTATTTTGGGGGAAGTTTGTTACTCAGTGACATATAAACAGAACATCCAATGAGAATAGGAATTTTGCATGGCTCTTAGCCTCAGTTTGTCATCTTCATTTGATGTTTTACACACACGCACACAAGTACATATCATATACATGTCTTCCCCTTGTTTAACAGAATCTTTTAAATAACCATCTTTCAAATAAATATGGCATGCATAAGCAGTGGGGGTATTAAGTAAATGGGCGGGGGTTCAGGTTGGAGGGAAGGAAAAATTATTCTTATTCTATGTGATTCATTTTCCCAGATAGACTGAAAAAAGTGTCTGATGAACGTCAGACTGGGGGCCCCAAAACAGTGATCTGGATTTTATTCCATAGCATAAGATTCTGTTTCTTCCTGAGGGAGGCAGGGCAGGGGACCATGCAGTACACATGGCTGTGTAGGTCACAGAGTGTTAGGAGACTTTGTACCGATTGGCAGCAGTTTTGACTTCTTTTCCTCTATCTACTGTATAAAAAGAAACTTTTTTTTCAACTTCATTCTTCCTGTCACAAGCTTTCTCACTTAGACCTCAAAACAACTTGATTCATTGCAGTCCCTGTCCACCTAGCCCCATCCTTAATGAAACAGATGAGCCCGGCTAACAAGTGAGTTTCACTTGTGTCCGCAGCATCAACTTGTAGCCTTTGGGGTATGTTTGCAACCAAATTTCAGTCATATTTATGAGCTGGAACCTAGCTCCCCTGAAAAGAGACTTATAAAGGTGCCAGGCATGCTTGGTTACCTCGCAGGTACTCAAGGGAGTACTAATGGTGGGATGTAGTACACTGATTCAAAAAAGAAGGAAGTTTCTTACCAAACTTCTAGTACTCAGACATTCCTTTTAAAGTCATAGATATGCTCCATGGAGAGGTAATAAAGTCAACTCTCAAGGACAGATAGTCTTCCACTCCCATACTCCCTTCCTTAGCGTGTAATAACCAAAAGGGAAGACCTTGCTTTCCTGGGAACAGCACAGTCCACAATCTTCCTTTCACAGAAAACGCTGAGCAATTACTTGATGAGTTCATGAGCCAGCAGTCCTTGAGCCATGCCTTGAAGATTAGTTGGATGAATTTTTTAAATTAATGCATATTCAATGGATGTTTTCAAAGTTTCCAAGAAGAATGAAAGAAAAAAAATCTAAAGACTTATTCATATCACCATGGAGACTTCCAGGTACTGGGTGGAGGGCTGGGGAAAACACAGCTAATGGCAGCCAGAGATCTGAGAAAAGAATTTTGGGGATCTCTATTTCTTATAACAACATTGAGGACAGTGGCTCCATCTGCTGCAATGGTAAATCTCCCATCACTCAATTTTTCCTCCTCCTTCTTTCATAGCTGCCCTCATCTCCATCATAATTTCAGGTTACATGCTTCTTAGGAGGAGTTTTATTTTGCTGCTTAGTAGGATGTGGCATGCATAAGCACTGGAGGTTAAGTATATGCCACTCATGGCATATGAAACTAACCCTGGTATGGACAGCATTGACTTTGAAGGGGTGTTCTCTGTTCCTCATAACCTCCCACTGAGACCTACCTGGCTACTGCTGCTTTACGTAGCTGTCCAACAGTCTTCACCACCTCAACAGCTGATTCTGAGGTCACTCATAGACCTTCTGTGAACCAATAGTAGGAGTGATTGCCAGGCGTGGTGGAAAAGTTTGCCAGTCAAGAATAAACCACACCTCTCTGTGGACATCCAGTGGTGAAAGTGGATGGTAGTTACTCTCAAATTATCACCATGGAAACCAGGGACTGTACCAAGCTTTAGAAATTCACCAACAGGAGGTTAAAGTATTCAGAAATTCACTAGCAGGAAATTGATCTTTCCCTACACCTGAATAGAGGATGGCTAAGAAATAGGAAAGGTGGCGGAAGGAGAAAATAGCAGGCAAAGAAAGATTTTGGGTTAGAGTAATTTGTTTTATCCAGCACTTAGGGAAAATTCATAAAAACAGCAATTTCTCCTTTGAAATAGAAACTCCTTGCTAATTGTTGCAGAAACTCTGCATTCATGATGTTAAATATGTCTGAGACTCTGTGATGATATTTTCTTTTTAAGGAAAGCAGGAGACAGACTCTTTAATACCTTAATTTGGAAGAAACCAAACATTTCTTGAAACAAATTTGGATTCTTGAAGAATTAAGTGAAATGAAATCCCTTTATCAGCTCCAGCCTCTTTCCCCATCTCTTCATGGAATTTACTAGCATATCCACTCATAGGCTTAGTTCTCTTCTCTAGTTTCTGAGCCAGTCCTCTTTGAGGGATGGAATTCTACTTTCTGCCCCTCCACTCTGGTGGAAGAGGAGCATTAAGCCCCCTTTTCAAGTATATTACCCTGAGAATGAGGGTCCTAGGACTCACCAAGACAGAATCCCTACATCTTATGTGTTTCTTACTGTCTTGCCAGTGGCTGGTTCTGATCATGGGATTCTACAGTGCAAAGGTGCTTTGTTGGCCAGCCTCTATAGAACTGGCCTTCTTTGCTATCCCTATCCTGACTTCCTCTGTTAAAACTGAGTCTGCAGAGACTCCTCGTAACTCTAGCCTGGCTTCACTCTTAACAGAGCCCCTTTTTGGTGAAGGCCTCCATATCTAGAGGCTTCCAAGAACTCAGCTTCCTGTCTGGACTACTAAAGTTTAGTCATTTCCTCTGTTTCTAGGTGTTGAGCCTGGTCCACTTTCCAAGACCCCTTGCAACATTAGATCAGAGGTTGCAAACTCACATGACTTCTGAATGGAGAGGGCTGGGTCAGGATTGGGATGGACTGGAAAGTACATTCCTCATTTACAAGGGTGGCCACAAGTCATATCCTGCTGATTATTGCAATTTCAAGAAGAAGAAAGAATCTGAATTTTGGTGTGGAATTTCCTGATTTGAAAAGGTTAGCTACTAATTCATTTTTTTAAAAAAATGACATGTGAGCCAAATAAACTCCATCTGCATCCTGACCTGCGACACAGCTGTAATGTGTGACTTCTATCTCAGACCATGTTCCTGAACTATGTAATAACCCTTGTGTCTGCGCTTTTGTCTAGGTGGCTAAGCCTGTGATGTCAGCCCCCTGAGGCTGGGACATCTTACTATCTGTTCTAGCCAAGCAGATGGTTTATCTCCAGAACCATCTAGCTTCCCCTGCATTTCCCATCTTGCCGCATACTGGGTATCAATGTATTCCCAAGGAGCAATACCTTGGAAATATGATTTTCTAATCCAAAAAATTATTATTAAACTCCAGTGTGCAAAGCACTGTGATGTTTGTTAACAATATAAACATCAAATATCAATAAGACATAGACTTTGTTCTCCACAAATATGGAGGACACACCATAAGGTGAACCTCCAATGAATAACATCCTTGTATAATCGCCTCTTGAGGACAGGCAGAACCCGTGACTTGCTTCTGACTAATACAATATGGCAAAAGTGATGGGATGTTGGTTCCTTGTTTAGGTTACATTGTATGTCAGAGGTGATGGAGTATCATGCCCATGATTGTATTTTGTTATATGAAACTCCTTATTAGCAGGCCAGAGCAAGGAAATCTCCTGTTGGCCTTGAAGAAGCAAACAACCATGCTATGAACTGCCTACCGGAAGGTTCATGTGGCAGGGAACTGTGGACAGCCTCTAGGACTTTAGGGCAGCCTCCAGACAACTGTCTGTAAGAAGCTTGGTGCCCTAGTCATACAGCTGCAAGGAATGAATTCTTCCAACAACCTGAATCAACTTGAAAGTGGATTCTTCCCTAGTTGAGCCTCCACCCTGGCCAACAGTTTGCTTACTGACTGTGAGATCCTGGCAAAGAGGAGTTAGCTAAGCTTTACCTGGATCCCTGTCTTATGGAAACTGTGAGATAACGCGTGTGTGTTGTTTTAAGCCATTAAGTGTGTGGTAATTTGTTATACAGCAATGGAAAATGAATAGAACAATTTACAGCTTACCATGGAAAATACAATACCCCATGCAACACACAAAAGAAGATGGAGAGACATTTGTTTACTTGAATTCCTTTTAGAGAGAGCGTGTACTTGTTTGGAAGAAAAGACTTGATTAGCTGAGTCCTAGGGCTGCCCCCAAGGCTACTGTGCAACCCCAAAGGAAGATGGTATTATTTTGCTTATCAAGAGAAAGGTCTTTGCTTGTGGATATTCTAGAGCTCATCAAGACTTTGAGTTCTCTCCTGGGTTCGTACTCCCTTGAAGTTGGTACCTCCTCCCTGCTCTGCTCTATATCCCACAGGGAGACTGGCTCCAGGAATCTGCTTCTTGCCAGATACCACCAATGGAAAGTACTGGCAGGAAAATTTGAGAGAGAGAGTAATGGTGGTGATGAGAGATGTCAGGGACTATCTCTTGGTCCTTCTCTAGCTCTAGTGATATCTTAGGCAGCAGCAACATGTCCTCCAAGGCTCCAGCTCCCATGGGAATGGCCTACTATGGTTTTAGCTTCTAGAGCTTCACTATGCAGTATGGTAACCACCATTGTATATAGCTCTATACAGCTATACACATTTAAATTAATTAAACCTAAATAAAATAAAAAATTCAGTTCTTCGGTTGTACTAGCCACTTTCCAGTGCTAAGTAGCCACATGTTATTAGTGGCTACCATATTGGATGGTGCAGATATAGATCATTTCCAGTATCTTAGAAAGTCCTATTGGACAGTGCCACACTAGAAAGTAATCTGTTCCATGGGCTCTGGTAACACTACTTCTTCTCTTTGCCCTTCTAGTCTAGGAGTGGTAGTGGCTGCTTGACGCTGCTAATCTCTGGGTTGTCTCACTCTTCTCTGAGTTCTCAGCAACTCTGTCACTTGTTTAACCCTTACCTGCATTGAGTCCCTCTGTTCTAAATGACCACATGATTTCTTTTCCTATCAGGCTTTGATTGAGATACCAGAAAAGGGAAGAATAGGATAGTCAACATTCCTATATTAGCTACCCATTATTATGTAACAAATTGCTCTCAAATTTAGCAGCTTCAAATGACAAACATGTATTATTTCACAGTTTTTGTGAGTCAGGAATCTGGGAAGCTGGTGGTTCTGAAGGCTTAATCTTTCATAAACTTGCAGTCAAAATGTTGGAAAGAGCTGAAGTCTCATCTGAAAGCTCAACTCAGGGAGGATTTGCTTCCAGGTTCACTTCTGTGGTTGTTGGCAGGACTTAGTTCCTCGCTGGGTGTTGGCTGGGACTCCTTGCCACGTGGGCCTCTCTGTAGACTTGAGTGTTGTATGGGACTGGCTCCTCTCAGAGCAAGAAATCAGAGAAAAAGGGAGAGAGAGAAATTGATTGATTGATTGATTGAGAGAGAGACTGAGCGGGAGAGAGTATCCAAGATGGAAGATGTCATCTTTTATAACTTAAAATAGAAGTGATCTACTATCATTTCTACTCTACTTCCCTGACCACACAGATCAACCCTGGTGCAGTGTAGGAGGGAGTACACAGATTGAGAATGCCTGGTGGCAGGGATCATTAGAAGCCATCTTGGAAGCTGCCTACCACAAGTGCTCCACAGAGGTTGAGTGGATTTGACATATGGGAGATTGTTCCTCTTCTCTGTGACTTAAATGGGAAAGGGCAGAAATCACACAGCAAAGGGTGAATGAATGTCCCTGTGCAGAGGACATTGATGGGAACAGGCCAACACCTCAGTGATGCCATGTCAACTTTGAATTGTATATGGCATTCAAAGGACAATGCTCACTGTTTCAATTCAAATCCAAGAAATGATGGAAAATTGTAAAAATGTTATAGTACTTGCTCTGGAAAATGATTTGAAAACATTGATCTGCTTAAAATCAAGATTTGGGGCAAATGCTGTAACACTCAGATGTAATATTATGTCCAGAAGGACAAAAACATGCCTAGCTGAAGCAAAATGTCTTCTAAGCTTTCAGGTCGGCTGGTTCTGTTTTCACATTCTTGTGTGACGGTTTAGTGGCAGACGCCCAGTGAGCTCAGGTAGTTCTTCGCCATGTAGGGATTTCTACAAGGAAAGATTTAGAAAGCACAGTTCTTTATCTGTCAGCTGACAGATGATTAAGTCAGGGACTGGGTGGATGGGTGAGGATGAAAGGAGAGAGCACCTTCCTTTCAACTCTAGCCGGTGGTAAGGAGATGAGGCAGCCTGTTGAATATCCACCTGTTCCTCGCCCATGAAAGCGAACCTGAGGAATAAGTGGCAATGAGACCCATGTATTCTATTGGAGCATGTGCAGTCCTTGTCACTTCCTAATGAAAGAGGTCCCATCGTATCCCCAGTCAGTTATCTTTACATTTAGCTGAACACAATCTGCCTGGGAAATGGCCCAGATGAAGAAAATTGCCATTTCAGAAAGAAATTTACTATCTACTATTCAGAATGGAGAAGGGACATTGTAAGAAACATTTTTGTTTTCCGGAAAAGAGAAAGAGACAAAGAATGAGAAAGAAAGGGACCTGAAGCTGGAGTAAAGGATGCAAGGCAAAAATTTTTTCCTAATAAACTTCAGTGAATAGTTTTTTAAAAATTTAAATTGAAAGGCATTTTTGTGTTTGAAAGTTCTAAGCTGTAAAAATAAACCCTGGAAGTCGATTGCCTGGGGTAAGATTTAATTAAACACTGTACAGTAAATTAGCATAATTTGATGAGGATCAGCTTTAGTTCCTAGAAACTGCAACAGGCAGAAATTTTAATTTTGTAATATCTTTTAAAATTCCACTGTCTCATCTTCAAAGTGTAGTTTTAGAAAACAAAATCTAAACAACGTATTACCAAACAGAAGGCAATTTATTACAGAGATGATGTACTGGCAGGGGGATATGAGGAGGGTCTTAATGCAGATACTAAAAGTTTGTGAGAGGAATGGGCCTTTGTAAAACAAAATATATGGAAAAAGGAGTTGAATTACTCAGCTTGAAGCAGAAAGGTTATCCAGTATTATCATACTAATACTTCCCTGGGCTGTGACTTAACTAGAATTTCAAGCAGAGGCTGATCTGCCTGCCTGCCTCCCTCCCTTCATTTATTCTTCCATCGCTTTCTCCCTTCCTCATTTTTAAAAAATTTATATTTATATTATATATATATATATGCATTTATTTATTTAAATGTTTCTATTGAAGTCATGTTGGTTTATAGCATTATATAAATTTCAGGTGTATGTCATTATATTTCAACTTCTGTTTAGACAGCATTGTGTTAAATAGAAAGGCTACTATAGATCACAGATGAGAGGTAAAAGTGGAAGAAAGGAAGGAAGGAGGGAGGAAAGAAGGAAAAAAGAGAGACAACCAAACATAAATAAGAAAACCCTTCTGAGTGCAACTATATTTTTGCTCCGGCCTGTAATTCACCAAGCACATGTCCTCAGTCTTACTCAGTGTACACCATTTGTTTGATGCTTAAGGAACCATCTATAGCCAAGAGTCACAATAGGCTAAATATGCTCACTCCAGAAAAAAAGAGGAAAGCATTCCTGGACCACAAGGCTCCAGAAAAACCTTTCCCATGGAAATTTTTTAAGGTGAAATGAAAGAACTTTTTAAAAAGTTTAAATCATTCTAAAGAGGGACCAATGTGATAGAATCGCTGGCTGTGGGTTCTGGAGAATTATAAGTGGGTCTTTATTGTGGGTGCATTCTCAGCACCAAGGAGGATGTCTGGATAATAGTGGGGGCCCCATTAATTGTATGTTGAATGAAATTATGGATGGCATCTTGCCCCATATCTGAGTGGTGTATATGAATGTAGGTTAATGTGTCCTCTGGTGTCTTTACTTACCAACAACAACAAGTTTTAGAACTACAGACTTGTCTTTCCAACTCCAAGGATTAGAGTCCTGAAAACCCCCATAGTGGGAAATGTAATGGTTGAGAAACTTTAAATTAAAAGGAAATCAGAATGTCCTTAAAAATATATTTTATTTTAAGTGAGTTATAATAGCCACTACACTCCTCAATCCCATTCTGCAGCTCTTATTTGCTAATAAAATTTCATGCTCTCCCTACCATTCAGTTTCAATGTCATGTTTATAGAGAGATGTGCCAACAGTGGAGGGCACTCACCATTCAGAATGGACACTGGCCTGAGCAGGTCCAGGTGTCAGTCCCTTAGTTGAGTTCCCATATCCTGGATCCTGGGAATTCCGGTGGCTCCTGGGATCCCTGGGGGAGTAGAGGTTGCTGAGGGGATCAGCTATTTGACAATCAGCACAGGCATGTTTCAATGTTTTGGTAATAAGTATGATGCAACTGCAGGCTTCCAGGTGAATATTGCTTATGCTCATAGAGTTCCTTCACTTTGTTGCCAATCATGAGTACATTTCAAGATGTTTCCTCCCCTCTGTCTCTAGGATTTCTCTGAAATATTCAATGACTTTGGGATTTTATTGGAATTTTATAGCACAAAAGCTGTTGACTCCATCTTCCTATGTCCCACCTCTAGCTCCCTCCCTGGCCTCTAAAATGCAAAATAATGTAGGTCCTTAGCTTTGTCTGATATAAATTTACGCCAAGTATAAACATCAGCAACTATTGCACATACTACTGTTTCTCTCCTCCCAACAGGCACAAGGATTTAGTTTTAAGACCTAGGTTTTACTTTATTTCGTGCTGCTCTGTGCAATAGTCGGCAAGCAATTTTAGGGGGCTAGCCGAGCAAAGGTTCCAAATATAGGAATCTAGCTGATATGGACTTCTCCAAAATTTTGCCATTGTGGAAAAGAAAAAAATTAGGAAGAAACTAGTTTAATTTTGGCATACATTCCACCTAGTGTATAGCGTATAAAGTTTTTGTTTTGAATTACATATGGAATGAGGAGCTTACAACAATCTCTACACTACGTATCAGTGCCTAAAAGTTTTAATCTGGCTTTGATTTAAACTCATCTTCCTCTCTTCTCTTGTCCAGGCTTTATTTCCAAAATTTCTACACTGATTCTGCCTTCTGAGTTACCTCCTTCCTCTGTAAACCTTGGTTTCTATTTTTTCTAATTATCCTCAACTGGAGTAATTGGCAAATCACTTGTACTAGAACCCAAATTCTTGTGGGTTTGCTGAAGAAGGTTATACAGAAGTAAAACCACATATACTTGGTTTTGCATAAGGGGAACTCAAGGCCAGGGAAAGGTTGTGGTTTTGTAGGAAGATCACTCTCACTCTCAAAAAGCCAAGGGCATCTTTTCTTTAAAGGAGTCCCCACTTTGTTTATGTGGGAAGTTGTCCAGGGCCCAGTGAGTCTCTGGCAGGACTTTGCTGGCCTTTTGCTTTCTAACTGGCTGTTGAAAGCAAAACCAGCCATCCAGAGTCTCCATGTTGAGGTGACATGTGCAGCTGCAGTTTTCTGGGAAGAGGAGAGGGAGAGGAGAGGAAAGGGAAGATGTTCTAATGCCTTTCCCGCTCAACTGTTAAAATTTTGAGTTTGGGTCCTTATATCTAGGGGTCAGGAACCCAAATAAAGTACAGGGTCGCCGGCAGCTCTGGAATATGCACCTCATTTTCCTTAGGTCGGTCTACAAAACAGTAGCATTCTGAAGTCTGTCCATGGATTTTAACTTCCTGCAGCCTGAGCTCTACTGTAGGGGAGGTAGGGGGGCCCTTCCTCTCGATAGTGCCCCCAGCATCCTATAAATCAGCAGCTGGCCCACAATGTATTTTCCCATTTGATATGTGAAATAATTCTTCACATTTTCTTTAGACCCCATGGCCAAGTCTAGACTAGCTGCTTAAGAATACACTTTTGGGTCCTTAAGATAAGAAACTTTACAACAAATAGGTTAATTTTAAGAATCTTGTGGTTGCAAAATATATTCAGACTTGAATTAGAGTGGAATAGAGGTGAAGAGGCTAGACTCTGTAGCAGTACTGCCTGGGATTCTCGTGTCACCTCTTACTAGCTGGGTGACCTTGGGCAAGTATTTTTTTAATCTCTCAGAGCCTTTATTTCCTCTTCTACAAAATGGGGATGATAATAGCAACTACCTCATGGGTTTTTGTGAGGTATAAAAGATATGATTACTGTAAAACCCGTAGAACAGTGCCTGGCCATAATAAACCCTCAGTAACTGTGAGCAGCTATTGTGTTTGTGGTTGTTGATGATGATGTCACTACTATTATTATCATAATTAGAACATTTTATTGCAGGTGACTTAGATCAAGTTTTCTAGAAGTAAAGGCTGAGAGAGGGATTCTGGTGCAAGTATTTATTGAGCAACAGTATAGTCTCAGGTGAAACCTATAAGCGAGTGAGAGAGTTAGGATAGGGCAAGGAAGAATCTAGGC
The DNA here is from genome assembly GCF_021613505.1 of Equus quagga. Taxonomy (NCBI): domain Eukaryota; kingdom Metazoa; phylum Chordata; class Mammalia; order Perissodactyla; family Equidae; genus Equus; species Equus quagga. The sequence continues at coordinate 153,717,443 of NC_060267.1, read as the reverse complement.
AAAGATGTGGTTTTAGCTGAGGTCTAACCTCAGCCTGATCCCATGGGGCACTCCAGAGTATGAATCACACCAAAAACTGTCCCACTCTGAGATGAAAGGACAAACTTTTGTACTCCTGAAATAGTCATTGGCTTCAGGCTGCCCCCAGTGGGGAGAGCATAACTCCCAGGAATTCCCAGGAGAGGTGGCCCTGGGAAGGGAATCCGGGAGAATTAGCCAGGAATTATAATTAAATTTGGAATCAACAGCAAGATTCTATGGGTGCATCTCATTTAGAGAAACATTCCCATTCCCACTGAAGTGGTTGCGTGTGCCCAAGTCTAGAGCATCATAACCCCCCGTCCCTGGGAAAAGCTATAGGGAGTACCTTTTACAGACTTGGTCTGGGCTTCTTGGAGATCAAGAGCACTTAGCTTGGATTTTCATTAGGATTTAGAGTTTGCAACTTCTTAAGGCTCCTGAAGAGCCTCACTGAACCAGGATTGGTGAATAACTTCTAGCTGGTGACCCTGGAGTGATTCATCTGCCTATATTCCCTGGCTCCTTGTTGCTGATGCTCAGAAATCATGTGCAGTAGGTTGCCTTAAGGTGGTGTTAGCATCATGGTTCTCTATGTTTGAAACCTGCTATTTTGAGGCCTGAGGCTGTTTTCTTTTGCTTTGTTTGTTCTCTTTAGGATTGAGAAAAATTGGATAGTGAGGAGATCAGAACCTGTCAGAATTCTTAAAGTGATTGGAATATAAAGGGTAATTTTCAAGTCTCCTCCCTACCTACTGCTGTGGCACTTCCCTCCTCCTCCACCTTCACATGCCATTCACTGAAAGAGACTCTTTCATTTTGCACCATGCTGGGTTAAGTTCTTCCATTATATTCATTCACTGTGCTGCTTTGAATTGAAGTAGAAAAAATGCTTCACATGCTCTGTGAATTTTTGACCAAGTTGAGGAAAGCCCTCTAATTAGTGCCTGAATTTGCAATTAATGTGCTCTACTTAAAAGGCCAGTTTAACATTGGATTCTTGAGTCAAGAATTAACGAAAGCTTTCAAGCATATAGCTAACTCCTGCTTATCCGTGTGTGGCTTGTCCACTTTGCAAGCCTACCCTCTGTAAATATTTAAATCCAGTCGCCCCTGCCCATTGGGTCTTAACCACTGCTTCCCACTGCCAACTGGTGGCTATTCAGTGTGCTGAATAATTTTAGCATAAGCCCAAGCAAAGTGTAATAAAGAAGGGAAATCAGATAAGATAGGAGAGGGATTACCTCAGCAACTGCCTAAGCTAAGACAAGAGTAATTTTAAATATCTTATGTTTTGGAATATCCATGCCATTCCTTCTTCCTTTCATTGGTACACATTTTCAAGAGTTGGTTGTAAATGCTCTATGGGCCTTTGTTCAATTAATGGTTCCAAAATACCACCAGAGAAATGAAGATTAAAAAAAAAAAAAATCGGGGCTGGCCCCGTGGCCAAATGGTTAAGTTCCCACGCTCCGCTTCAGCGGCCCAGGGTTTCACTGGTTCACCTCCTGGGCACGGACATGGCACCTCTGGTCAGGCCACATTGAGGTGGCGTCCCACATACCACAATTGGATGGACCCACAACTAAAAATACACAACTACGTACTGGGGGGCTTTGCGGAGAAAAATGAAAAATAAAATCTTTAAAAAACTTTTCTTTTAAAAGTCATTTCATTTGGAAGGTTTATGTGTGTGTGTATGTATTTTAAAATAAACTTTTAATTTTTAGTAGTTTTAGATTTACATGAAAGTTACAAGGATAATACAGAAGGTACCTATATGCCCCACACTTTGTTACCCTATTATTAACATCCTACATTAGTATGGTGAATTTTTCACAGTTAATGAACCAATATTTTTAGTTCATTATTAACTAGAGTCCATATTTTATTCAGATTTCCTCAGTTTTTACCAGTTTTTTTTTTTTTTTTTTGTCCTAGGATCCCATCCAAGATACTACATTGCCTTTAGTTATCATGTCTCCTTCAGCTTAATCTGTGGTGGTTATTCAGATGTTCCTTGTTTTTGAAGACCTTGGGTCAGTTTTGAGGAGTACTGGTAGATATTTTGTAGAATGTCCTTCAATGGGGTTTTGTCTGATTATTATTTTCTTGATTAGATTGAAGTTATGGGCTTGGGAGGAAGACCACAGAGGATTCTCATCATATCAGATCAAGAGTATATGTTATCAACTTGACTTTTTATTTACAATGTTAAGCTCAATCACCTGGCTGAAATAAGTTTCCCCAGTGCAAAGTTACTCCCCTCCTCCTTTTCCATATTGTACTCATTGGAAGGACATCCAAACTTTCTTCTATGCCCAACTATTTGCAGTCCACCCTTGGGGTGGGGTGGGGAGGGTGCTATGTTCCACCACCTTGAGAGGGAGTGTCTGCATTAATTATTTGGAATTCTTTTGTGTAGGAGATTTGCTTATTCTTCCTTATTTATTTATTTAGTCATTTGTTTATATCAGTATTGATTCATAAATATTTAATTTATATGTTGGGCTATAACCCAATACTACGTCATTTATTTTCTTGCTCAGATTGTTTCAGCTTTGGCCACTGAGACCACTTTCAGTTGGCTCTTGTGTCCCTTTGACACATGCTGATCATTTTGATTTTTTGAGTATTTCCTTATTTTCTGGCACTATGGGGTACGCCAGTCTCATCTTGTGTATCCTCTGCTTTAGCCCAATAATCAGTCATTTCTCCAAGGAATCTCATTCCTTATATTGGAGAATGGTGTTAGAAACTAAGATCTGGACACTAGAGGTCCTTGTTGCTACTGAGATGTCATTACTTTAAGGTCCACTCAGCAAACAGAACTTATAAATATATATATGTCTATTAACCTGTTTGTACACAATCTGCAACAGCCATTTATTCATCTGTATCTATATTAAGCTAAACACAAGTTGATAGTGATGTCTCCAACTCTAATCTATTATCACGTGATTCATTCTAACCTCCTCTCCTGCCTATCTGTAACCTCACACTCTAATAGTGAGAGAACTGGCTCTTACTGTCCACTATTCATTTACTTATATGTTCATTTCCAGTATACAGGTACAGTGGTTTCAGAATTGATAATCCCTACTCCCATGAGAAACAACTTTATCAACTACAGTACTAGGCCTACGTGCAATTCCTTTTATCTTTAACTTCATAGTCTCCACTCATTTCCAAAGTTACTGAGATCTGCACCTATTTTCCCCATCCACTTCAGAGCAGTTGTCATCCAGTTGTTCTACAGTTAGATTCTTTTTTCTAGATCTGAGTTCCATCTTGGAAATGGAGATTTTTCCTTTTACCTTCCTGTGAAGATCTCAGATAGCTCTGAGAGTTACCTGATATTATTACCATAAAATTGAATACAGACATGGTGCAAAGAAATGAGAGAGACATAAATTGAGAAATATTAAAGAAAGAACAGTTGACTAATACTGAAAACAACAGTTTCAAGTCTCAGCCTTGCATGCCTCTAAGTAGCTGTCATTTGGCAAGTCACCTGTGGGCCTTGGTTTTCTTATCTATACAATTGTGTTCAGTTTCTCTGGATTATTATGAGAATTGAATTGGAAAAAGAAAATGGAAGTGTAAATGCTGTAATAGACTTTCCAGTAGAATTATTAAATGAAAAAAAGTGAATTTAAAACTTCTGGCAAAGAAGGGTGAGGTCAATGATGTGAAGCTTTGACTTTCATAGAACTGACTTATTTATGGTAGCTCTCCAAAGTTTAAACAAATGGATGGTTTAATGCAACTGCTTCTAGTAGCCAGAGTATTTTCTTTTCCTCAGTGGCTACACGTGCATATGCACACATATGTGATTCTAGATATGTATGTGTGTATAAATATGTTAATATTTATATTTCCAAGGAACCTAAGGGATCTCTTGAGGGTATTGGTCTTGTTGGATTCCTTGATGGTCTCTCTAACTAACATTTGGGAAGACATCATGAGTTAATCATGGTTTTAAGAATTTAAGTATTCTCCAAAGCCACTTGAACTTTTTTGGTTACTTGGCTTCTACTCTTACATACCTATAACTAACTTTTTACCCACTTGATGACAACCTAGACCTGTTTACCATGTCCCTGGTGTGTTAATTCTCTCGGCCTCATATAACTGAAAACCATAATGGTACTCAAAGTCAAAGAGGCTGGGTATACATTCTGGGTATACAATACTGGCATTCAATAGGTATGCCACTATTGAATTGGAAGAAGAAATGAATTTGAATTGATTTCCTACATAGGAATAGCCACGTCTCGCAACCCTGGCAGTAGGGCTAGTGAAGAGGAGGGAAGTGGGCAAGGCCTCTCCTTAAGGCCACATATGTGCACTGCACATTTCTATGGGTGCCATTCCTATATATTTCAATGTGAATGGAGCCCCCAGATCAGGGCAATGTGGTTTCCCTAAAGATGGTCCTGTTTCATTGTTGGTGGAGGGGAGAAAACACATTTGAAAAACAAAGACACACTCACCAAAAAAACCTTTGACTACTCTGCTTCCTATGGTTTGAGTATTGATGATTCTGTAGTGTATTTCACAATACTTCATCTAATATTTTTGTCCTTCTCTCTCTCTCTTTTCTTAAACATTATCTTAGCAAGAGGCATATGAACATTTTTAAAATGTGCTACCTCTGGAGAATGTGTACTGTCCACCCCTAGGGTACTTCTGACTTCTTATTAGCTAAGCCTGAGTCTCCTCATCTGTAAAATGAACTAGAGAGGATGAAACAAGATAACATATAACACATTTTGTAAAGAGCGACTCGTTCGGCATTGATGGCCTATGTTGACCCTACTTTCCATTCAGTGATATCCTTAAGCTTCACAAATAAAATAGTAAGGCCACAGATTCATCTTACCTACATCTCTCTTGGTTCCTTTCATGTGCCTGCCTTCTCTCTGTGCAGTGTTTTATTGTAAATACCTGTTTTACTTTGATAACTACATTAAAATGAAGGCAATGTTTGTAGCAATTTATTTATACGGCTTTTTGCTTTCTTTCATCTCAGCTGAATCCATAAATAAAAATGTCTTTTCCTTCAAGCAGTTGACTCTAAAAACACTCATATTTAAGAAAACCTGCAAAAGAATATGCTATCTTTATGATTTATTAAAAGAAGATAAATGAGGAGTTAACAAAATACCTTTCAGCCTACCATCATGAAGTAAAGAGGGAAAATATGTCAACTGGTATATATGTCAAGAAATGCTAGAGAATTATAGTTTTATTACTCAAGATCTATTTCAGACAAATGGGTGGAGACAGATATTCCTTGTACTTTAACTGTGATTTATTTTACAAGTAAAGCTCCATCTATGAAGCACAGCTTAAAGTTAGGATTTGAATTGGGTTGTCAGCTGTAGCCAAGCTACACAATTCAAACTCTGAAGTGAAACTTTGAGTTGAAATCTCCAGCTTGTGTTAAGATAGAAGCCTTCTATATTGAGACCTTCCTATTAAAAATAAAAGAAACACTTTGCCTTAGCTATTTTGATCCCGGTTTCCTGGAGTAGACCATCTCAATTTCAAACATTCTCTCCTCTTCTCCCTGAATGTATATTCTTCTTGATTAGGATGTATATCCCTATTTGTTTTTCAGCAAATGTAATTACCGTTTACGTTGTAGTCTAAATATTTCTATATCTTAGTTCTCTTTTAGAGCCCATCCTTTTAGCAAGATTTGTTGTTTCATTAGTTTTAAAATGACTGCTCTGTTAGATAACCATCTTTGATGGGAAATAGCATGGAATAGTGCAGGGTTTCCTAAACTGAGCTCACCAGGACTCTGTTTCCCAAAATGTTGTTAATGAGAGTTTTATAGAGAATGGATTATGTGACCAGATACATTTGAGAAATATTGGGTTGAACACAAACAGCTTTTTATTTCTGCAGAAATTTCCAGAATTGTTGATATTGTGGGGGACTAGAATTGGCCATCCCAAGATCATCTCTTTTGCATGAGGATTATTTTGGGCTGGTTACTTTTAAAAACTGCAGACAGGAGAGAAACTCTGAGAAGTAGAATTTACCCTTTGTTAAAAGATATTTACATTTGTAAAGGAAATCTCCATCTGTAAAGGTGTCTCCCTCTCTGTACCAGAAAGAAGGGGGGATGACCTTATCTCTAGAAACTCTTATCAATGTGGAAGGCAAGGACTTAAATCTGCATAATAACCTTACTCTTGCTTACTGTGCTTTTCTGGTAATCTCCCATAACTGACTCTCCCTACCCCCAACATCCACATTTGTCTTTAGCTGAAGATGATATTTAAGGGGAGAGCTTCTGCCATTTTGGCGAGCTGCTCACTTTGCCTGAGCCTCTCCCATGTATACATGTTATAAAGCTTTGTTTAATTTTCTCCTGTTATTCTGTCTCATGTGAATTTAATTCATTGTCCCGCCAGAAGGACCCAGAGCAGGTAGTGGCTATATCTTCCTCCCCTACAATATGCATTCACACATTGTGATTCTCCAAGAGAGAAATATAATTTCATTGTTTCCTGAATTTTTATGTGACACTTCCTTTTTTTAATCCCACAAAAATTCTGTTTTTCCAGTTATCTATTGCTTTATGACACACAAACCCCTGATTTAAAACAATTTCTGACTATCTCTCACAGTTGGGGCTTGACTGGGTTCAGTTGGGTGGTTCTTGCTTGGGGTCTCTGGTGCAGCTGCAGTCAGTCAGTGGCTGGGGCTGGAGTTATCTGCAGATTTGACTAGCCTGGACATCTATGTGATTGGCAGTCAATAGCGGCTGCTGGCTGGGAGCTCAGCTGTGACTGTCAATAAGAGCATTTACCATGTCCTTTCTGCATGCCTTTGGTTTCTTACAGGGATTCTGTGAGGGAGCATTCTCAGAGGGAACATCTAAAGAGTGAACATTCCAGGAGACCCTGGGAGAAGCTCCAAGGCTTCTAATATTCCAGGCTCAGAAGTCCCAGAATATCACTTCTGCCACAGTTTCTTCATTAAGCAAGGCCAGATTCAAGGAGAAGGGAATTAGACTCCACATCTTGATGGAGACTCATGAGCGTAGAAGGAGGCAAGAAAGGAATGGTGGCCATCTTTGCAGATTGTCCACCAGACTGTTTAACATCTCATGGGGCACTGACATTCTATAGAACAGTTTGGGCAGTGGTGAATCAAAGTCTATGTGGGGAGTGAGGTAGAGGGCAGTCCACCCATCAGAGAGAAGTATTCTGTCACTGACATGGTTTAGAATTGCTGGGGTATGGTAATAGTAAAAAACATACAAAGTTTTAAATAATTTTATTATTGTTTTAAAATTCTCTTTTTTGGATTGCCAGGAAAAATACAGGATGCCCAGTTAAATTTGAAGTTCAGATAAACAACAAATAATTTTTTAGTGTAGCTATAGCCCAAACATTGCATGGGACATACTTATACAAAAAAAAAAAAGGTTATTTATCTCAAATTCAAATTTAACTAGGTGACCCGTATTTTTATCTGCTAAGTCTGACAGCACTACGTACAGATAACGTACTCCTTTACTTCCAATACTGTTGCCGGACTCCTCTTTCTGCTCCCCCACACATCCCCAATATTGCTACACTGCTGAGTTTGGAAAAACTTGATGTAATGAAAAGTCTTAGGTTTTAGAATCAGGGAGATCTGATTTCAGATCACGGCTCTGCCACGTACCAGCCTTGTAATTTTAAGTTATTTAGCCTTAGTGAGCCTCAGTTTCATTACCTGTTGGGATTAGTCATAATCACCTGGCAGGATTGCTAGGCGCTTAGGTGAGACGGTGCGTGTAAAGCACGTAAGGCTGTGATTGGGGCATAACAGGCATAGAGCCCAAGGTAATCCTAACTCCTCTTCCCCTGGATAAAGTAGAAGCAAGAGGGAAATCCTCTGTACTTTTGTAGGTGGTATTTATTTGCCAAAGAATGCCAATAGGCAGGAATCTAAGTTAAATTTTTGTTTGTTTGTTTGTTTTAATTTTTACAAAAGAATAGGGTGGTAAATGAGGTATTATCTTAGGAGTTGCAAGTTCAATTCATGTTGGGGAAGAAAAAAGTTTTTGATTGATGACAATTGTGCCATCAACAACCTACTCAATGATGTTTTTATTTTTATTTCATATGCTTGCACATCCACACTTTTATGTAGATTGTTGCCTAAAGCTCTTATAATAATTGACTGTAGGAGTAAATTTCATGATTGTTATTCTGATTAACCCCACCAAGAAAAATTTGAGGGCAAGTTAAATCTGAATTAATGCCGTGAAAACACAGCTTTCTTTGGGTGAATGTTGAACATGAGGGAAATATTTAGTGAATGTGTACTCTGCCAAACACTGTGGAATTCTCTCTGAAATAGATGTGGTTAGCTCTGTTTTTACAGCTAGGAAAATTGTGGCTCAAATTGGCGTCAAGACTTGTTGTCAATCACAAAGCTAAGAGAGGTAAACATACCCCTGCCCACCTACTTCTTGTTACAACCTTCATTTAGGTCACGAATGGCATCCTTGTCATGGAATGCAATGGACATTTCTCAGTAGTGATATTAGTTGACCTTTTAGCAGCATTCTGCAGTGTTAACCATGACCTGCCTGTTTGAAAGACCATGTTCTGGTCTCAACAATATTCATGTCCTAGAGTCTTCCTTCTTCTCTGTCTTTTCCTCTCTTTTCCTTGGAGGCTTGTCCTCCTTGTTTGGGTAATTATGGTTTGCTATTCCTCAAGACCAGGCCTGGACACCTTTTCTTCCATTTTTTTCCCCCTTTATTTCGTTCACATGCACAACTTCAGTTAGCACCTATCACAGTTCTCCTGGTGTAACACATCTTTCCATTGCCCACATCAGAATTTCACCTTTATTTTTATTGGTGTGCTTATTTTTTCATTAGCCTCATGGCTGCTTTTACTTACCACGAGATCTTTAGCACCTTGTCCTTCGTAAGCACATAATATAGACTTGAGAACTGAAAGAGTAAATAATGAATGAATCCAGTTAGTATGACCTCAAATCTCTTTTTTCCATTCCCTATTCTCCTCCCAAATGACTTTTGGGGTCAGAAAAATCCCAAAACTTCATTTTGCACACAAGGGGACTAAGATTCAGAGAGGCTAAGGAATTTCTCCAAAGTCACATAGCACTCAGAAACTGGGTCAGGAACTCTGCTCTCTCAAAGGCTGGGGCTCCCAGTCTCTGTATTGATTTGATCCCAGCTCACCTGCATGGCTGAACATGCTCACAGGGATGCTGGTTTTCCTTTGCTGCTAAAGTAAAGAAGGTCTTGGGGATTGGATCAACATATGTTGCTTCTACAATTCATCTCTGCCTTTTAGAGCTAGCCAGAATCTGAGGTATGCATCTGTATCAATTTCTCTGGACTTTTCTCTTTTTCTCTCTGTCTTCTAGAATGACTCAGCAGTTTTCATCACTTCTCTTTTTTTCCTTTTCAGTATATCTAAGAAAAATAGCCCTTTAACAATAAAATATTTCAGTTTACTGAAATTCAATAGAATTCTTAGAGATTCCATATGGCTAAGATTTGAAGTTCTATGTTGAAATGGCAAAAATGCTAGTAAAATCCTGTATAGCTAAAAGCTTTTTCTAAAATTCCACAAAAGGAGTCCTCTGTTTCCATGCAAGAGTCTGCACACATATGCTGTGGTTGGTGGTGTGTTGAGTGGTACCTTTTTTATTGACTGACAGAATAAATAGAGTATAAAGCCAATACAGCCCACAGCAGATGACTAAATGCATGTTAAACTTAGCTAAGAGTAAAGGCACTTGTCATTTTAAAACTTTCCTTTGCTTCCTCTTTTTTTATTGGTGGTGAGGATATGGTAGGGTAGTGTGGATCGCCAAAGCAAGCAAGAGGGAAAGGAAAAATATAGCATACATGGGAGATGTTAGGGGAAAAATCAAACAATATTTCCATTCTGTTGCAAAGTTATGGAATTCCTGACTGATGGAGCTGAGAGAACCCCTAGAAATTTTCTCATCTTCCTCCCTCATTTTATAGATTAAAAATTAAAAAGTCCAGAGAGTTTATATGACTTATCCAGGATCACACAATAATTTAATGGAAGAGGTAAGAATTGAGGTCTTTAATGTCTGTTCATTGGTTAAAGTTCAGCTCATTTGTTATCTTCTCTGTGAAGCCTTCTATGAGCCCCCCAGGAATAGTGATGTATCCCACCCGTAATATTGCTATAGCCCTCTGTATTCCCCTATGCACTCCATGGTGTTGTATGAACCTCTCTGCTTGTCTGCCTTTCCCTCAGTTTTTGAGCTCCCTGAGCTCCCGGATTCTGCTGTTCATGCATTGAGAAGAATGAAGGGAAGAGGATGATAGGCATGTTCTCTCTTGTGGTGGGGATTTACTTCCCCTTTTCTTAATACAGGTCTCTTTGCCCATCACCATGTATGATTTTCCAAGATGGTTCTTTTCTTGTCCCTCAGAAGTTTTATCTTTGCTGATTTCTAAGACTCAACGTGCTTCGGTGGCAAGTGCTTTGCTATCAGACCTGGCATGGCATCCTTTCCTGCGTCTGTTGCTAATGAGCTGGTTGATCCAAGGCAGGTTATTTAGTCTTTTTGAGGATTTGTTTTCTCTCCTCTGTGAAATGGGTATATAAATAGCTGTATTTTAAGATGTTCATTCAGACTATATGAGATAAGGTAGAAGAAAGAAAATCCCTAATAGTTGCCTGGTCTGCATTTTGTCATTTTTCTATTGGTTCCCTATAGGCTGAACTGGTGAGGCAGCAGAGTGGACCGTGTGCTTCCTTAAGGACTTGATGAGTGATTTAGCTGTTGCTGCACTGTTACGACTGTTGCTGTTTTGCTTCTGATCCTTAAGACTTTTTTTAATCTTTTGCTCATTTAATATTATCTAGAATTTCATGTTGATAAGATGGATTACATTGATTGATGTTTGAATGTTGAACCTACCTTGCGTACCTGGAATAAATCCCACTTGGTTGTGGTGTAGAATTCTTTTTATGCACTTTTGGATTCATTTGCTAATTTTTGTAAGGAAGTTTACATCTATGTTCATGATAGTAATCATTTAGATATTAGTTTTCTTTTCTTGTAATATCTTTATCTGGTTTTGGTAATAGTATAATGCTGGCCTCATAGAATGAATTAGGAAGTATTTCTTCTGCTTCTATTTTTTGTAAGAGATTGCAGAGAATTGGTATAATTTCTTTCTTAAATGTTTGGTAGAATTCACCAGTGAAACCATCTAGGCATGATGCTTTCCTTTTTGGAAGGTTATTAATTATTGATTTAATTTTTTAAAATTACATATAGGGCTATTCAGCTTATTTATTTCTCCTTATGTGAGTTTAGTAATTTGTATCTTTCAAGAATTGGTCTGTTTCACCTAAATTATCAAATTTATAGGCAGAGAGTTATTCGTAGTATTCCTTTATTATTGTTTTAATGTCTAGGGGATCAGTAGTGATGGTACTTCTTTCATTTCTAAGATTGGTAATTTGTGTCCTCTCTCTTTTGTTCTTGCTTAGCCTGGCTAGAGATGAGTTTAGGTGATGTTTCCATGTAGGTTTTTAGTGTCATCTTAACCAGAAGACTTGTTAGGCAGTTTGCATATGCTGTTCATTCAGTTCCCCCAATGGCTTTATGGGTTAGTTATTCCTATTAGTATTTTACAGATGAGGAAACAGAGGGCCAAGTCCTTTTTTCTAAGAAGGGGAAACAATATTAAAAGTTTTATAAGGACTCCTCTGTGCCTTAAAGTAGTACTTCATTGCCTTCCTACCTAATCTCCTCTTCTCATAAATATGGAAACCTATGCTGCATTAACTGTACAATCTTAGAGAAGGAGATCATTTGCTGAAAACAAAACAAAATGGCTTAATGTTGGCAGAGTGTCGCCTTTCAATTCCACTGAAATTAAAATGGCAGTGGTAACCCTAGTTATATTACTCTTAAGTAATTTTTAATTAAGGGTTGATTCCATGCACAGCTGGTTTCATCATATAGACATGCTCTCTGCTCTCTTTTTGTGCTGCTTCCCAGGGAGACCAAGCCAGAGATTTCCTTGTTCAGCAGTACTATTGCAGTGGGGTAAAAGACATCTTGCTTCTTGATTTTACTTCCTCAGCTAAATTACATGTACAGCACCCTACAGAGAGGGCATTCTGCTATCACTTGCTAAAGAGAGAAGCACAGGTAAGTATGTGAACCTTGTTTGACATTTATAAGCAACCTGGGCAATTCCAAGAAATGCACTAGATAGTAAGAACACTTACATAAAGTGTGGTTGACTGACGGTTTAGCCAAAATGCGATACCTGGTAGTTTATGGCAATTTTCTCTAATAGGAGTAGATATTGAATTTATTTCAAAAGTGCCTCAAGAGTCCTCCTTATGCTACCAAAGCATTATCACATTTTTGCAAAGCACACACTAGAAGAGAAGATACTTCAGGCCATAAAATAAGGACATTGTGTGTATGTGTGCATGTGCGTGTGTGTGCATGCTGAAGGGAGGAGGACTTAGCTTACTGTGCTATTGACTTCATGTGGACAGGTTGATAGACTGCATTTTATTACTTTGTGGAGATTGCAAAATCATTCCCAATGCAGAATTTGTTAATGAAAAGAAAAAGGGAGTGATTTAAAGAAATTTATTTGATTTCAATAAGCAACTCATGGGTAATTCCCTCTACGATATTTTAAACAAATATGCCAGTAAAGGCTTGCATCCCATTCTCTGCACAACTTCCTTCATTCCTCTTTTCAAATTAAGTTGTAGAATAACAAAACCCAATCACCTACTTTAAAATTCTCTCAGGCATTTTAACTACAAAGTAAGAAGATTTTTGCTTGCCACTCAGTGGGCTGCTAGCACAACGTGAGAGAAGAGGGTGTGCTCTTTTCAATAAACATAAGAGAGAATCAGGATATGTTTTAAAACTGTTTCTGCAGCAAATTAACTGTACAACCTCTTCAAATAATGTGTCCTCTTGATGTATAAGTTCTTATTTTTTAAGTGGAGATTAAAACACCTGTCAAATTTATATCACAGAGTTGAAATGGTGATAAAGTGAGATAGTAGACATGAAAATATAGTCCTTTCTGAATCTGCAAGGCTTTCTGGTTCATTTTGCATTGATGTGGCATGTTTTGCAAATATGAATTTTGTTTCTAAAACTTTTGGAAATCCTAGATGGATAGATGTGGGTAAAGTGTTGACACAGAATTAAGTTCTATGAATACCATGCCTTGCCTTCATCTATTGAGTTTCCTACATTTTAGCACATAGAACTGAGAAAAAAGAATATGCTATTATGTATGTGTTCATATATATATACATATATATATGTAAAATCTTGGCAGAGGTGAGGTATGATTCAGCGTCTCCTTAAAAACACTCAAAACTCCAAACAATAGCCTTTTAATAAAGACAGTTTAACTTGAAGAGAGAATGAAGAACAAACACCACCTTAGAATATCATGAATGTCTTTCACGTAGGAAGATATTACTTCTTGGCCCACTCATGGTCATTTGAAGACATTTCAAGTTCTTTTTAAGTTACCAAAATGAGTGGGTTAGAATTAAGGGGGGACAATGTAATTACTGATGATAAGAAATAGAATGGTCTTACTTGTAAGATTAAAACATTTTAATTATATGGACATAATGATTTAGTACAGTGAATATTTTAGAACTTTGAACAATAGTGTTTTCTAAAGGTATTTTCTTCTTTCTAAACTGTCAAGGACAGGATTACCTAATACTTTATTTTTTTAAATTGATGTATTATTCACATACTCTAAAATTTACCTTTTTAAATCGTACATTTCGGTGGTTTTTCAGTATATTCACCTGGTGTGCAACCATCAACACTATCTAATTTGTTTGCATCATCCCCAAAGAAACACCATACCCTTTAACAGTCATTCTCATTATCCCTGCCCCTAGTCCTAGCAACCACTTATCTACTTTGTCTCTTTATGGATTTGCCTATCCTGAACATTTCATGTAAATGGAATAGTATAGTATGTGCCCTTTTGTGTATGGCTTCTTTAATAATGTTTAACTTAGCATACCTTAGCATAATATTTTCTAGTTTCATTCATGTTGTAGCATATATCACTGCATCATTGCTTCTTATGGATGAATAGCATTCCATTGTATCGATATACCACATTTTGTTTATCCTATCATCCATTGATGGACATTTGGGTTGTTTCCACTTTTTGGCTTTTATGAATAATGCTGCTATGAAAATTTATGTACAAGTTTTGTGTGAACATGTTTTGAATTAATAGACTTTGTTTTTAGAGCAGTTTTAGGTTTACAGGAAAATTGAGCTGAAAGTATAGAGAATTTCTATATAGTCGCTCTCCCCGACCACTCGCCACCACTCACAGTTTTCCTTATTATTAACATCTTGCATTGGTGTGGTACATTGGTTGCAATTGATAAACCAATATTGATACATTATTATTAACTATAGTCCATAGTTTACATTAGTGTTCACTCTTTTTGTTGTACTTTCTATGGGTTTTGCTAAATACATAATGTCGTGTATCCACCTTTACAGTATCACACAGACTAATAGTTTTACTACTCTAAAAACCCACGGGGCTCCATCTCCCTCCCACTCTCACTTCGCTCTCCTTCTCTCCATCTCTTCCCCTGATCTTTTTCCATGATTTAGCCTTTTTCTAGAATGTCATATAGTTGGAATCACTCAGTCTGTAGCATTTTCAGACTAGCTTCTTACACTTAGTAATATTCATTTAGGATTCCTCCATGTCTTTTCATGGTTTGATAGCTCATTTCCTTTTATTACTGAGTAATATTTCCTTGTACAAATGTACCACAGTTTGTTTATCCATTCACCTATTAAAGGACATCTTAGTTACTTTCAATTTTGGGCAATTATAAATAAAGCTACTATAAACATTCATGTGCAAGTTTTTGTGTGGACATAAGTTTTCAATGCATTTGGGTAAATATCTTGGAATGTAATTGCTGGGTCATATGGTAAGATTAGATTTGGCTTTGTAAGAAACTGTCAAGTGCTTCTCCAAAGTATCTGTACTATTTTGCATTCCTGCCAGCAGAGAATGAGAGTTTTTGTCACTCTATACCATCACAAGCATTCGATGTTATCTGTATTTTGGATTTTAGCCATTATAATAAGTGTCGAATCTCACTAATGTTTCAGCTTGTATTCCCTAATGCATGTGATGTTGAGCATCTTTTTGTATGCTTATTTGCCACCTGTAAATCTTCTTTGGTGAGGTATCTGTTCATATCATTTGCCCATTTTTTAATTGGATTGTTTTCTTATTGTTGAGTTGTAATGGCACATATGTTTTTAATTTTCCTGGGGTACATACGTAGGAGTGGAATCCTAGGACATATAGTAACCCTATGTTTAACTTTTTGAGGAACTGCCAAACTATTTTTCAATGCAGCTGCACTACTTTACATTGCCACCAGCAATGTATAAGGATTCCAATTTCTCCACATTGTTGTCAACACTTATTATCAGTCTTTTTTATTATATCCATCTTAGTGGGTGTGAAGTAGTATCTCCTTGTAGTTTTGATTTGCATATAGTCAGATCATGATTTTCTTTTTTTTAAAAAAGTCCGTTCCACCAATCTGTGCCCTTAAATTGGAGTTTGTATTTCATTTACGTTTAAAGTAATAAGATTTATATTTTCCATTTTGTTATTTGTTTTCTTTCTGTCTTTTTTTTTGTTCTACATTTCCTCTATTACTTCCTTCTTTTGTGTTAGATTTTTCTAGTGTGCCATTTTAATTCCCTTCTCATTTCTTTTCTTATATGTATTATCATTTTACTTGTTGCCCCAGAAATTAGAATTAATGTATTCATTTACAAAAATTTAGTCAGATTAATAAAAACTTAATTTTAATAGTATAAAAACCTTTTCTCCTGTATAGTTCCATTTTCCCCATCACCCTTGGTGCTATTATTACCATACAAATTACATCATTTTACATTGTATGCCCATCTACACAGATTTATAGTTATTGCTTTATTGAGTTTTCTTTTCATTAGATAGGGGGAACAAAAGTATTACAAACAAGACATACATTTATAGCATCTTTTATGTTTATCTATGTAGTTACCATTACTAGTGCTTTCTATTTTTTCATGTGGATTTAAGTTACTGTCTAGTATTCTTTCATTTCATTTTGAAGAACTCCTTTTAGTATTTATTATAGAATAGTTCTGCTAATGACTAGTTCTCTCCATTTTTGTTTATGTGGAAATGTCTCAGTTTCTCCTTAATTCTTGAAGAATAATTTTGCTGGCTATAGAGTTCTTGGTTCTATGAAATTGCTAGTTCAATTCTTGGTTGACAGTCTTTTTCTTTCAGCACTTTGAATATATCATCTCACTGCCCTATGGCCTCTATGACTTCTGATGAGAAATCAGTTATTGGTCTTATTGAGGATTCTTTTTATGTGATGAGTTACTTTTCCATTACTGATTCCAGGGTTTTATTTTTGTCTTCCGATTTGATAGTTTGATTATGATATATTGAGAAGTTATTTTCAGTATGTGAACTCTGTTATGATAAATGAAAGCAAATTCTGTGAGAGTAGCTTTCCAGGGAATGGAAAGACAGGTCAAATGATGACAATTCTCTGAGGATTGAGTTTTGAGTAGCTCCAACCCTGTTCTGCTACTTCTGGTGGCTGTTAGAATGTTAGTTTTCACTGTGATTGTGAGGCTGTTGGTTTTCAAGGCTACTTCAGAGTTGGGAGAGGGGAATAGAAATATACCAAGTTAAAATGCTACAAGCTATCTGTTATTACTGAAATTCAACCATTTTTCTTGAGTATATGTTCCCCAAATTGTTGCAAGCCTTTGGTTAATTTTCAGAGTTCTGAAAAAGGTGATTTGGGACAATTTTTTTCCAGTGTTATCATTGCTTCTATGGAGGAGAGGGTTTTCTGAAGACCATACTTCTCCATTCCCATTGATACCACCTCCTGATGTTTTAAAGAGAGTATGCCTATCCTCTTGAAGCTTTTTAAGGTGGAATATCATCTGAGCAAAGGAATGTGTATTATTCAGGATTACGTAATAGGTAGGTTTCCCAAGAACCAGAGCCTGAGATGAGAATTCTTGTGCAAGTAATTTATTAAGGAAGGGCTCCCAGGAGAAACCACTAAACAATTGAGCAGAGCAGGCCAAAGGGAAGAAGCCCAAGAAAGAGTGTGATTTTAGACCAAGTCCCAATCTCATCCTTATCCTGCATAGGATTTCTGGAGTATAAGTCATGCCTCATTGTTTGTATCTCCTTGAGACAAGGGAGGTCACTGTTATGGGCTGAATTTTGTTACCCTAAAAATTCATATAGTGGAGTCCTAACCTCTCAGTACCTCAGAATGTGACTTTGGAGATAGAATCTCCAGAATCTTTGGAGATAGTGTCTTTAAAGAGGTTATTAAGTTAAAATGAGGTCATATGTATGGGCCCTAATCCAATATGACTGGTATCCTTATAGGAAGAGATTAGGACACAGACACACACACAGGATAGGCCATGTGAAGACAGGGAGGAGACAAGCAAAGGAAATCAGTCTCAGAAGAACCAACCCTGCCAACACCTTGATTTTGGACTCCTAGCCTCCAGAATTGTAAGAAAATAAATTTCTGTTGTTGAAGCAATCCAGTCTGTGGTACTGTTATGGCAGCCCTAGCAAACTAATACAGTAGTTTTCATGCACCTACACCTGTTGGTCATTTGCCGTTTTGCTGTGGGGGACATCAGTTTCCAGGCACTTCCAGCTCTTTGTTCCTGTGTACAAAACAGCTTTATAGTCAGAGGGCAGTACTGCCAAAGAAAGTTGCAAAAGTTGCCTTTAGAAGCAAGAGTACACAGAAGCCAAGAGACAGAATCACAGCACTGATGAATGGAATCTGAGGGAACCCAAGAAAAGCATGGACAGTGTCCACCACAGAGATTTGGTTGCAAACAAGAAAAATCAATTCTTAGTGGCTTAAGCAGAAAATAAGTGTATTAAATTATATTGTTTAGGTCACAATTTCTAGGAAGCTAGAGAAGTAGGTGCCAGAATCACATAACAATGACCAGTGGCCGGTATCACCAGTTCAGAACTGGTCAAGTGGAGATACCACGGCAGACACTTTTAATACTAGACATTAGGCACAAGCATAGAACCTCTGTTTACTGCTGCCCCTAGAAAGTAAGTTGTAAATGATGGAGGTCATCAGTAAGTTGTAAATGATGGAGGTCATCTGCTATGCTCCTTGCTATTGCTATGCTGAACTACTGCGGTTTCCTTAAGTGACCATGCTGCTTTTTACACATAGTTTTTTTGAGCATGCTGTTTTATTTTCCTGAGAATTCTTTCAGGTTTGCCTCTCCTCCCATCTTTCTCTGGATAAAAGCTTCTAGTCCTTCAGGCAATTCTTTGCATATCTTCAAAGATAATTTCTTTTCTATATTTATTATAGGAAAGCAGATGTCTTATCCACATGTTTCCCTCTGGTGTTGGGCTATTTCTTGGTGCCTTGTTGCTACAAATATTCCCACTCCTTTTCCCACGTAGTGACTGTATCTCTTTAGAATAGGAAAATATAGAGAACATAAATATTTGTCTGCTTCCAAATCTTAGGTGTTAGTGACTTTGTGATTCCTGCCAGTTTCAGGGTAGCAGGCTGTTCTCAAATCCATCTATTCTCAATTCATCATTTCAAAATCTCCTCCTTGATAGGTCCCTGTCCTACCCCATCACCATTAACAACTATGTCTCATACCATGCAGAAGAGACATTATCAGAAGAAAAGGAGAAATGTGTCCCTGATCCAATATTCAACTCCAATTTAAGAGAATTTTATCCTTAAAAATCTCATGAGATCTTGACACTTACTATACAAAGGGAAAAGATCTAGGGGCATCTATTGCTCTTAACATTTTGACATTAATGAAATCTCCCATGTCTATCAACATAGATAAGATGAATATCACATTTACATAAAACCCACCTTTCAAGGGAAAAGGTGAAGGTAAAAAAAAGTTGTAATTTATTTTCTTGTATCCCTATTTAATCAGCAAACATGAAGGATGTTTTATTACTATAATGGTGCCTAATCCTGGAGGAGAAATGGAAAGAAATACTAACTAAAGGATATTTGATTCCACATCCTCATCATGTATGAGGGGATTCCAGTTACAACCTGTGTTTGACACACCCTGGTAAGTTACAGTTGCTAATCTAAGTAGATGGTAAAACGGATCAAGTCAGGGATGTATAAATGCACTCAGGGAGTAGAAGTCAGACATCAAAGGCACAGACTGTAACTAGTATAGTATTGAAATGGAGGAGAAGGCTGACCAAGTATAGTCGTAGCTGGCAAACATGGTATTGAGATCTCAGAGAGATACAGGTTGATTTCTAGGGTAGGTGGGCAGTGAGAAGCATAGAAGTGAGAAATCAAGAGAAAGAGAAAATAAAACCAATTATTTAACTTTCTCTTCAGATCTTTGATTTGATATCAGAACCCTCATTATATGGAATGCCTTATGTCACTGTGCAGCAGGACACTCAGAGTTCTAAACAAGCACAGTCTTAAGCATGATCATATACAGAAAGTTGTTCTCTTGTGTTGATCAGGATAGGTTAAGCTATGCTGCAATAATAAACAAATCCTAAAATATTTGCAATTTTACACAGTAAAGATTATTTGTTACCCACAGTATAGTACAGTGTAGGTCCGGCAGCTCTCCTCAGTAGCTGTTTAAACATGTTTAAACATGCAGCATGTTTAAAATAATTTTCCTCTCTTCTAGCTACATGTCATGGACGAGAACTCAGTGAGGGGGTCCCAGCCTTACTGCAATAGTGTTTGGTAGTGTGCCCATGTGCCCTGAAAGAAGATAGAAGTCATTATCTCTGCCTCAGTTTTCAACATTATGAGGAGAAAATGCTGCATTGGCATGTGGCATGTGTGTGAAAGTCCCTGGAAAAGGTCCATTGCTAAAATGAAGAAGACCCTTAGTGGTGATGGGAGGCAGAATAAACTGATGGTTGAGCTTTAAAAAATATAATAGCACTAGATATTCTTAAGAGGATTATGAACTACTTGAACTAGTAAACATCTCAGACCTCACACAGAGAATACGTAGAGAAAAAAAGCATAATTTGGGCATACACTATTAAAATTCCCATATTAACATCTAACACATCTTAACCATAGGATTTCCATCTACTGTTGTTACCAACTTTAAAATTTCTGGGATGAGGTTTTAGCCTCTGTATGAAGGTTAAACACAGTCTCTAAGGTCATTTGCACTTCTGTCACTCAACAATGCCATGGTTTTCTCTTTTTTTTTTGACACTTGGTGGTAGATTCAATATAAAATCTGTAGCTGATGGAAAATTTTATTTGAGAAGGAAATTGTTGAAGGTAGAAGCAAAAGACTGTTTTCTAATCTCATTTGTCTTATTCACAGTCTTGGATTTTTAAAGATTCCATTTGCTATCTGTTATTTCCTTTACTCCAATGATCATGTATACATATTTTTTTCTCTTATTGAAATACTAATTTGCTTTCTGGAGTGACTTATTCAGATATGAAATTCACATTCTGAGGGATCTGCAAACCCTGCTCTTTGTAGTTTTTATTGTTTTTTCTTTTCTTGGAATACTATTACTCTCTTGGACTTAGAGTTTGTTTGTTAAAAAAAAAAAAGGAAGGGGATTTTGCATAAGCATGAAACAAAGGATATTATTCTATGAAATGTGAAGTGAACTTTTACCCAAAATTTAACCTAATTAGTGGATATGACATTTACAATGTGAGTATTTTCTGTTTCTTTTGGCAGTTCTGTAAACAGGCATACATGGTTTTGGAATCTGATTCCACATTTTATTACTTCTGTTACCTCTTAAATAAGTTACTTGCCTCTCTGCCCATTGGTTTCCTCATGTGTAGGTGGGGTCATTGTCATACCTACCCAGTAGGGTGGTTATAAAGATCAAAGGAGGAAGTGCTTGACAAGTTCTTAGCATAGTGATACTGGTGAGCAAAGGTTAGGGATTATTGTGATGATGATAGTTAATACTATCATTTTATTCAATTATCAATTAATTGCACAATGATAGCTTAGTTAATCTTACTATTTATGAAACTCAACAAAAACATCTCCATTTTGATGGAGAATATGCAAAAATCTATCACATTACCAAACTTAGTCCAAGCTGTCAAAGCATGGAGTAGGGATCCTTCCTTTCTCTGGCTCTACCCAGAGTGAGTATTAAGGAAACATTTGTCATTCTTCTGCCAGGTCTAATTATAATGATATCTCAGTTTAATTGTGTCTTTTGTGGGTAGTCCTCTGTCTAATCCTGTACCAGGCATATAATAAGTACTTAATAACTGTATGTTGAATAAGCTAGTGCATTTATGCAATGAAATTACAAGCCCCCACTTAAAAAGAAGGAACTTGCTTCTGAAATTATTTTCCCAGGGTATACAATCATATTACTTGAACACTCATTATGTAAATTTAGAAATTCAGCATTTTTGTAACCATAACTCATCCATCTAGGAGGCAGACCAATCAACTTCCATGTCAAACAGTCCAAGAGAAGCCTTATTAAAGAAAAAAAAAGTTGAAATGATTGACTTCAGGTAAGCAGAAGAAACCTAGCTTCTGGTAGCTTCCAGTATTCCTTGGCTTGTAGATAGCTGTCTTTTCACTGTGTCTCTTCACATCATTTTCCCTGTATGCTTGTCTGTGTCTAAATTTCCCCTTTTTAATAAGAATACTGTCATATTGGATTATGGTCTACCTTAATGACCTCATTTTAACTTGATTACCTCTGCAAAGACCCTATTTCCAAACAAGGTCACATTCTGAGGTACCGGAGGTTAGGATTTCAACATATCCTTTTTGGGAAACATTCACCATTAAACCAATGTGTAAATTTTATGAATGTTTATTGGATTAGAAGTGGTCCAATCCATATGGAATTTGAAAAGTATAAAATATTTTTACACATGCAGGGTGTTATCATTATCATTATTGTCATTAGAAGAAAGAGTCAGTTATTTACTAGTGAACCTCAACATTGAATATATATTACTTTAAACAAAATGTACTCAGTAAATGATCTTCAGGCTACTATTAATCTTTGCCTCAGTTTTTCTGCTGAGGGAAACTTTTGTAATTCTGTTTGAAATAAAGAATAATCAGTCCTGAAAACAGGATTCAGTTAGAGTTAATGAAACTCAAATGGAATGAGCTCATTTTGCCACTAAATTAGGGATATATCTACATGCGGTGCCCCAATCCCCACTGTGAATCATTGTATTGCTTTGCTTATCTTTGTAAAAAGATAACCATTCCCAAATAAACTTCAGAAATCAGAAAAACTACAGCAATGAATATCTTAACCTTACTTTGTTATGATAATTTCAAATAGATAGAACCTTGGAAAGCCTCAAAGAGTAGAGTTCTTGATTCTCATGCTGTGATATGGTAAACACAAGTATTAGATCAACAAGCATGATTTTTCTCTAATCAAATCAAAGTGGGGGAGGGGGGAAGTCTCCCAATGGGAAAGAATTCCCCAGCAGTGGTTACAGCTGTTGCCACAGCAGTGGGTGATTTACAACTTTAGAAGAACACTGAAGCTTTTAAAAAATAGGAGACACTGGAGCCTACTTTTGGCAATCCCAGTGCTGGCTATATCCCAACAAGATGGTGGTCACTGGGATGAGTGATTAATAGGTACTAATAAGCCTTAAGATCTCAGAAAATCCCATTAGAAAGCCCCTTATATGCCTGGCTTGAACTAACCCATAGGACTGCGGCCTTAGCTCAGATAATTCCTGAATGGCTTATAGTTAATTTTTCACAACCCTCCTAAATCATATCAGTTGAGCAAATTTCAAGTGTATGGGGTGGGGGCAATTGTCTTTAAGCAGGTCTATGTTGGCCCTCATTTCCTGTCTCCTTGGTGCTAGAGCTATTAACAAAATGGCAGCTGTGTAGAATCAGGTAATGGTAACACTGTTGTTGCTTATATGTTAATACCATCCAAGAGTATATTGAAGTCATCTTTTCATCTGGCAACTCTGCAATTCAGTGTCGTTCTTACTCCTTTCATCCCCAAGAATCAGGGTAACTTGGGTCACAGCTAGATAAAAAGCAACAATCTATTTTCTCCTCCCAACACTCTAGTTAGAACCAAAAGTATGATGTCACAGTACTAATTTGGTGGTATTTCTTTTTAAAATAAACTCTTTAGAAGTGCATTTTGGGAAGAATGGGAAAAGCAATATGTGGGTGGTCCTTGAGTCTCTGTACATGACTTTTTTGTGTATCCTTTCTGCAAGAGCTCAGAGATTTTAATAGATAATAGGGAATTAAATAGAAACATCATCTAATAAGCATGATGTGTGCTGTCACCGTTAATTCAAACATAATGAACAATGACTGAATAATAATGGCTGCATACAGAGGTCTGCCATATGCTCATTCTGGATGATTGTTGCAGGATGCTTCCTTAAATATGGATGCCATGAGCTAGCCAACAGCACTCCAAATAATCAGATCTTCTGCTGCTCTCAGACTCTCATAGGGATTTTAGCTTTTTCAGTTAGCTGAATCATAAAAATGAAATCAGATCTTAAAGAGTTTTCTAGATGTGTATGCAATGGCAGAGAAGGAAGGAGGGGAAGATAAAGAGAGAAGGAAGAGAAGACAAAAGAGGGGAGAGAATGAAACCCTAGTGCTATTTTTTCCTAGACAATGAGAAGCATATTCTGAATTAGAAACTGTCTGTTTACCATTCCATTCCCCTGTAAGAAGATAAATTAACTTCTCTTTTATATAATGCTGGCATACTAATAGCACACAGTATATTTAAGTGGACACGTCTCTCTGTATAACATTGTAATATCTAATTAAAGTCCAAATTACAATGTATTCTGATATGTAAGTAAAGCCAAATTGATCCTTCTATTGTATGCTGTAAAATTAGTTGATGTAGCTAGTTCATTCATTGATTAGATAATATTTAGTCTGAATGAAATGATGGACTGCAGAATTTGTTCTGATTTGCTCCAAAGGACTGGGTCTCTGACCTGGGAGAGGTACCGGGGAAAGCCCTCTTTTGAAATGGAAAGGAAATTAGATTTGTGTCAGCTTGTATAGGTTGGAGTGTCAACTTTATTACTCATGATCTTGAACAAGCCCCTGAAGCTCTCAGAAACTTACTTTTTTTCACTCATTGATATGGTGGGGATAGGGTGAGAGTTAGAGATTACATAAATTAAAGGACTTTGTGAACTATAAGATACTTGGCCCTGCTACTTAAAGAATGATGTGTGGACCAGCAGCATCGGCGTCACTGGAGCTGGTAAGAAATGCAGACTCTCAGGCCCAACCCCAGACCTACTGAATTAGAATCTGCATTTCAGCAAGATCCCCAGGTGATTCGTGCGAACATTAGAATCTGAGAGTTACTTTGTGATGTGTATATTAAGTTTGAGTGTATTGTTAAAATATTCAAAAATAACAAACTTTGAAAAGCCTAAACTATTTGTTGGACATAATCTTATAATCTTTTGAGAGAAGAGATTATTGACAAACAAACAAGCCCCCTGCAAAAGAAAAAAACCCTGAACCAAAAAGAAATAGATTTTTTTTTAAATCCAGAAACAATATCCACATCTCTCCATGCCATGTCCTAGGATACATAAACAGAAAGTGCAAACAATTCGCCTTTTATTTTAACCTTCCTATAGCATGAACATCATTGATTAGTATAATACCCATTAATGTTCACAATGACTTAAAGGTTTATTATATTACCATTATAATGGTAAAGAAGGAAATGCATTTATAGATCCATGAAAGATTTTCATCCACAAGTGTTGAAATATATTCTTTCATTATACTCAATAACTAGAAGATTTAAACCTTAATCCTTGCAAATTCTGGTAATTCATGCCTTTTATTGTATTTTCTCTGTTGCAACAGCAGCAGCAGCAGCAGCAGCAGCACTGTCTTCTACTGGTAGAGTATGATTAAAGCATCATGGAAAATTTCAATTCCAAACAGAAATAGATGCTGAAATTTCTATTCTTTTTCCAAATGAGACTTTGTTGATTCAGAGGAAAGGAAAGAAAATAGGAAATACTCTTTGACTAAATTTTTTACTCATGAGAAGTTTTGGGAAAATATAATCTATTTACTTCTTCCATCACTTTGATATCTACTCCCTCTGGACTGAAATTCTATATTTTAGCAGGTTTTGAGAGAAACAGTGAATGTGCAGCAACAATGCACGATCTGAAATAAATAAAGTTTGAAAGTGACCTGGTTAACAAAAAAGTAGGAAACCTTGTCGTTTTTAATCATTGACTTAGGTAAACAGTTTTTTAAATACAAGAGTAAACCTCAAATGTGATTCACATTCTATATCTATAAAACAAAAAGTGAATTACAGACTTACCAACCATCAAGTTTATTTCTTTATGGTAGAAAAGATACACATCCAAAACCTTTTGAGATCTGAAATAACTGGTTTAATCAAATCTACAATATGACAAAATTTCTGGGTCCTTCCAGTTTTGAATGCCCTACATGTGAACTTTCTATACACAAAATAGACAGTTCCCTCCCTTTCTCTTTCTTCCTCAAACACTCTGCTGTCTCCAAGAGCCGTAGAAATGCTTTCAGATGCAAGTAATAAAACAGTGACTTAGACAAAAGGACATTTAATTATCTCAAAAAACACGAGAAGTCCAACAATGGACAACTGGTGCAGTGGCTCAGTGATGTCATTAAGGACCCAGGCTCTTTCTAACTCCATTTAGCTGTTCTTAGTATGTTGGTGATGCCTTCTTTTACTTGTCATGAAATGGTATCCTAGTTCTGAACGTTGTATCTTCACAGTAGAAATCTTAGCATGGAGGAACTTAGCAGGTGGTAAGGTCGTTATCCTTACTTTTCTCAGATAAAATAAAATCTTTACCAGAAATCATCCAATAAGCATTTTATCATGTCTCATTGTCCCCTCAGTGGTCATTTCTACCTTTAGCTGCAAGGAAGGCAGAAATTATCTAGCTTTTTCAGTTTCATTAGTGGAAGGCAGGCAAGAGAGAAGAGATTTTAAAATGGTTGATGGGTGGGTCACTGACAATGACGCTACCCTAAGGAGCAATCAAATTGGCCTACTTCAGAGGGTTCCTATGTGTGGTCCACTCATCAAACTTTAATGAACATATGAATCACTTAGAGATCATGCTGAAATACGGATTATGATAAAGTAGGTCTAAGACGGAGCCTGAGAATTTGCATTCACAGCAAGCTCTCAGGTGATATTCATGCTGCTGGATCATGGACCACACTTTGAGTAGCACAGTTTTATATCACGTCTGGTCTATCATATATTCTCTTTGGCCTCAGTAATTATATCTATTCATAATCTCATCCTCAAATTTCTTTCTTCTGTCATTTTCTGTGTACGGTTTACTTTGTTCTTTATCTATTTTATTTTCTCAGTTGTCCCCAAAGGCACTTTTAATGAGATAATGCACGTGGAGTGTTTAGCCCAAACAAATATTTGCTGCAAATGCCTTTAACCTTCCCTTTTCTTTTTCTACCGTGGCTTATTTAATCAATGAACAATTGTTTGCTTCCCCTCCTTTTCCTTCCTCTTATAAAATTCCATTCATGAAGGCAAATATAAATAACTGAACTGATAAATGGAAGTTTAGTAGCAAGGATAGCCTTAAGTCAAGGAAAATAAAAAGCTCTATGTTGTGATTTAAAAACAAATTGTAACAGAACGATTTGTTAGCCACCTGTAATGTTGATGGAAATGCTGAGGATATGTTTAATGAATTGTCAGACAATTCTCTAATCAGATGGACACCTCTTTTACTAATTAAACTTATTACCTAACTACAGCATTCACAGGAAATAAAGCACCATTTCTCAGGCAGTTATTGTTTTCCTGTTTTGTTTAATACAATAGAATTATTTACAACTATGTTGTATAGTCAATTTTCCGGATTTCAGTTATATTGAAGATTAAACAGACTTTTATGGACTCACCTAGAAATCATTTGTACTCATGATTTTATTAGAAAATACATTTTGACCTCTAATCAATCAGCTTACACATACACTTTTAAGTGTACTTTTTATTAATCAACGACAACTTAACTTCTATAAGTAATGCTGTCCAATAGAGTTTTCTGTGATGATAGGAATGTTCCATATCCACGCTGTCCAGTGTGATAGCCACAAGCCAAATATAGCTACTGGGCACCTGAAACATGGCTAGTCCAACTGAGGAACTGATTTTTAAATTTTATTTAATTTTGGTTAATTTACTTTTAAATTAACTAGCCATTTGTGACTAGCAACTACCATATTGAACAGACACCTCTAGATGTGCTGAAGGTTGTTGGTTTTGTTGGTTTTTTTCCACTACTAATAATGATGGTTCTGAAGATTACCACCTCCTTCTTGTATACAAGTATTGTCTAAGAAATGGAAGTTTTTAGAAATGAAATTGTACAATATAAATGGGGCTAGACTAGCTAATTTTAGATGTCTACATAGTAAGAAAATGCATAATGAATATTTTGGATAGGAGGACACAGATATGGATTAAAATATCCCCACAGGAAAAAGCAAAGGAATAGGAGATTTTAATAATTATTTCAACAGTAATTTCCCTTTTTGGGTTGAAGACCTCATTGGACTTTACAGTTTTATGTCTGTCTGAGTGAAAATTATTCCTATTTTACTAATACAGTCATCATCTAATTATTCATGTCCATGGCATGGCACGGATTATCGACATGACTTTTCATTACTATCATTAACTCACTCATTTATTATGCATACTACACTAACTTTCTAAAGAAATTGGAGATGATTCATTCATGTCATCATTTTACTTAAGTATTTGTCTGGATATTTATAAAGCTTGAATATGGCTTCTTAACACAGTAAAAATGCTCAGCTGTGAGGAACCTCACAATATTTAAATGTTATCATCACACCTGTCCTCATCTTATTTTTCTTATCCTTAGTTTCCGTTTGATCTTTTTTTTACTTACTTACATTTTTTTATCTTTTATATAGCTTAAAAAGCTACCTGAAACTCTTTTTTAATGAGGTAGGATAAACACCCACAATTAAAAATAAATAAGTATATTAAGATAAATACTTATTAGAGTTTACTCGGGAGCTAGAAGTGTATACCTTTATAATCTTCTGGAATGGGTTTTGGAAATATGTATCTAAAATAATTTAAAACCTACATACTTTTGATTTACTTCTAGATTTTTTTTCTTAAGGAAGTAATTAAATAATGTAGAAAGACGTAGGTGAAATCATGTGCATTATATTTTTATTTACAATAATTATATGTAAAATTTTGAAAATAACAAATGTTCACCAGTCATATGTTGGATAGGTAAATTATATATGCAAAAATTGAATATTATGTATCATTAAAATGACACCATAGATCTTTACTTATTGCCACTGAGAGATACTAATATTATTTTAATGAAAAAGCAGGTTACAAAATAGTAGTATGTGAAGAATAATCTTGCTTCATTCAAATTACTGTGTATATTTATATTTGCATATTAAATATATGACAACATTTTAATGGTGGCTATCCCTGTATGGCAGGATTAAGAATTATTTCAAATTTCTTTTTGTTTTTTTCCCTTTAGGTGTTAACAACATTTATATACAAGGCTGTTTTTCAGCTGGTATGTTTTCTTAAAGCCATACCAGTGGTTAAAATATGGAAATACTTCCATATTATCTGAAAAATAGCTCATATCCTGAGCCTCCTCAATAAGTGAGACCCTGTCTCTGCTGCCCTGGCCACCCAGATCCCTCCTCCCAGACCGATATCTCCTCCTCCTGTATCTCCCCATGATTTGGCCACTAAAGTAACCTCATGCTTTGGGAACCTTCCAGAGCCTGCTTTGGTTTTAGTCAATGTCTGCTGATGGCTTGGTCCCCATGACACATTGCTTGATAAATGTTTGAAAATCATCCTTATCTATGTATAACTTTCATAGCACAAAAATAAACCTATTTTTATTTTGAAACAAAAACAAGCAGAACATAGTTCATCAGTTGCAGTGGGAGGATGTGTTGCAAGCTAAAGCAATTATTTTCCCACTTCAGTAAACCTCCCTAGCACACTTTTGTTCCTGGGCAATTGAGAAAAGCGAAGTTTAAAATGAAATCCTAGCTTCATGTTGACCCCTTACACCAAAAGATGAGGCAATGGAGATACATCAAAGATTGGAGAACAATCAGAATAAGACAGGCCAGAGTTTTCCTGCCATCTCCGTAGTTGGCCTTCACAGAGTAGAGATTTAATGTTATTTTTAGAACTGTTTCAAAATTCCAAAATATCATCAACATCTTTATTTAAATGTAGGTACAATAGCACCTCACTTCTCTAGATCACACACCTTTCCATTTAACCTCTGGGAAAGAAGCAAACGCTGGGAAGAAGCACAAGAAGCTTGTGGACAGTTTACAGTGGGGTTTCAAAGACAGGATGCTATTCCAAGAAGACTGCTCAACTGCTTGCTCCCTTAGGGCCTCTCTTTTTAGATAGTTCCAATAAGCCTGGTGACCTGGTTTTGTCACTAGCAGCAGATTTGAGGCAGGCAGAGTTTAAAGGCAACTGGGAAAAACATGCCTGGCCATGCCAATTATTTAGAGCTGGCACCCATTCTGATAGGGAGGGCCTGTGTCCTACCAGCTATTTATTTTGACTATGACAATCTGACACTTGAAAGTTTTCAAACACAAGTTGAGAAAAGAAAGTGCACAATCATTGACTTTTATATAATGGTATTTTTTTCTTTAGGTTATGGGGGTGTGTGTGTGTGTGTGTGTGTGGGCACATCCTATTAGAGCATCAAGAAGTGACGTAATGAAAAATCAGTAATTAAGTAGATGGAAGAAACTATTTAAAAAAAAAAAAACAACTAAGGGAAGACCCAGGCACAGTTACGTGTGGCCAAGCGTGCTTCAGGAGATCCATTGACCTATGTGATGTTGGTCTGGTCAAATCATTTTATCCTGCCCTCTTTTCCTCATTTAGAAAAGAAGGATTTGACTAGGTCAGTGGTTCTCAAACTGTGCTCTGCATTCGAATCACCTGGAGGGTTTGTTCAAACCCAGATTGGTGCACCTATGGCTAGAATTTCTGATTCAGTAGCTCTGGGGTTGGTTGAAAGAATATACATTTCTAACAGGTTCCCAGGTGATGCTGATATTTCTGGTCTGGGGACCACACTTTGAAAACCACTGGGTTGGTCACTTCTATCTACAGTATCTACTAGCTTTAACATTTAGTGCAGTGATTTTCAAAGTGTGAATCAGAAACTGTGGGATGGGGGCCAGCAATCTGTGTTTTAACAAGTTCTCCCTTAACCCGTGACTGTACTGTTATTTTTTCTTTTTATTGAGATATAATGGACATGTCACATTATATTAGATTCAGGTGCACTACGTAATGATTCAATATTTGTATATATTACAAAATGATCACCACAATAAGGCTACTTTAACATCTGTCATCATACATAATTATAAAATTTTCTTTTCTTGTGATGAGAATGCCTAAGATTTACTCTCATGACAACTTTCAAATATGCAGTATAGTATAATTAACTATAGTCACCATGATGTAAATTACATCCCCATAACTTATTTATTTTATAACTGGAAGTTTGTACCCTTTGACACCCTTCATTCCTTTCACTCACCCTCCACCCCCCGCCCCCAGGCCCTGCCTCTGGCAGCCACCAGTATGTTCTCTGTATCTATGAGCTTGTTTTTTTTTTTTTTTAGATTCCACATATAAGTGAGATCATACAGTATTTGTCATCTCTGTCTGACTTATTTCACTTAGCATAATGCCTTAGAGGTCCATCCATGTTGTTGCAAATGGCAAGATTTCCTTCTTTTTCATGGCTAAGTAATATTCCATTGTATATGTATACCATATTTTCTTTAACCATTCATCCATTGATGGACACTTAGGTTGCTTTCATATCTCGGCTCTTGTGAATAATGCTGCAATGAACATGGAGGTGTAGTTATCTTTTTGAGTTAGTGTTTTCATTTTTTTTTTCTGGATAAATAGAAGCAGAATTGCTGGATTGTACAGTAGTTCTACTTTTAATTTTTTCAAAAATCTCCATGCTGTTTTCCATAGAGGCTGCACCAAGTTACATTCCCACTAATGGTGTACAAACATTACTTTTTCTCCACATCTTCCCTAACTTGTTATTTCTTGTCTTTTTGATAATAGCCATCTAATAGGTGTGAGGTGATATCTCATTGTGATTTTGATTTGCATTTCCCTGATGATTAATGATGTTGCACATCTTTTCATGTACCTGTTGTCCATCTGAATGTCTTCTTTGGAAAAATGTATTCAGATCCTATTCACCCCATTTTTATGACTGTATTATGATATACTACTTTGACTTCTAGATGATGATCCTATATAATCAAAAAGGGTTAAATTTTAGGGGCTGGCCCCGTGGCCGAGTGGTTAAGTTCGCGCGCTCCGCTGCAGGCGGCCCAGTGTTTCGTCAGTTCGAATCCTGGGCGCGGACATGGCACTGCTCGTCAGACCATGCTGAGGCAGCGTCCCACATGCCACAACTAGAGGAACCCACAACGAAGAATACACAACTATGTATGGGGGGCTTTGGGGAGAAAAAAGGAAAAAATAAAATCTTTAAAAAAAAAAAAAAGGGTTAAATTTTAGAAAGAGTTCCTTCCAAATTAATAGAATATTTTTGAAAGGTGCTGTGTTATTTATTTTGGAAGTAACAGGGCCTGTCTTGAACAAGAACATTTTTTGCCTTGCATAATTGGAAGTCCACTTGGATGATAGTCTCAGGTATAATCAGCAGCTCAATGATACTTTCAAAGACCAAGAATTTCCCAACTCACTGCTCCACCATCTTAATGCTTGAGTTTCCCTCTTGGTTCCAAGAGGGCCACCAACGGCCCTTTAGGGTACTTATTTCCTTATTTGTTTCCAGCAAGGAAAGCAGAGGGAAATGCACTCTTTCCCAAGTGTGGCTCATAATGCTTTCCTTCAGTGTGACCAAGCTTCCTGAGTCACCTTTCTATGCCTAAAATGTTACTAGCAGAATGCCTGAGCTGACTGGCTGAGACTGATTATCTACCCTGTGTCTGGAGATGGATCTCTATTCTCTGAGTCACATGGGCGAGTGGAGGATACCTGAAAACACTGAGTTTCACATTGTGAAGCCAGAAAGTGTGGGGTTGATGCTGGGTAGGCACACAGCAGTGTCCATTTCAGGTGCTTCTAGATTTGGTGGTCTAGAGAGTTCACTCTTGGGGAGCCTATTATTACTTCATAGTGTACACACACACATGATTTAAAACAAAAAATACCATTATATGAAAGTGAATGAATTGTGTTCTTTAGGATTAACATCACTGCTTTCTTTACAATAGACATTATTATGAGTTGAAATGTATTTATTTGACTTATACTGCATCTTCATTACTGTAAGCCAAGGATCACGATGCCAGTGGGATCACACACACGTACATACACACACAGTGAAAGTTGGCCTCAAGACAAGCATTTGTGTGCAAGCAGCATATTTATGAAGTTCAGAGAACACTGATAGGGGAATGGGAAATACTTACAGCAAGGAAAAGGCAGCCAGTGTGTGAGTTATCCATCAAGTCACTATTCTAGGCATTTGGAACAGGGAAATTGCATAAAACGTGGTGCCTCAGAATTGTCCCATCTGAGTGAGGGATCTGGAGAATTTATATGCAACTTACATCATTTATTTATTGATGGCTTGCCCCCATGACTGTTAATTCTCTAGGATTTCTGGTTTACTGTGTACACAGGCAGAAGGACCATCTGAGATTCTGGGGACAAAAAACCTTGGCCCAGAGAAACAGATTCTGACAGTTGGAAGTCATGAGAGCACAGTGGCATGATAGGACCTGAGGGGTAGGTTTGGGGCTCTGATAGTGTCTGTTACATATGCATGCATATATGTATATGCTCTATAAATGCATACATATATATGCTATACATATTGATATACTATATATGCATATACATATTTGTGAGATTATATATGTGTGTGTATATGATAGTTACTAGTATAATCCCCATTTCACAAGTGAGGAAACTGAGGCACAAAGAAGTCAAGAAACTGCCCCAGGTTGTGCAGCTAGTAAATGGCACAAGGGGAATTCAACCTCACGTCGATGATGTCTGGGTCTCACCTCTTAATCACCAGACTATTGGAATGAGATTTTTTTTTTTTTTTCTCAGAGACACTGTTTTTATGGCATTAGATTATTGTAAAAGGTCTTGTTACCACTGTTTTTACTTTCTTCTATGTCATACTAGGCCTTGGGGCAAATGTCATACTGCCCTCCGGAACAGGCCACCTTGTACAGAATGCAGGCCTTTTATGGCCCCATGTTTACATTGAATAGAATTTTCATTAATTGATAACCTTTAAAGGACAGCTTCTCTTCAAGCTAATGCAACCAGGAAATTAATTTCAAATGGCTGCAGCACTGTGTCACTGAGGCCATAGAGACCTAAAAAAGGTTAGGAAATGCAAACGGTGACTCTCAGCATGACTTTTCTTGCACAGCAAACATGTAAAATTTAGAGACCCAGTCAAGCACATACTATTTATTTCTGCTTTAATATATATTCTCCTATGATCAAGCCAGTGCCTGGGAGCATCTGCCTTGTTTTACTGTTGTACATTTCTTATTTGACACTTCAATATTGCCTCTGGTATTGTTGTCTAATACACTTCATTATCTTAAAGTGTAGTATTTCCTGAATATGACAGCATATTTGGTACTATACAGTAGAGAAAGCTCCATTCTGGGTGCTGGTGGTCATCATCTTTCAGCTCCATTTGGGTGTGCTGAGAATGAGCACCACTAAGCAAGAGTTGCAGGAATGGAGGTTGAGGGAGCCTCCCTGTGCCTTGTCTTCATAGCATCTTTACCAATGTCTCTTTGAACATCACAGAAGTCCTGGGAATAAGATATACCTCTCCTCCTTCTCGTGATTATTCCTACATGTAGAGAGAGTCATTAAAAGAATGGACTAAGTATTCACACTGCGTGTGTTAAAAATCTCAACTTCTTTGCATATTTACTTATTTATTTTACTTTTATATTAAGGTACATGTGCTGGAGCTGGCTTGCACCAGTTTATGAAAGCTGATTTTGCATCTCTTCCATTCATATTCAGTGATGTCATGTTGGGAGCTTGAAATTGGCCATGGTTGGAATATGTATAAAATGGAAACTGGCAGATTCTGCAAACTAGGAATTTAATTCTTTTCTTTTCCTTTCTTCTCCTATTTTCTCTCTTCTTTTCTTTTCTAGATAGCTAGTTTACCAGCACACTACAGGATATAATACACATTACACTAAATTGCATGTGACACACTCCTCTTGAATATACAACTTAATGATTTTTACTTATGTATACACCACTACCCAGGTCAAGATACAGAGTATTACTCCAAAAATATTCCCTCATGTCCTTTCCTGTTAAAGCCATTCCCACACGAGATAATTACTGTTTTGACTTCTATGATCATCAGTTGGTTTTGCCTTTTCTTGAAATTTATGTAAGGAATCATCAGCATGTTCTCTTTTAAATCTGACTTCTTTGTTCAAGAATATGTCTATGAGAGCCATACATGTTTCTGTAAGTACCTGTGCTTTACCCTTTTTTTGTATATTTGGAGTTGTACTGTCCAGTATATTATATAATAGTCCATAAGCACATGTGGTTATTGAGTGCTTGAGATTGTGGCCAGTGTGACTGAAGAACTGAACTTTTAACTGAATTGAGATGTACTATAAGTCTAAAATATACGTTAGACTTGGAAGGTTTGTAGAAAAGAATGTCTCCTGTCTTCTGGGGGTTGTTTGCAATCCTCGGCATTCCTTGACTTGTAGATGCATCAGTACTTTATTTTCCATGTTTACAATTCCTGTTTTATTCTTTTTCACAGATTCCAGTTCTCCAGTAAAATTTTTTACCTTAGCATTGATTTTCTTGACACATTAATCAGTTACTCTGGCATCATACCTATGTTTTCTGGTGTTCATATCTGAATCTGTTTCTGTTGTCCTTCTGTTTTTCTCCTGGTCTTACTATGTTAATACTTGGTAGTGGTTTATTGAATATCAGCATGTGTTTGAAACACTATGGATGTTCAGGATGATATTATCCTTTTCCCAAGGTGATGCTTTGATATGGGCACAGGGACATCACTTCAGCCAGGGCCTGGGCTGATGCAAAGCTTGGTTGCAGTTTTTCTATGACTCAGTCTACCTTTGTTTCCAACCCTCCTATCGTTTAGCCCTTCAGGAGTTCCACAAGAGAACCTGAGAGATTTAGTAGGGTCTTTTCCCTTTGGCAATTTTTGTCTTCCTAGAACCATATGACTATTAATCACTCCCCTGTGCTTTTCAGCTCTTTTCTTCCTTTCTACTCGACCTCTTAGTACTTTGTCCAGCACAACTTAAGAAATGCTAAATACTTCCAGGGTAAAACTTGTGCTGAGAGTTGGGATCAGCTCTCTAGACCTTTGGCCCCTCAACTTCTCCTAATTTGGCAGCTCCAAATGCCATTTTTGTCCGGGCAGCACCATGAGATTGTCAAACGCTCTGCTGGCTTCTCTGCCATTTAGTGGCTGACATCTGCCAAGCTTATTAGCTTCTCATTCTGTACCAAGAATTGGCAAATGACCCAAAGGGAAAAGCAGTGTGCAGAAAGTTGGGTTCAGCTCAAAGATCTTTCTTTCCATTATCTTGGCCTCTGCAGTTCTGGCTTTCCTTGGCAGGCCCTCCTAACTTCAAACAGATGTTTTCTTTTGTTATCTGCCTTTTCTAGTTCTCGTTGGGAGCTTTGTTCTTCCCTCTACTTCATCAGAAGCAGAAGCTGGAAGTTAGGATTTTAAGCAGAACTCAAAGAGACACAGAGTTTTATTAAAATTTTGTTTTAATCACAAACATCATATCCTGTTCTTTTTCTCACTGAAGCCCCTAAACTTTATGCTTTAAAATATAAATAGGGAACTCCCCTCTCTCCCTGGGCCATCAGCCCAACAATAACTGTTAAACAGCACTGTGTAATGTATAATGGAAACAAATTTCTAATGCAAGCTTTACTGGAAACTAACACTATATTCTAGGGTAGGCCATGTCACTTTGCTTGACTCTGTGATGGCTTCTTTTATACACAGTCTTCACTTTTTACCTGGATTCACTAAACCGGGTTGAATTTTAAAACCTTGGGCGAGACTTACTTTATTACCTCTAATCTCTGAATTGGCCTAATTCCTTATCACTAATCTCAACTTTATTCTCTAACTACCCTATCTTCCTCACCCCTCATCTTCTCCACTTCTGCCGTGCTAACTGGTCAGGTTAGGATATACATCTTTAACTCATCACAGGATTCTCCCCATATTGCTCTACTAACTGGCCTAGTCTAGATTCAAGTTCTGGCTTTGGCTAGAAATATCTTATTCTGCCACGGCCCAGTTTGTGCCAATAGAGTAAGCTTTCGAGAGCTGTGTTTCATGCTGTGGTGCAGGTGGCACACACCTTTCGACCTACTTGCCAACTAAGATCCATTGGAGGTGCTGCCTTGGTTGCTGAAAGAGCGCTATAACTAATGGTTCATGTGCATCTCAGATCGGAAGGGACTATACACATTAAACTTATGTGAAATATTGGATAAGAAATGTTTTCTTTAGATTCCATCTAATGAAAGGAGGAAGAAAAGCGTTATGTTAAATATCTATTATATATGACATATGTCTGTGTATTTTACCCCACTGTTTTCAGGTAATGCATGTTCAGGTAATCTGAGTGTGTTTGATATCTTAGCAGCAGAAGAATCTAATTAGCAAATATTTTCCTTGACTTAGACATGAAAACAATTTAGTAGCAAACGAGTATTTATATTACTATAGTAAATTTATGTAAATACCTACTGATTTTCATAGCCATGTATAAATGCTTTTTATAACCAAATGTTAAGTTTATTGAGATATAATTTACATATAGTGTATGCACAGATATTAACTATGCAGATTAGTCAATTTTTGACAAGTGAGTACACTCATGTTACCCACTCTCTGTCAAGATAGAGAATATTTACATCCTCACAGAATGTTTCCTTGAGTTCCTTCAGTCAAGTGTCCCCCACCTAGAAACCAGTACTAATTTTATTTCTATAATAATAGATTAGTTGTTTATTTTAGAACTTTATATAAATATAATTATACAGTATCTAATATTTTGATTCTTGAGTCTTTCTCTCAAAATAATGTTGTTGGGATTCATTCGTATTGTTATATATATTGATAGATTATTCCTTATTATTACTAAATAGTACTCCGCAAGACGAATATACTGTTAACTGCCTATTTTCCTGTTAATAGGTACTTGAGCTTTTCCAGATTTGAGTTATTATGAATGTCTCTGATAAAGATTTGTATATGAGCCTTTTTCGTGGTCATAAGTTCTCATTTGTTTTGAATAAATATCGAGGAATGGGATCTCTGGGTCGCATTCTTAGACCTGTTTTAGAATAGATGTATATATAACTTTTGAAGAAATGCCGGGACTGATAATATTTTATATACTAAGTCTATTTTATCTACTATTCATATAGACTGTTCTTCATATAGTCATTGAGTAGTATATCTTTTTCCTTCCTTTTGCTTTGAAAACTGTCTGTATCTTTAGATTTAAAGGGTGATTTAAAGGGTGATATATAAACAAGAGATAATTGGATCTTGCTTTGTCATCTGGTCTGACAGTCTCGGCTTTGTAGTTGGAGTGTTTAGTCTACCTCAGTTCAGCGTAATTGTTAATATGTTTGGGTTTAAGTCTACCGTTTTGGTATCTGAATTATACTTGTCCCATCTGCTCTTTACTACTTTCCTACTTTTTTTTGAGATGAATCAAGTAATTTTTGTACTTCATTTTATCTCCTTTATTGATCTTTCAGTTATGCACCTCTCTCTGTTTTTTAATGCATGCTCTAGAGCAGGGGTCTGCAAACTTCATCCTATAGGCCAGATGGAATACTTGCTTTTGTAAAGTTTTATTGGAACACAGTCATGCTCATTCATTTACATATTATACATGGCTACTTTTGCAGTTGTACAAGCGACTAGTTGTGACAGAGATCATATGGCCTGCAAAGCCTAAACTACTTACTCTTTAGCCCTTTACAGGAAAAGTTTGCCAAATCCGGCTTTAGAGATTAAAAAAATATGCATCTTTAACTTATCATAGTCTACTTCAAAAAGCATTCCACTACTCCACAAACAATATAAGAAGCTTACAATAGTGTATTTCTGATTACCACACTCCTACAGTTTCTGATCTTGTCACAAATCATATCTCTATATATGCTATAGACCTGACAATACATTTTTAATGATTTTACTTTAAATAAAAATATTTAATCTTATCATACAGGTCTGCTGGAGAAGAATTCCTTCTGCTTTTGTCTGTCTGACAGTGTCTTTATTTCTCCCTCATTTTTGAAAGATATTTTCACTGGACATAGAATTCTAGGTTGACATTTTTTTCTTTCAGTATTTTAAAGATATCTTCTCAATATCCTCTTGCCTCCATAGTTTCTGATGAGCAATCAGACATTACTTTTACCACTGTTGTCTGCATGTGTTGTATGTTTGCTTTCTCTACCACTTTCTAGATTTTCCTTAATCTTGATTTCCACCTGAGTATGCTTTGCCTCTGTGTGATTTACTTCCTATTTATCCTGCCTGGGATTCACTGAGTTTCTCGTGTGTGTGAGTTTTGATATCTTTCATTAATTTTGGAAAATTCTCCATTATTATCTTTTAAAATGTGTCTTCTGTTTCATTCTTTCTCTTTTCTTCTGAGACTCCAATTACACATATGTTAAATTGTTTGATATTGTCTCACAGGTCTCAAGTACTCTGTTTTTATTTTTCTTACTCTTTTTTTTCCTCTGTGTTTTGGTTTGGACAGTTTCTCTTTAACAGTCTTCAAACTCACAGACTTTTCTTTCCTCTATTGTGTCCAGTCTGCTGCTAATCCCATCAAAATAATTTTTCCAGTTTTACATTTGTCATTTCTAATGTTTATATCAGGTTCATTTTTATAGTTTTCATCTTTTAAGTTCCCTATCTGCTCATGCATGTTGTCTACCTTCTCTGCCATATAATTTACCGATTATATCATAATTATTTTAAAGTACCTATTTAAAAATTCCAACATATGGATTATTTGTGGTCTGGTTTTATTAACTATTTTTTCTCTTGATGATGGTTTATATTTTCTTGCCTTTTCATGAATCTCATAAATTTTATTGAATTCTGAGCATTGTATATAAAAGTAGAAAAGTAGAAACTGAAGAAAATAACATCTAAGCTCAGAAATAGTCATACCTCTTCTCTGTCAAGCTGTAGTGTCTATGTTTGGGGGGAACAGGGGGCAAAGTGATGTGGTGAGTAAATTTAGTCAGTAGTTGAGCTGTGTCTGAGCTTTGCTATTCACCACAGGTGTGTCTGTGTTCTGTTTTACTGTCAGACTTTAGCAGGCCCTGTATATCTATACTTTGTATGTGTGTGTGTTGGGGGGTTCTCTCTCAGCAATTGTGTATCCCCTAAACCCGCAGCAGTAGATAGCCAAAATGAGGCATAGTTGTGGGGTTTTTCTCAGTTCTTTCTACTACTCTCATACTTCAGCAGGACCCAATGCATCTTCACCTCAAGGGGTTCTCTTTTAGCCTCTCCTTCAGCAGCACACAGCCACTGCCTGGTATTTAATGTAAGGTCCAGTGTCTGTGTGGGGTTTCTTTTGGTCCTCCTGCATGCACCCTCATATTTAAGCAGTCTCATTGGGCCTGTGCGGGGAAAGGGACTTTCTCAGCTCTTCAGTTTGTGTTCAGGTGGTAGACAGATATGGCACTCTGTTGTGAGGCCCAACTTACCTGGAACATTTCTCTCACTTCTCCTGGAAGACTTTGCTATCATGCTCTCTCAGTTCTCTTGCCCTGCCCCCAACCTTTGACATGAATAT
Source organism: Equus quagga (assembly GCF_021613505.1). Lineage (NCBI taxonomy): Eukaryota > Metazoa > Chordata > Mammalia > Perissodactyla > Equidae > Equus > Equus quagga. The sequence continues at coordinate 153,677,198 of NC_060267.1, read as the reverse complement.
TCACAAAGCGACTTCTTGTTTCTTCCACTACTCAGCTAGGAAGAAAGCAGCCATGATTCCCTTCTCTGCTAGGAGAGTCTTGTCAAATTTTGGACTTTAGTTCAATAGGCGTTTTGAGGTTTTATTATTATTATTATTATTATTATTATTATTTCTTGTGACTCCAGTGCTCTCATAGGCTTTGGGAAAAACCTTTGTTTTTGTTTATTATCTGGCTTCTCGTTTTGTTACAATAGGAGCAATCTTATCTTATGACTTTCTATTCTCAACAGAAGTGGAAGTGCATAATTGCTTTTTAATGTCTGTGTCTTAGAAGGTCAGAGTAATATACCTGGAAAGTGAATTGAGGCTGGCTTTATCATCTTCATTTGGTTATGAAGTGAAATCAATTTCAAAGGATGGGAATAGATCAGAACCTGGATTCTTTTAACTATATCCTCTCTTCTATTTTCACTATTTCTGTGCTCCGTGTAGCCCGTTGTAGAACATAGCTCATCTGAAACCTATCACTTTGCAGCCCTGGTGGGGTACCACTGTACAAATTAAAACTGAAATGTATGAGGTAGAGGAGAAGTAGAAATAAAGCTCTCTCACAGAAAAACCTGCCATACTCTGGAGTAGGTGAGATTAAGAATATGTCCATAGTACTAGCTCTGGGTATAATTTTGGCTTCTGTTCATGAAAGCTTCTTCCAAACACTGTGTGTCTCACCCCTGTGGCATTTAGTTGGAACCACTTTAAAGCATAGAATGGATGAGTTACAGCATCATTGGAATTTGAGCATGTAGTTCTAGGATTCCCAAAGCTGGCCATTGAGATCATTAAGTTTTATTATTTTTTTATAAAGACATCAATTCGGTGGTCATGAAAGGAACTTATTTCTTCACTGATAATTGACTCCAATAATTTGTTTACGCAAAACAACACAGCTCCTTGACATGAGAATATAAATGCTAATATGTATTCTATATAATTGCAATTTTTGCACCTAAATTTAGAATCACATTAAAATAGCAAATGCCTTGAAATACTCTTGTACTGAGCTCCCTGTTGTTTGTTGGACTAGTGACATGTTTGTTTAATCAATTGCACAGAAATTATTTCATAAAATTACGTTTGCCTTTAGGCTTGACTTAAAAAGGCCTGGGTTGCATTAATTGAGGAATTTAGTTAGGTACAGCAATAGCTCTTGGTTAGTGTAAATCACAAATGATTAGAATTCAGATGGATGATAATATAACTTTGATATACTAAATAGAATTTTATTAACCAACCAAAAGTTTATCCTGGGAAGTTTCCATAACCATGTTAAGGCCATTGGATGAAGACCTGATGGTCCTCATTATAAGGTGTGACCCGAGCTACTTTTCAGAATATCAAGTTAGGAATAATTCTTAAGGAGCTAAAGATGGATTTAGGTGGAAGAGAGATTCTTGAGGCTGACATGGACAGTGGATATCACAGCCTTCTCTCTTCATTCCCACACTCAGTTTGTGGCTATGGATGGGAGATGGAAGTATAAATGAGTTGCTCTGAGGTTGAGGGCCCCACCTTGCAGTCAGCTCGACAGCACTGCAGAGCAGGCTGCAGTCCCTTTCCCTAAGCCCTGTGTTCCTCTCTGTGCTGGTTCTTATCTATCAATTGCAGGTTGAATATTAGAAGAAGCCAGTAGATGAATCATTAAAAAAAAATATGATAGAACTGGATTTTAAAGGTATTTTATGGAAAGGGAAGAAATTGATTCAGTAAAAATGAGCCACAAACTTACTCAGCCTATGCCCCAAATAATTAAATCCTAAATTGATCAGCTGTCACCTTGTATTATTTTTGGTGACCTCACATGTGTTAGCAGCTCACAGAATGGGGAGGGCATGGGATTATTTTTCTTAGAGATTATGACTTACTGATGGATTTAAAGATTAAACTAGCTAGTTTCAGCCAGTGGAGTAATTTCCAGCTTTTTCTCCCAAACTAACAAGCTTTATTTTTTAGTAGATATACCAAAAATTCTATGTGTGATAAAAATAAAACTAATAGAATTCCCAAGTGTGCACTACTGATTGAGTCATGTTCCCTCTTATTTTTTAGTTATTCTTGGCAAGTTACTGTCACAAGCGGGCCAGATATAGAAAAACTAGATTTTTTTTTTGAGGTATCTCTATCCTAATTGCTTTCTATCTTGGCTGAGTGAGAATCACTCATGAAAAATTTTTTTAAAAATCTCCAAGCCAGGCTTCACCACAAACTACTGACATCAAACTCTCTCTTTTTTGTTTGGTTGGTTTTGTGTGCATGTGAGAAGATTGGCCCTGAGCTAACTTCTGTTGCCAATCTTCCTCCTTTTGCTTGAGAAAGATTGTTGCTGAGCTAACACCTGTGCCAATCTTCCTCCATTTTGTATGTGGGATGCTGCCTCAGCATGGCTTGATGAGTGGTGCATAGGTCTGCTCCTGGGATCCGGGCCCACAAACCACAGGCCACCAAAGTGGAGCACGTGAACCTAACCACTATGCCACCATCCAGCCCCCAGAATCTGTTTTTTAACCTCTCCAGGTGATTCTAAAGTGCAGCCCAAGATTGGAACTCAAACTATAGTCCCCAGACCAGCAGAATTAGTGTCATCTGGAAAATGGTTAGAAATGAAAATTAACATAAAATGAGCCATACATGGTCACAGTATAAAATCTGATACGTTTTGGCATATGTATGCCCCCAAGAATCATCATCTCAATCAGAATAATGAACATATCCATTACCCCTAAAGGTTTCCATGCACCAGTTGGTAATCCCTCCCTCTCTTTCTCCTCATCGCTGGGCAGCTACTGATATGCTTTCTGCCACATAGATTATTTTCATGTTCTAGAATTTTATGTGAATGGAATCACACAGTATTTGCTTTTTAAAAACTAATAGACTTTTTGAGCAGTTTTAGGTTTATGGAAAAAATAGAGCGAAATCTACAGAGTTTCTGTGTACCCACTCACCCCCCAACCCTGCACCACCCAGATTCCCCTATTTTTACCATCTTGCATTAGTGCATTACATTTGTTACAAATATTGACTGAAGTCCATAGTTTACATTAGAGTTCACTCTTTGTGTCATATATTTTATGGGTTTTGACAAATGTATAATGACGTGTATCCACCATTACAGTGTCATACAGAGTAATAATTTTACTGCCCTAAAAATCCCGTGTGCTCCCCCATTCAGCCTTCCCTCTCTTCCCCCGAACCCCTGACAATCGCCAATCTTTTTACTGTCTCCACTGTTTTGCCTTTTCCAGAAAATCATATAGTTGGAATTATACAGTCTGTAGCCTTTTCAGGTTGGCTTCTTTCACTTACCACTATGCCTTTAAGGTTCCTCTGTAACATTTCATGGCTTGATAGCTCATTTCTTTTTATCACTGTGTATGGATATACAAGTTTCTTTATCCATTTACTTACTGAAGGTTGTCTTGATTGTTTCCAAGTTTTATCAATTATGAATAACGCTGCTATAAACATTCAAGTGCAGGTGTTTGTGTAGACATAAGTTTTCAACTCATTTGAGTAAATTCCAGGGAGCATGATTGTCGGAGCCTATGGTAAGAGTATGATTTTAGTTTTGTAAGAAACTTCCAAACTGTCTTACAAAGTTGCTTGCCATTTTGTATTCCTACCAGTAGTGAATAACAGTTCCTGTTGCTCCACAACCTCATCAGCATTTGGAGCTGTCAGTGTTGGGATTTTGGCCTTTTTTTTTTGGATTTTGCATGTTTCTTTTTAATTTGGATACTGGAGTACTTATATATGCAGCTCACATTGTATTTCTTTATTTTTAAAAAATTATTTTATTGAAGTTATATTGGCTTATAACATCATGTAAATTTCAAGTGTACATTATTATATATCAGTTTCTGTATAGATTGCATCATGTTCACCACCAATTATCTAGTTTTTACCTGTCACTATACATATGTGCCCCTTAACACTTTTGCCCTCTTCCTACCCTCTTCCCCTCTGGTAACCACCAATCTGTTCTCCTTATCCATGTGTTTGTTTATCATCCACTTATAAGTGAAATCATACAGTGTTTGTCTTTCTCTGTTTGGTTTATTTTGCTTAGCATGATAACCTAAAGGTCCATCAGTGTTGTTGCAAATGGCTTGACTTTATCTTTTTTATGGCTGAGTAGTATTCCATTGTATGTATATACCACATCTTATTTATCTATTCATCCGTTGATGGGCACTTGGGTTGCTTCCACATCTTGGCTATTGTGAATAATGCTGCAATCAACATAGGGATACATAAGTCCCTTTGAATTGTTAATTTCGTGTTCTTTGGATAAATATCCAGTAGTGGGGTAGCTGGATCATATGATATTTCCATTTTTAATTTTTTAAGAAATCTCTATATTGTTTTCCATACTGGCTGCACCAGTTTACATTCCTACCAGCAGTGTACGAGGGTTCCCTTTTCTCCACACCCCCACCAACATTTGTTACTTTTTGTTTTGTTAATTATACCCATTTGAGGGGTTCAAGGTAATATGTCATTGTAGTTTTGATTTGCATTTCCCTAATAATTAGTGATGTTGAACATCTTTTCATGTGTCTCTTGGCCATCTGTATATCCTATCTGGAAAAATGTCTGTTAATATCCTCTGCCCACTTTTTGATTAGGTTGTTCCATTTTTTGTTGTTGAGTTGTATGAATTCCTTACATATATTAGAAATTAACCACTTGTTAGATATATGATTTGCAAATATTTTCTCCCAATTATTGGTTGTCTTTTCATTTTGTTCATAGTTTCTTTTGCCTTGAAGAAGTATTTTAGTCTGATGTAACCTCATTTGTTTATTTTTTCTTTTGTTTCCCTTGCCTGAGTAGACATAGTATTTGAAAAGATACTGCTAAGGCCTATGTTAAAGAGTGTACTGCTTCTATTTTCTTCTAGACATTTTATGGTTTCAGGTCTTAACATTCAAGTCTTTAATATATTTTGAGTTAATTTTTGTGTATAGTGTAAGACAGTGGTCTACTTTCATTCTTTTGCATATGGCTGTCCAGTTTTGCCAACATCATTTATTGAAAAGACTTTCCTTTCTCCATTGAATGTTCTTGGTCCTTTGTTGAATACCAAAACCAGACAAGGACAACACAAAGAAGGAAAATTACATGCCAATATTGCTGATGAACATAGATGCAAAAATCCTCAACAAAATATTACCAAATCAAATACAGCAATATATTAAAAGGATCATACACCAGGCCAGCCCAGTGGCGCAGTGGTTAAGTTTGCACATTCTGCTTCTCAGCAGCTCTGGGTTCACTGATTTGCATCCCGGGTGCGGACATGGCACCACTTGGCAAAAGCCATGCTGTGGTAGGTGCTCTACATATAAAGTAGAGGAAGATGGGCATGGATGTTAGCTCAGGGCCAGTCTTTCTCAGAAAAAAGAGAAACATTGGCAGTAGTTAGCTCAGTGCTAATCTTCCTCAAAAAAAAAAAAAGGATGATACACCATGATCAAGTGGGATTTACTCCAGGGATGCAGGCATGGTTCAACACCCACAACTCAATCAGTATGATGTACCACATTAACAAAATGAAGAGTAAAAATCACATGATCATCTCAATAGATGCAGAGAAAGCATTTGACAAGTTCCAACATCCATTTGTGATAAAAACTCTCAATGAAATGGGTATAGAAGGAAAGTACCATGACATAATAAAGGCCATATATGACAAATCCACAGACAACATGATATTTAATGGTGAAAAACTAAAAGCCATTCCTCTGAGAACAGGAAAAGACTAGGATGCCCTCTCTTTCCACTCTTATTCAACATAGTATTGGGAGTTTTGGCCAGAGAAATTAGGCAAGAAGAAGAAATAAAAGGTATCTAAATTGGAAAGGAAGATGTAAAACTCTCACTGTTTGCAGATGATATGATTCTATATATATAAAACCCTAAAGAATCCACCAGAAAACTGTTAGAAATAATCAACAACTATAGCAAAAGTCACAGGGTACAAAATCAACCCACAAAAATCAGTTGCATCTCTATATACTAATAACAAACTAGCAGAAAGAGAACTCAAGAATACAATCCCGTTTATAATTGCAACAAAAAGAACAAACTATCTAGGAATAAATTTAACCAAGGAGGTAAAAGACCTATACTCTGAAAACTGTAAGACATTGTTGAAAGAAGTTGAAGAAGACATAAAGAAACGGAAAGAGACTCCATGCTCATGGATTGGAAGAATAAACATAGTTAAAATGCCCATATTACCTAAGCAATCTACAGATTCAATGTAATCTCAATTAGAATCCCAATGATATTCCTCACAGAAATAGAACAAAGAATCCTAAAATGTATATGGAACTACAAAAGACTGAAATAGCCAAAGCAATCCTGAGAAAAAAGAACAAAGCTGGAGGCATCACAATACCCGACTTCAAAATATACTACAAAGCTATAGTAATCAAAACAACACGCTACTGGCAGAAAAACAGACACAGATCAATGGAACAGAATTGGAAGCCCAGGAATAAAACCACACAGCCGTGGATGGCTTATCTTCCACAAAGGAACCAAGAACATCCAAGGGAGGAAGGAAAGTCTCCCGGCCATTCTAACGAGTGTGTAGTGGTATCTTGTTGTTTTAATTTGCAATTCCCTAATGACATATGCTGTTGAGCATCTTTTCATATGCCTATTTTCCATCTGTGTATCTTCTTTGGTAAGGTGTCTGTTCATAGCTTTTGCCGATTTTTTAATTAAGGGTTTTTTTCTTATTGTTGAATTTTAAGAATTCCTTGTATATTTTAGACACAAATCCTTTATCTTGTATGTATTGCAAAGATTTTCTCCCAGTCTATGATTAGTCTTTTCATTCTCTTAATGTACTATTTTTTGAATGACTTCTTTTACTATGCAAAGTTATTTTGAGACTCATCCGTGTTGTTGTATATATCAATATCAATAGTTCGTTCATTTCAATTGTTGAGTATATACCTTAATTTACTTATCAATTCATCTGTTGACGGATGTTTGGTTGTTTCTAGTTTTTCACTATTAAAAATAAAGGTGCTATAAAGTTCATGTACAACTTTCTATGTGAACATATGCTTTCATTTTTCTTATGCAAAGACAGAGCAGAATAGCTATATCATATGATAGGTATATGTTTAAATGTTTTTTAAGGAACTGTCAACTGTTTTCCTATTGTGGTTGTATCATTTTACCTTCTTACCAACAGTGTATGAGTATTCCATTTCCTCCACATCTTCACTAAAAGTCGGTATGATGAGTTCTCTTAATTTTAGCCTTCTAATGGGTATACAATACTACATGTTCTTGAGTATTATAGCATTATAATTCATGCAATCAAGTAGTGTAAGTCCAACGTTGTTCTTTTTTTCAACGTTTTGACAAAGACTAGAAACATATGAAAAAGATAAAAACCATTCTAACGTTTTGTCTCTTATATGTTTGAGCAGCAGTTCTCAAATTGCTATCCAGGGACCTCCGGAAGTCCCCTTTTAGGTAGTCCACAAGGTCAGAACTCTATTCATGATAATGCCAAGATAATTTTTGTTTTTTTCATTTTCACTCTCTTGCAAGTATGTAGTGGAGTTTCCCAGGGCCTACAAAAAGGAGTGTGGTGATGTCATTGCATTGATGGCTAGTAGAATGTGTGCTTGTGCATACTTGTGTCTTAAAGAAATCTCAGTTTTAATCTTGAATATGGTAAATATTGATATATGTAACCCACAAAAACAATCACTCTTTGGGATCCTCAGTGATTTTTAAAACTATGAAGTGGGTCTGAGACCTGATATCTAGACAAAAACTAAAGAAAGAAAAGTGGTATAATAAAGTGTGGGAAAAGCATAGTAATTGAGAAAAAGGCAGCAAATATTTTAAAGTAAGGAACAGAATACCTTCAAAGTTTACTACATATTCTCCTTCAAACTGGGAATGGAAGGGAATATAATCACATCTCTACCTGCTGTTATTGGCCCTAGAGACCTGGCCTTTATTTTGATGCTGGCAAAACTCTTGTTTCTATAGCACCAGACTTGCTGTCTCATTGCTTTATCCCGGGGTCATATTTAACCTGCAGCCTCTTTCTACTGTGTGGTCCAATGGAGCATTTTTAGTTTATGAGAACCTGCCACCAGTTAACTTGCTTCCAGTAGGAAAATATCACTGCAGGGGCTGAGAGAAGCTGGGGTCTGGTACTGAAGCCCACTTTGCATCTCTCGAGCTTCAGTGACTGCTAGGATCCTGCCACCCTAGGAGAACTTTAGGTGTTGATAGAAGACAGAGCAGCCATGACTGTCAGAGAATGCAATGGTTTCCATTTCTCCATGTCTACTGGTAATATTCACTATTTGTTAATACGTAGGTGGTTTAACATGAATGAAGAGAGGGTTTCTAAAATAAATAATAAAAATTTTTCATCTCTAGTTTAGTACCTTGTGTGGTCGTGTGATTAGTGGATGATGCCTCTAATTCTGACATCAGTATTCTTTGGCTCTAATGTGCTCCCTTGCTAAAATTTGTCATACAAGACAGATTTGCAAAGCTATGGGAGGAGCAAATGGTTTCAAAATTCTGCTAACACAAATCATGGTAATGAATTTTTGTTAAATAATGCTACTTTAATGCTTTTGTGAGAACCACACCAGTTTCTTTCACTATTTATAAAATTACTCTTTTAATGTTAAAAATCGGCCCAAGAGACAAGTCTAAAATATAGAATATTTGGGTAAATGAAATTGTCACCTTCTTTTGAGACCATAATTAATGGTTTCTTCAACTTTCTACTTTCTGCTGACCTCTAACTTGCTTTTACTCCAACAGTTACAATGTTCATTCTTCTTTATATTTATAAATAAAATATACTCTTTTTTCCTGAGGTTAATTTTAGGCATTCAAATTAAAACAACTAAATGAGCTTTTTTAAAAGTTCCTTCAAAATAAATTAGCCATACATACAAATATAATTTGCTGTTGTATATATTTTTGTAGATGTTTATTTTGTTTTTTGTCTAATAATTATGATATTAAACCTCAATATTTTAGAATTAAAATATATCCCTTAGTTCTAAGGATATTTTAAGCATTGAAATTTAAGTGCCTATCTGGATGTTGCCCAAGTGTTCTTCAAAATACATTAACCCAATACTTATAAATCTACAAATAATTTTAATTGTATTAAAACATAATTAAAGATTCAACAGTAAATAAGTCTGTGGAGGAAATACTGGCAGCATAAGAGAATATTTAAGATTCTAAGATGTAAGATTCAAGGAGGAAATGTTGGTAGGTACTTTTCATTCCCTATTTTCACTAAGATAAATTAAAATGACTAATACAGAATAGCATTCTGGGCCATGCCATTAACCTGTGCTGACTGTTCATTAGTCACAACGAGCAAAACCATGGCATTTTTATTATAAATGCAGTGGTCACTTTTTTTATTTAGCATACATTTTTGAGCTACCTCTAGGTGCATAACTATGTTATGAAGATACTTATAAATATAATTGTATAATTACATAAATATAATTGTACACTTTTAGTTTTACAGAAATCCTGAATCTGTGGGAAGGTCTTGAAATTTACACCTTTAAAAAATTACGTTTTGAACATTAAAATGTATTTAGATAACTTTTTTCCCCTACATGAGATTATATAATTGGCAAAAATGAGTTGAAAGTACATTTTATTCAGATGAAATACAAATCTGCTAGTTGCATGTTATTTATTTTTATAAAATAAATGAAATTGCTGAATTTTAGAATCTGACATCAACATTTACCTATTTTTCATAAACTGACAAAAACCATAAGCAGAAGAATATCAATATGTAATAAAGCATGAAAATGTGTTGTCGTTGTTATTACTGTTGTTGCTGTTGGTGTATGGAACAACTTATACTCAGAAAAAAAAGTTGAGGGGCATAAAGCAATGTTAAAAGTGAGCTAATAGACTAACATGTTAAGATACATGGAACTTTAAACTTGAGGGCAGGATGATCAGCTATGCATAGTTTTCCCTGTCTTATATCTAATTTCATCTTTCTTCTGTAGCCAACAGCTTTTCAATTCTTATATATTCTGTGCATAAGTATGAATTCCATAGGTTCCTTGATGTAAGAATGTATAACTTTTATAAACCATTTGTGAGAAGCAAGGGCAGTAATAAAGTTCAGGCACCTCCTGTGAGCACCATTGTCAGGGTCTGTCCCTCTAGGCCACATCTGCCTGCCACTAGCCACCCTAAAAAGTTATCATAAAACTCAGAGCTAGTTTTGGTTTGATTAGCTCCAGCATTGTAAAGGTGGTATTCCTAAAGAAACCAAGATTGAGAGTCTGCTTCGGGTACTTTGTCCCTGGATGAGATGAGGCAGTAACAGATTACCAGGCCTGAGGGAGGAGGCTGGGATGGGGAGCCAGTACACACAGGAGAGGGTAGAGCAAGGCACCCCGGGTGCAGAGCACAGAGCCCTCTTTTCCTCCTTGGGCCTTGCTTCATGAGTGAAACTCTCCAAGGAAACACACCTGAGACTTCAACATCCCAGCTGTTATTCAATCTCCTTTCTCCTTTTCAAGAAATTATTACACTGATAGCAATAGAAAATGTTCACAAAATATTGCAGAGTGGATTTTGAATAGAATTTTGAATTACTTTAATATATACAGAAAAGGTACACATTTGTGAACTTGTACACTTTATCATTAGTTAAAAATTACAAGCCATAATACTTTAGATTCTGATAGTGATCTATAGGTCACTTTGGCATAGTTCAGAACCACTGGTATAGAATTGAGAACATCAGAAGGATGCCAGGGTCAGGGTGGGGATCAAGGCAGAGGATCCAAGAACAGGCCAGATGGGGCAAGCAGAACAAGCGTTAGAACCAAGGAAAGGGATTGCAAGAATGAAATGAAAGCTATTTTATGTTTGTTTGCCTTGAATTTCCTCCTGTTGTTTGGAAGAAACTTTCCAACTGGGTCCTGAAGATCTGAAGTTCTGGGGAGAGCTAAGGGGCCAACTGTGTGTGTGTGTTGCTGGAGGCAGCGTAGGAGTAAGCCAGAGCTGCTTTATACTGGCTAGTAAGAGCTGCTTGTGCACATTTCTTCCCAAATCTGGTTCCATGACTCACATTAGTGGCTTTAAATTGGCCATCGCTGTACTATTCACACCAGAAATCACCATATACTTCAAATCAGAGCTATTCCTCTGTTGGGCAGTCAGTTGTTAACCATATGCCAGCACACTGCTGGATAGAATTTCAGGAACCCTATCAATAAAAGATTGCGTTTAACAACAGAAAGTGGCAAAAGAACCTTGGTACATGAATTACCTATTTTCTTCTTTATTGTTACAGTTTTGTAGCATTTAATGTCAGATATGTCTGCAATCAGTTTGTTCGCATTTAATTAGCAATACTAAGAGAAAATAAAGCAAGAGAGCTTCTAGAAGCTTATAAGCTCAAGATGAATGTTTGTCAGAGAACTAAAAAGACTCATGATACCTACTCAAAAGTAAAAGATTTATATATTTTTTCTTTACTAATTTCACATGGGTTTTTGTTTGGCTCAGTACTTCTCGTACTTTCCTGTGCATACAGATCATCTGGGCATCTTGTTCCACGCAGATTCTGATTCTGGGACGGGCCTGAGATTCTGCATTTCTATCAAGCTCCCAGGGGAGGCTGATACTGCAAATCTATGGACCATGTTTTCACTAGCAAAGATTTAGCAATTTGTGGCAATTAGACAAAAGTAAATAAACAGAAAGGCAAATAAATGTATTTTTAAAAAATCTAATTTCTAAGAAAGTGCACTCTGCATAGGAGGAAAAATTCTAAGTTTTATCTTTGCATCATGGATCTTTGAATGTGGGCTACTGCACTTTCTTTTTTTTTTTTTTTTTGGCAGATGTTTGTTGAGTTCACATAATACAGTAAAAGACTAAATGAGCTGGAAACATTAGAGATCCCAATTATACAACTCACTGACTATCCATAAGCCCGAACAATGAAGAGCATTCTGCGTGCTTTACTCATTTAACTTCATTTAAACCCTTCTTGGCATCTGAGTTGCATTAATGTGATAACTCTTGTGTAGCAATTAACAAACTGTGGCGATTGTGAACATTTCTGGAGTTTGTCATATTGAATGGGAGCAGGCTCCGGGCATCTAATTCTTTGCTCATTTTCTAGGGTTGATCTGGCTTTATGGATGATTTATAAATTTTTTCCCATTTTCCTTTGCCACAGGAATCAAAAGTTGAACAAGTGAGTTATGGCTGTGTCTTTCCACTGGACCTTTAGTTTTGGAAGTCATTCCTAATGGATGACCTTCAAGCAGTTTCTTCTTTTTTGCTCTTTACTTTAGGAAACTCATTGAATCTTCTAGAAGATAATCACATTGTACCCACACAAATGCACATCCAGCACTTTCACAAAGGTCACAAAAGCTGAGTGTTCTCCATTGCCCTGAGCCTTGTAAGCTCAAGCTATTGAAAGGCAAATGGTGAGCATGTTCTGTATGATACCGTATCCAGTGCTAACAATACTGGATATTGTGGCTATTTCAGTGCCTCAGAATTAGCTGTGTGGCTGGAAGAAGGCTTGAGGAAGAGAGAAAAGCTTCTTTTCCAAACTTGGAGGATAGAGAGCATATTACCCAGAGCAGTAGCACATGGTTTTTCAGCACTGAAAAATGGCATTGTTTTCGTAACAGCCCAACTGGTGTTTTTAGAAGACTAATTTAAAGGAACTAACTTTCCACCTTCAGGCACTGGAAAACGCTCATAGATTTATTATTTCCTATCTCTGGGAAAGCAGAGAATGGACTTCTTTCCTTCATACAAGTACGTATGATAGAATTCTGCACAGATTAAGGCCATCCTATTACAGGGAGCCAAGTATAGAAATATTCTAATTTTTTGGCTGAATATGTAAGTGGGCCTAGATCTTGTAAAAGTCACTTGACCTTACACTGCAAATGAGTTGACTCTGGTGACTCTCAAATCAAGTATCCTTTTATTACAGCAAAATAGAAGTCTCTATCCCCAGCTCTTTGATCTGTTTAATCATTCACGGCTGAATTTTTCCTTACCATCTCACCACGTTTCATCTTGATATGTTAAAACCATTTAGCATGTTGTTATTTTTTTTAACATTACTCTTGGTAGCACAAATTATTAGTCTATATGTCTAATCAGAGGAATTTTGAGCAAAATGTATTTTCTAAAGCATGCATAAGGAAGCAACAAAAATATTTCTTAAGAAAACATTAAAGAAAGAAAGAAAGAGAAAAGAAGGAAGGGAAAATGGAAAGAGAGAAAATGTATATTGTGTTACATACAATCTGAAATGAACTTTTAAATATTTCAAGTGAAGTCTGGATTCTCAGATCCTTTTGTTATATATTATATATTGTCACTTCATTGATACTTCCCAGAGATGAAGTTCACCTTTATGATTGAGTGAGTGACCAGCTCCACATATCAAGTCCCCCTATAAATTGTGTATTAAGTATGCCTGAATATCGTATGCTTACTCTTCAGGTTCAGACAGGTTAAAAAAAAAATGATGTGTAAAGTTTGTAGAAACACCAGGGAAAACGATTGATTCCAGAGAAATCTCTAAGGATTGTCCAGTTCTGAACCAAATTGTTGTTCATAGAGTTAGGACATCATTATCGTATGAATCACTCTAATAGTTCTCATGGTAAATTTCAACTCAGCAATCTCTTTTTGTAATACCTTTGTGCATCAAGAATCACCATGGCTGCATTAATGGGGAAAAAATAAAACCATTGTCCTTAATGTAAACTGATAAATAAATGAAAAGCAATAAGATATATTGGAGTATACGAGGAAGCCATTTGGTATAAAACTAATTTGGCCTGACCTTGTTTTTCCAAAAGGGCCTGACGTGGCCTTTAGAGCATGCATTGTATATCTGCTTTAAACATTTACAATGTCCCAAAAACAAGAATGATGTTCTTAGGGGCTGGCCCTGCGGCCAAGTGGTTAAGTTTGTGCGCTCCACTTTGGTGGCCCAGGGTTTCACCAGTTCGAATCCTGGGCGTGGACATGGCACCATTCATCAGGCCATGCTAAGGCAGTGTCCCACGTGCCACAACTGGAAGGACCCACATCTAAAATATGCAACTATGTACTGGGGGGATTTGGGTAGAAAAAGAAGGAAAAAAAAGAAAAGGAAAACAAGAAGATTGGCAACAGTTGTTAGCTCAGGTGCCAATCTTTAAAAACAAAAAAGAATGATGCCCTTAAAGACAGGGATGTAGCTTCCCCCATACTGGCATTTCCTTAAGGATAGCATCTCTTCTGGAAACTAAGGATTAATTACCAACCTGCTGCGCTTACCTTGTGCCACTGACCTGCTATGCTGGCTAAGCATCTCGTGACAGTAGTAAAAGAGATATTCCTGTCATATGTGATGTATGCCCTTTTTTCCAAGACAGTATATAACCACTCTGTACACCCCACTTCTTTGGTGCCCTTCCTTCCTTGGAGAACGAAGGCCCTGGGCTATAGTCCTGAGACTGGCTCGTAATAAACTCACTCCGATTTTGATTTATAGACTGATTATGGATTATTTGTGTCAACAAAACACAGATGAAAATAAATATACTTTGTCTTGGCATTCAAGAATGTTCCACAGGCAACTTAATGGTTGGTGGATAAATGAAAACAAAAGAGAGGGATTGTTGGCTAAGTGCGGTTTGAACATTGGCTCTTGAGAGCCTATCTAGGTTTTGCTTTGTGTCTTTGTCTCTTCTTACCTCCTGAGCTACTAAGTAATCCTGCAAGAAGAATTTGTTCTTCTGGTTGTGGCACAGTTTGTGAACACAGTTTGCCAAGAGGGAGAGGCCTGATTTTATGCCTTGGATGAGTACAAATATTGGGTCCTTGGGGACAGTTTTCAATGCTTGTCTTGACCTAATGCTTGTCACGTGGCTACCAAGAGAAGTTGTTTTTTGCTTTTTCAGTAATTTTTACTTTATTTGTTCCTATGAGCAAGGCAATGTTCATGGAATTTCTTTATCATTAAGCTGGTAAAAAGAAAAGACATTTCTTGCCGGGTCTTTCTATTAAGGTAGAAAGCTCAGTTTCCTCTATGTCCTGGTGACATTTTTGGGTGTATGCTGGTGTCATCTGTAGTTCAAGCGTCTATTCAAGACACAACTAACTCTTTAAAATTCAAAATTTCTCATACGAGTTGTTTCTGCCTTAGACATAAAAAAAAATTCATTTTCTTGTCTCTTATTACTCATACCATCAAAAGAGCACAAGCTAGTGGGCTGGCCCCGTGGCCAAGTGGTTAAGTTCGCGCGCTCCGCTGCAGGCGGCCCAGTGTTTCGTCAGTTCGCATCCTGGGCGTGGACATGGCACTGCTCATCAAACCATGCTGAGGCAGCGTCCCACATGCCACAACTACAAGGACCCACAACGAAGAATATACAACTGTGTACTGGGGGGCTTTGGGGAGAAAAAGGAGAAAAAATAAAATAAAATCTTTAAAAAAAAAAAAAAAGAGCACAAGCTAGCGTAAATGACCTTTGTTTCCTTAACCAAAAAAAAATGTGTTAACCTTGAGTTCTCGATTCTAATTGAGGAAGAGTTTTACATTAGCTTGAGTACTTCTTTCGGTTCTGACCAAAAGAAGAAGCAGCTGCTAGTCCCCAAAATCATTCAGGGTCATTGTTATAGCCAAAGGCACATCTTTGAAAAAATAAACTTTTTCTTTTCTTTTTTTGCTGAGGAAGATTTTCCCTGAGCTCACATCTGTTGCCAATCTTCCTCTATTTGCTTGAGGAAGATTCATCCTGAGCTAACATCTGTGCTAGTCCTCCTCCATTTTGTATGTGGGTTGCCACCACAGGATGGTTGCCGATGAGTGGTGTAAGTCCACACCAAGGAACTGAACCTGGACCACTGGAGTGGAGCATGCTGAACTTAACCACTCGGCCACGGGGCTGGCCCCAAAGACAAACTTTTTATTTTAGGATAATTTTAGATAGGCAGAGAAGTTACAAAGCTTTTCTATAGTCCTGAGATTGAATATCTAATCTTTTTACAAAGTAGACATCATACTGGCAATATATTATGTAAATTTAGCAGAGATTTTCCTTTTAATTGTTTGCTATGATAAATGATTGTACACACAGTGGAAAATGCTAGCACATAAGGCTGCTATGAGCCTAGCTGGCTCTCATAGTTGTCATATAAAAGATATTAACATAACAATGCTATAGAACCATCAGCCTAAAGGCAGCATTTCTGCAAATATGTCAGCAGAGACATTAACCTTCAGATATTGAAAAGTTCTCCATGGACTTTATCTAGAAAATTATGGGAATACCTATTTTCCTATTTTGAAATAATGTTTTAGTAAGAAATATTTCATAAATTTCAGCTTTTATCAGATCTTTATGAAATAGTTGCCATTTAAAACTAAAATTCTCAGAGCTATTCACTTGATATGATATGATTTGTAGATTAAGTTTTACAGTATAAAAAGCAAACCTGGCT